>NC_052309.1:6655105-6995105 GCF_016432855.1 Salvelinus namaycush
ATGTTGCACAGCTTAGCTCATATAGGGTATGTGCACAGCTTAGCTCATATAGGGTATGTTGCACAGCTTAGCTCATATAGGGTATGTTGCACAGCTTAGCTCATATAGGGTATGTGCACAGCTTAGCTCATATAGGGTATGTTGCACAGCTTAGCTCATATAGGGTATGTTGCACAGCTTAGCTCATATAGGGTATGTTGCACAGCTTAGCTCATATAGGGTATGTTGCACAGCTTAGCTCATATAGGGTATGTGCACAGCTTAGCTCATATAGGGTATGTGCACAGCTTAGCTCATATAGGGTATGTTGCACAGCTTAGCTCATATAGGGTATGTGCACAGCTTAGCTCATATAGGGTATGTGCACAGCGAGGCTTAGCTCATATAGGGTATGTTGCACAGCTTAGCTCATATAGGGTATGTTGCACAGCTTAGCTCATATAGGGTATATGCACAGCTTAGCTCATATAGGGTATGTGCACAGCTTAGCTCATATAGGGTATGTTGCACAGCTTAGCTCATATAGGGTATGTTGCACAGCTTAGCTCATATAGGGTATGTGCACAGCTTAGCTCATATAGGGTATGTGCACAGCGAGGCTTAGCTCATATAGGGTATGTGCACAGCTTAGCTCATATAGGGTATGTTGCACAGCTTAGCTCATATAGGGTATGTGCACAGCTTAGCTCATATAGGGTATGTGCACAGCGAGGCTTAGCTCATATAGGGTATGTGCACAGCTTAGCTCATATAGGGTATGTTGCACAGCTTAGCTCATATAGGGTATGTGCACAGCTTAGCTCATATAGGGTATGTGCACAGCGAGGCTTAGCTCATATAGGGTATGTGCACAGCTTAGCTCATATAGGGTATGTTGCACAGCTTAGCTCATATAGGGTATATGCACAGCTTAGCTCATATAGGGTATGTGCACAGCTTAGCTCATATAGGGTATGTTGCACAGCGAGGCTCATATAGGGCATGTTGCACAGCGAGGCTTAGCTCATATAGGGTATGTGCACAGCGAGGCTTAGCTCATATAGGGTATGTTGCACAGCGAGGCTTAGCTCATATAGGGTATGTGCACAGCGAGGCTTAGCTCATATAGGGTATGTTGCACAGCGAGGCTTAGCTCATATAGGGTATGTTGCACAGCGAGGCTTAGCTCATATAGGGTATGTTGCACAGCGAGGCTTAGCTCATATAGGGTATGTGAACTATGTATGAATTGTAGATGTATCTCCATGGACATGCAAAGACTTGTTGCTAGGGTGCATTTGAAGTGAGGATCCTGGTTTGGCTGTAAAGTGTGGGAGCTGCAGAGACGGGGAGAGAGGGGGAAGAGGGGGACAGGGAGAGAAGGGAATGGGTCTCTCCTAAGAGTGGGAGATGAGAGAGACGGGGAGAGAGGGGGAAGAGGGGGACAGGGAGAGAAGGGAATGGGTTTCTCCTAAGAGTGGGAGATGAGAGAGACGGGGAGAGAGGGGGAAGAGGGGGACATGGAGAGAAGGGAATGGGTTTCTCCTAAGAGTGGGAGATGAGAGAGACGGGGAGAGAGGGGGAAGAGGGGGACAGGGAGAGAAGGGAATGGGTCTCTCCTAAGAGTGGGAGATGAGAGAGACGGGGAGAGAGGGGGAAGAGGGGGACAGGGAGAGAAGGGAATGGGTCTCTCCTAAGAGTGGGAGATGAGAGAGACGGGGAGAGAGGGGGAAGAGGGGGACAGGGAGAGAAGGGAATGGGTCTCTCCTAAGAGTGGGAGATGAGAGAGACGGGGAGAGAGAGATGTTTTATTCTTGTGGGGATCTAAAATACCCACAAGGATAGTAAAACATGGAAAATTCTCCCTCATGGGGACATTTCTGACGTTTCCATGAGGATAAAGACTATTTTAAGCGAAGGGTTAGAATTAGGAGAGACCCATGGCAGCAATGAGAGATGTGTTGAGTGGGTGGGGAGGAGGGATGGAAAGAGAGAGGGGTAGAGGTAAGAGAGACCCGACCCATGGCAGAACTGAGAGATGTGTGGTGGGATGTGTTTTCATTGGGTCAAGGGTCTCTGGTGCATTATGTCACAGCAGTAACAGGCCCATTGCTCCATAATGACGGTGTTACATAGTGTCACAATGTCCACATAGTGATACTATTTCACTCCAGGCCTTTGTGTACCCAGGTCACTTTAGGAATGAAATGCTGCTGCACAACCGGTCGTTGTTGAATAACCTATATGGGGTATGGTATTTCAACATAAACACAATAGATTGACTTCTTCACATTTTAGCTCACCTTACCGTTCCTCTGTTACACATGCTCAGTGTAATCCGTTATACTGTTACACATGCTCAGTGTAATCTGTTCTACTGTTACACATGCTCAGTGTAATCTGTTCTACTGTTACACATGCTCAGTGTAATCCAGTGTAATCTGTTCTACTGTTACACATGCTCAGTGTAATCTGTTCTACTGTTACACATGCTCAGTGTAATCCAGTGTAATTCGTTATACTGTTACACATGCTCAGTGTAATCCGTTATACTGTTACACATGCTCAGTGTAATCTGTTCTACTGTTACACATGCTCAGTGTAATCCAGTGTAATCCGTTATACTGTTACACATGCTCAGTGTAATCTGTTCTACTGTTACACATGCTCAGTGTAATCTGTTCTACTGTTACACATGCTCAGTGTAATCCGTTGTCCTGTTACACATGCTCAGTGTAATCCGTTATACTGTTACACATGCTCAGTGTAATCCAGTGTAATCCATTATACTTTTACACATGCTCAGTGCAATCTGTTCTACTGTTACACATGCTCAGTGTAATCCAGTGTAATCCGTTATACTGTTACACATGCTCAGTGTAATCCAGTGTAATCCATTATACTTTTACACATGCTCAGTGCAATCTGTTCTACTGTTACACATGCTCAGTGCAATCTGTTCTACTGTTACACATGCTCAGTGTAATCCAGTGTAATCCATTATACTTTTACACATGCTCAGTGCAATCTGTTCTACTGTTACACATGCTCAGTGTAATCCAGTGTAATCTGTTCTACTGTTACACATGCTCAGTGTAATCCATTATACTTTTACACATGCTCAGTGCAATCTGTTCTACTGTTACACATGCTCAGTGTAATCCAGTGTAATCCATTATACTGTTACACATGCTCAGTGTAATCCAGTGTAATCCATTATACTGTTACACATGCTCAGTGCAATTTGTTCTACTGTTACACATGCTCAGTGCAATCCAGTGTAATCTGTTCCTCTGCTACACATGCTCAGTGTAATCCAATGTAATCTATTTCTCTGCTGCACATGCTCAGTATAATCCGTTCCTCTGCTACACATGCTCAGTGTAATCCATTCCTCTCCTCCACATGCTCAGTGTAATCCAGTGTAATCCGTTCCTCTGCTGCACATGCTCAGTGGGATTCAGCAACAGAAAAGGAGCCTTTAGCTTCACCCCAATTGCGCCTCTCAGTTCTCCTGTGGCTGACACCAACAGACACACACACACACACCTGTTCCTATGTCAACGCTTCAGAGCTCATGGAGGATTTAGGGATAGTCTATACCAGGGTTGAGCAACTGGCGGCCTGTGGCTCCCTGGTCTATACATTATTAGATTTGAGACGCTGGGTCCCGTGTGGCTCAGTTGGTAGAGCATGGCGCTTGCAACGCCAGGGTTGTGGGTTCGATTCCCACGGGGGACCAGTACAAAAAAGTATGAATGTATGTACTTGTAAGTCGCTCTGGATAAGAGCGTCTGCTAAATGACTTAAATGTAATGTAAATGTAAATGAGACGCTATGAATTGTTCACTAAACACTGGAGTAGCAATAGCTTCATTTCTGTCTCCTGTCATCTTTTCTTCAGTAGATTCCCTGGTCATGTGGTCATGTGGTCAGTGTGGCAGGTCAGATGTCAAGATGGCAGTGGATGATAGTAGATGACAGTGTTAGCAGCATACCACCCTGCACCCCACTGCTGGCTTACATCTAAAGCTAAGCAACGTGGGTCCCTGTCGGTCCCTGGATGGGAGACCAGATGCTGCTGGAAGTGGTGTAGGAGGCACTCTTTCCTCTGGTCTAAAAAAATATCCAAATGCCCCTGGGCAGTGATTGGAGACATTTCCCTGTGTAAGGTGCCGTCTTTCGGATGGGACGTTAAACGGGTGTCCTGACTCTTTGTGGTCACTAAAGATCTCATGGCACTTATTGTAATTGTAGGTGTGTTAACCCCGGTGTCCTGGCTATCCTCAATGGCGCCGGAGGAGATGGCTACCGTTTTACAGTCCCCTTAACTATTGTGTGTGTTTTTTCGCGTTATTTGTAACTTATTTTGTACATAATGTTTCTGCCACCGTCTCTTATGACCGAAAAGAGCTTCTAGATATCAGGACAACTTTAACTCACCACGTACTGGAAGAAGATTTCTTCTTTAAACGAGTCAGACGCAAAGGATTTACTAAAGAGACCCGACAAGGCCCTCATCCCCGTTATTCACAGGCGAAAGAGACAGAGAAATCGGGCACGTAAGTTTGTAAGGATCCGACGGCCTTTACCATCGGTCCTATTAGCCAACATACAATCATTGGATAATAAAATAGACGAGCTACATTAAAACTGTAATATCTTATGTTTCACCGAGTCGTGGCTGAACGATGACATGAATAACATACAGCTGGCGGGTTTCACGCTTTTTCGGCAGGATAGAACAGACGCCTCTTGTAAGACAAGTGGTGACGGTCTATGTATATTTGTAAACAGCTGGTGCATAAAATCTAAGGACGTCTCTAGGTTTTGCTTGCCTGAGGTAGAGCATCTCATGATAAGCTGTAGACCACACTATTTACCAACAGAGTTTTCATCTATATTTTTCGGAGCTGTCTATTTACCACCACAAACCGATGTTGGCACCAAGACCGCACTAAATGAGCTGTATACGGCCATAAGCAAACAGGAAAACGCTCATCCAGAGGCGGCGCTCCTAGTGGCCGGGGACTTTAATGCAGGCAAACTTAAATCCGTTTTACCTCATATATACCAGCATGTTAAATGGGCAACCAGAGGGGAAAAAACTCTAGACCACCTTTACTCCACACATAGAGATGCGTACAAAGCTCTCCCTCGCCCTCCATTTGGCAAATCTGACCATAATTCTACCCTCCTGATTCCTGCTTGCAAGCAAAATCTAAAGCAGGAAGCACCAGTGACTCGGTCAATAAAAAGTGGTCAGATTAAACAGATGCTAAGCTACAGGACTGTTTTGCAAACACGGACTGGAATATGTTCCGGGATTCTTCCGATGGCATTGAGGAGTACACCACATCAGTCACTGGCTTCATCAATAAGTGCGTCGAGGACATCGTCCCCACAGTGACTGTACGTACATACCCCAATCAGAAGCCATGGATTACATGCAACATCCGCACTGAGCTAAAGGGTAGAGCTGCCGCTTTCAAGGAACGGGACCCTAACCCTGAAGCTTAAGAGATCCTTCTATGCCCTTCGACAAACCATCAAACAGGCAAAGCATCAATACAGGACTAAGGTTGAATTGTACTACACCGGCTCTGGCGCTCATTGGATGTGGCAGGGCCTGCAAACTATTACAAAGTACAAAGGGAAGCACAGCCACAAGCTGCCCAGTGACACAAGCCTACTAGACGCGCAAATTACTTCTATGCTCGTTTCGAGGCAAGTAACAGTGAAACATGTATGAGATCATCAGCTGTTCCGGACGACTGTGTGATCACGCTCTCCGTAGCCGATGTGAGTAAGACGTTTAAACAGGTCAACATTCACAAGGCCATAATGTCAGACGGATTTCCAGGACGTGTACTCTGATCATGTGCTGACCAACTGGCAAGTGTCATCACAGACATTTTCAACCTGTCCCTGACTGAGTCTGTAATACCAACATGCTTCAAGCAGACCACAACAGTCCCTGTGCCCAAGAACACTAAGGTAATCTGCCTAAATGACTACCAACCCGTAGCATTCACATCTACAGCCATGAAGTGCTTTGAAAGGCTGGTCATGGCTCACATCAACACCATTATCCCAGAAACCCTAGACCCACTCCAATTTGCATACCGCCCCAACAAATCCACAGATGATGCAATCTCTATTGCTCTCCACACTACCTTTTCCCACCTGGACAAAAGGAACACCTACGTGAGAATGCTATTCATTGACTACAGCTCAGCGTTCAACACCATAGTGCCCTCAAAGCTCATCACTAAGCCAAGGACCCTGGGACTAGACACCTCCCTCTGCAACTGGATCCAGGACTTCCCGACGGGCCGCCACCAGGTGGTAAGGGAGGTAACAACACATCCGCCACGCTAATTGTCAAAACGGGGGCTCCTCAGGAGTGCGTGCTCAGTCCCCTCCTGTACTCCCTGTTCACCCACGATTGGGTGGCCAAGCACGACTCCAACACCATCATTAAGTTTGCCGATGACACAACAGTGGTAGACCTGATCACCGACAATGACAAGACAGCCTATAGGGAGGAGGTCAGAGAACTTTCCGTGTGGTGCCAGGACAACAACCTCTCCCTCAACGTGGTCAAGACAAAGGAGATGATTGTGGACTACAGGAAAAGGAGGGCCGAGCACGCCCCCATTCTCATCGACGGGCTGTAATGGAGCAGGTTGAGAGCTTCAAGTCCCTTGGTGTCCACATCACCAACAAACTATTATGGTCCAAACACACCAAGACAGTTGTGAAGAGGGCACAACAAAGCCTATTCCCCCTCAGGAGACTGAAAAGACTTGGTATGGATCCTCAGATTCTCAAACGGTTCTACAGCTGCACCATCGAGAGCATCCTGACTGGTTGCATCACTGCCTGGTTTGGCAACTGCTTGGCCTCCGACCGCAAGGCACTACAGAAGGTAGTACATACAGCCCAGTACATCACTGGGGCCAAGTTTCCTGCCATCCAGGACCTCTATACCAGGCGGTGTCAGAGGAAGGCCCTAAAAATTATCAAAGACTCCAGCCACGCTAGTCATGAACTCTTCTCTCTGCTACCGCATGGCAAGCGGTACCGGAGTGCCAAGTCCAGGTCCAAGAGGCTTTTTAACAGCTTCTACCCCCAAGCCATAAGACTCCTGAACAGCTAATCAAATGGCTACCCAGACTATTTGCATTGCTCCCCCGCCCACTCCTTTACGCTGCTGCTACTCTCTGTTTATTATCTATGCATAGTCACTCCACCTACATGTACATATTACCTCAATTACCGAGACTAACTGGTGCCCCAGCACATTGACTCTGTAACGGTACCCCCTGCATATAGCCTCGCTATTGTTATTTTACTGCTGGTCTTTAATTACTTCCTACTTTTATGTTACATTTTGTATGTATCTATTTTTTACTTAACACTTATTTTTCTAAAAACCGCATTGTTGGCGCATGTGACAAATAACATTTGATTTGATTTGAACTTCCCAATTTGGCCCTCATACCACCATGGCCACCTAATTATCCCCAGCTTCCAATTGACTCATTCATCCCCCCTCCTCTCCCCTGTAACTATTCCCCAGGTCGTTGCTGTAGATGAGAATGTGTTCTCAGTCAACTTACCTGGTAAATTAAGGGTTAAATAAATACAATGACAGTGGATGGCACCATATCAAGACACACAGGGTTCGTGTCACACACATCCAGGACTATGTCACTGTCACACACACATCTAGCCGGATGACATCGTGAGAAAAGGTAGGACGCCAGGCCACAAAGTAAACATTGGCTTGATGATAATGTTTAATTGTCTAATCTAACTGAACACACCCTACGGTCACAAATAGGCTTAGTCCTTTATCTCAGCCTGTGGGTTCTGTTCAGTTAGGTTGGGCATACTGCAGTGGTTCTCAACCTGGGGGTTCTGTTCAGTTAGATTAGGCATACTGCAGTGGTTCTCAACCTGAGGGTTCTGTTCAGTTAGGTTAGGCATACTGCAGTGGTTCTCAACCTGAGGGTTCTGTTCAGTTAGGTTAGGCATACTGCAGTGGTTCTCAACCTGAGGGTTCTGTTCAGTTAGGTTAGGCATACTGCAGTGGTTCTCAACCTGAGGGTTCTGTTCAGTTAGGTTAGGCATACTGCAGTGGTTCTCAACCTGAGGATTCTGTTCAGTTAGGTTAGGCATACTGCAGTGGTTCTCAACCTGAGGATTCTGTTCAGTTAGGTTAGGCATACTGCAGTGGTTCTCAACCTGTGGATTCTGTTCAGTTAGGTTAGGCATACTGCAGTGGTTCTCAACCTGAGGATTCTGTTCAGTTAGGTTAGGCATACTGCAGTGGTTCTCAACCTGAGGGTTCTGTTCAGTTAGGTTAGGCATACTGCAGTGGTTCTCAACCTGAGGGTTCTGTTCAGTTAGGTTAGGCATACTGCAGTGGTTCTCAACCTGAGGGTTCTGTTCAGTTAGGTTAGGCATACTGCAGTGGTTCTCAACCTGAGGGTTCTGTTCAGTTAGGTTAGGCATACTGCAGTGGTTCTCAACCTGAGGGTTCTGTTCAGTTAGGTTAGGCATACTGCAGTGGTTCTCAACCTGTGGGTTCTGTTCAGTTAGGTTAGGCATACTGCAGTGGTTCTCAACCTGAGGGTTCTGTTCAGTTAGGTTAGGCATACTGCAGTGGTTCTCAACCTGAGGTACTGCATGTTGTCCGGGAATATATATTTCGTTTTGTACAATACAAACAATTGTTTGTAAAATGGACTAAATTTGACCGCCAATATATTTAATGTAAAAATAATCTGCGACTCAGCGAGTGGAGGTCCTGAAGAGCTGTTGACTAGATCTCACGAGCACTAATGTACAGGAAACAGTGAGAAAATGCTGATCTCCAAAACCTCTGTACATTTGCCAGGTCTCCTTTTTCAAACAAAAAGGTGTACATAAAAAGTTATGTTGGTATGTCACATCGTAGGAAGTTGATGTTAGGCGTCACATGTGTTACAGGTAATAAGACCGTAGGACTTCTAAAATCATGTGACGTGTATAGAGACAGTTTTAGCCACGTGAATCCACATAGACCCACTCAGCACAGATATGTGCTAAACTGTCAAATCTGTCCCTGGTTAGATGACTAGATGACTAGATGACTAGATGACTAGATGACTAGATGGTTAGATGACTAGATGGTTAGATGACTAGATGGCTAGATGGTTAGATGACTAGATGGTTAGATGACTAGATGGTTAGATGGCTAGATGACTAGATGGTGAGATGACTAGATGGCTAGATGACTAGATGGCTAGATGACTAGATGGCTAGATGGCTAGATGGCTAGATGACTAGATGGCTAGATGACTAAATGGCTAGATGACTAGATGGCTAGATGACTAGATGGTTAGATGACTAGATGGCTAGATGACTAGATGACTAGATGGCTAGATGACTAGATGGCTAGATGACTAGATGGCTAGATGACTAGATGACTAGATGACTAGATGGCTAGATGGCTAGATGACTAGATGGCTAGATGGCTAGATGGTTAGATGACTAGATGACTAGATGGTTAGATGACTAGATGGTTAGATGGTTAGATGGTTAGATGGTTAGATGAGTAGATGGCTAGATGACTAGATGGTTAGATGGTTAGATGACTAGATGGTTAGATGACTAGATGGTTAGATGACTAGATGGTTAGATGGTTAGATGACTAGATGGCTAGATGACTAGATGGCTAGATGGCTAGATGACTAGATGGTTAGATGACTAGATGACTAATGGTTAGATGACTAGATGGCTAGCCTCTAACACCTCCCAAACCCGGATCCGGGAGCACCCCCATCAGTAGAAAAGCTACTAGCATAGCCTAGCATAGCGTCACAAGTAAATACTAGCATCTAAATATCATTAAATCACAAGTCCAAGACAGCAGATGAAAGATACACATCTTGTGAATCCAGCCATCATTTCTGATTTTTAAACTGTTTTACAGGGAAGACACAATATGTAAATCTATTAGCTAACCACGTTAGCAAAAGACACCATTTTTTTTTACTCCACCAGTTTTTTACTCCATCAGTAGCTATCACAAATTCGACCAAATAAAGATATAAATAGCCACTAACCAAGAAACAAATTCATCAGATGACAGTCTGATAACATATTTATTGTATAGCATATGTTTTGCTAGAAAAATTTGCATATTTCAGGTATAAATCATAGTTTACCATTGCAGCCACCATCACAACTCGACTAGAATAACTACAGAGAGCAACGTGTATTAACTAATTACTCATCATAAAACATTTCTTAAAAATACACAGCGTACAGCAATTGAAAGACACAGATCTTGTGAATCCAGACAATATTTCAGATTTTCTAAGTGTTTTACAGCGAAAACACAATATAGCGTTATATTAGCATACCACAATAGCAAACATCACAACCGCATTGATTCAAGCCAAACATAGCGATTACGTATAAACCACCAAAAGATATTAATTTTTTCACTAACCTTCTCAGAATTCTTCAGATGACAGTCCTATAACATCATATTACACAATGCATATAGAGTTTGTTCGAAAATGTGCATATTTAGCGGCACAAATCGTGGTTATACAATGAGAAAAGTAGCAAAGCTGCCCAGAAAATGGCAGGAGAAATCTTTGAAGAGGCACCTATTCTAATCAGTAACTATTCCAAAACTTGACTAAAAAATACAGGTTGGACAGCAATTGAAAGACAAATTAGTTCTTAATGCAATCGCTGGCTTACATTTTTAAAATTAACGTTACTTCAAGCATACAGCGTGCGCTAAAGCGAGACCGCACCATAATTCATGGCGGAATTATTATCTGACATTTGTCAACATAAGTACGAATTAACAGCATAAAGACTGCTTACTATTAGCTGAGCTTCCATCAGAATCTTGGGCAAGGTGTCCTTTCTCCAGAACAATCGTCTTTGGGTTGAAAGATGTCCTCTTGTCCGGTCGAAATAGCCGCTAATGTTAGCCGCCAACTGGAGTGGTGTCCAACTCGTGAAAGCGCATGGCAAAGAAATCCCAGAAAATCGCAATAAACTGCTATAAACTGCTAAGTCGGTTTAAATTAACTACCTTATGATGTCTTTAACACCTATAACGAATAAAAACATGACCGGAGATATAGAACTACTAAAACGAAAGCGTTTGCAGGACGCCATTGTGATGTCTTCATGCGTCAAGCGCACCGTTGAAAAGGACGGTACTTCCGTTCCACGGTCTATATATAGGGCCCAGATTGCGCAATCCACTCCATTCAAATTCTCCCCGCTTACTGACATCTAGAGGAAGACGTATGCAGTGCATGTAGCCCCATAGCTTACATTGGGACTTATAAACTGACCCCAGAACAGGGACCTCGATTTCTGAAATCTCACTGCCTGACAGGAAATGTGCTGCAGAATGAGTTCTGTTTCACTCAGAGAAATAATTCAAACGGTTTTAGAAACTAGAGAGTGTTTTCTATCCAATAGTAATAATAATATGCATATTGTACGAGCAAGAATTGAGTACGAGGCAGTTTAATTTGGGAACTCATTTTAACAAAGTCGAAATGGCGCCCCCATAGGCTCAAGAAGCTAGATGACTAGATGGCTAGATGACTAGATGGTTAGATGACTAGATGACTAATGGTTAGATGACTAGATGGCTAGATGACAAAATGGCTAGATGACTAGATGGTTAGATGACTAGATGGTTAGATGGTTAGGTGACTAGATGGCTAGATGACTAGATGGCTAGATGACTAGGTGGTTAGATGACTAGATGGCTAGATGACTAGATGGTTAGATGACTAGATGGTTAGATGGTTAGGTGACTAGATGGTTAGATGACTAGATGACTAGATGGCTAGATGACTAGATGACTAGATGGCTAGATGGCTAGATGACTAGATGGTTAGATGACTAGATGGTTAGATGGTTAGATGACTAGATGGCTAGATGACTAGATGACTAATGGTTAGATGACTAGATGGCTAGATGACTAGATGGCTAGATGACTAGATCGTTAGATGACTAGATGGCTAGATGACTAGATGGTTAGATGGTTAGGTGACTAGATGGCTAGATGACTAGATGGCTAGATGACTAGATGGCTAGATGACTAGATGACTAGATGGTTAGATGGCTAGATGGTTAGATGACGAGATGGCTAGATGGTTAGATGACTAGATGACTAGATGACTAATGGTTAGATGACTAGATGGTTAGATGACTAGATGACTAGATGACAAGATAACTAGATGGTGGCTCACACTACAGCCTCTATTCTTCATCCATTCATGGCTTCATTTTGTGGCGCTGCTGTGTGTCTCAGCAACGCCAAAGCAATGGTTTCATTACCCACAGGGATTACATACACGTACAAGAAATGTATGTACTCACCGTACTGTGTACGTGGCTTTTGATAACAGTGTCTGCTAACTGGACATTTCTTAGAAGAAAGGATGGCCTTCATCATGGGACTGGGCCCTGACTCGGTAGAGCTATGAAAGCACAGCAAGGTTTTTGTCACCAGGGCAATTTGATGCTTATCGCGTTCTCCTTGTGCCAGCCGGACTGCGAGGGTACAGTAGGTGTGTTGGTACGGTCTGTACAGTCATCATTCATCAGCAATAGGAAATGTTGATGAGGACCACAACCACAACCTATTACACTCTGGCTGATCAGATAAGAGGTCTTCGCACGCACGCACGCACGCACGCACGCACGCACGCACGCACGCACGCACGCACGCACGCACGCACGCACGCACACACACACACACACACACACACACACACACACACACACACACACACACACACACACACACACACACACACACACACACACACACACACACACACACACACACACACACACACACACACACACACACACTCGCCTACAGCACCTGATCAGATAAGGGACCCTGGTAATGAGTGGTCTGTGATAACAGGACTAACCTGGAGCCCCACTGACAGAGCCCCTCTGTGCCTCCATCCCAATCGGTCCCAACACCCCTGTGACCAGGACTATAAGGAGACTGTACTCAGTGTGACTCACCGCCAACAGCCATTTATAGAGGACACGTAACCATGTATTTATTGGCAACTAATTAGCGACTATGTTACGGAACAGGAGTTGTGATAACAACGATTAAAATACAATTTCCCCATGTTGGACTTTGCTGATGTTTTTAGCTGATAAGCCACAAAGACATTCAGTTACTTTACTTTAATAAGAAAACGTCATAAAGTCCACAAACAGAGGTGGATGGATATTTATCACTAGATATTGGGACAATTGTGGAAAGTTACCGTACGGACATTTTGTATATTATCAAAATGTATTTTCATCTAAATAAAGTTCATACCTACTGTAGTACTATAGTACTGGCCTACTGGATGGGTAAGTAAATAAGAACTCTGAGTGTATTCTGACCTAGTTGGGCCTGCTGGGCATGGTGGATGAGGGGGGCCTGGTGGTACATTAGGAAAGGACTGGGCCAGCCTGGCTGGAGTAGGGTACAGGATAGTGCATAAGGTCACCATCGCATTGACCATTGCTGACACAACAGTGGCGGCCTTCACTGGTCGTGTGTCGGGGCCGAGACCGGGGGCGTGGAGGTGTGTCTGTGCCAGGGTCAGGAGGTTGTGTGTCGGGGCCGAGTAGCGGGGCAGGGGCCCGAGGAGGAAGCTGCGAGGACAGACAGATCTCCTTTCTCGGGTCGGGTGGGGAGACAACGCCGCGACGCTAACCGTGTTGAGATCTGATTTCTGAATGCAGGAAGGAAAGGACAATGGAGGGGAGTGGATAAGGCCAGAGCTCTCTGCCTGCTAACTTGTCCCTGAATGCCACAGAGGTGGAGTTAGTTAGACACACAAAGCACCAGTCTAATATCTACCATTCTGTTCTGTAACAATACGCAGCACTTTCTTTTTGGCTAACAAGTGCTGGCTCTTAGAATAAGTTAATTCAGCCTATCAAAGTGACTGACCCTGACTTAGAGTAACATAAACTAAGCCTACTTATTATCTTAACGCCTAAGGGAGAGACAGAGACAGAGAGAGAGAAAGAGAAAGAGAAAGAGAAAGAGAAAGAGAAAGAGAAAGAGAGAGAGAGAGAGAGAGAGAGAGAGAGAGAGAGAGAGAGAGAGAGAGAGAGAGAGAGAGAGAGAGATAGATAGATAGATAGATAGATAGATAGATAGATAGATAGATAGATAGATAGATAGATAGATAGATAGATAGATAGATAGATAGATAGATAGATAGATAGGCAAGTAACTAACTATCTATTCTTACCCTTCAAATTTGCCTGGCTGTCCTCGTTTCACTGAGCTTGGATTGTATTAACAATCAGTGAAAAAAAGCATCTCAGAGTAGGAGTGCTGATCTAAGATCAGCCCGACCCTGTCCATATAGTCTTATTCATTTCAATCTAAAAGGCCAAACTGATCCTAGATCAGGTGCTTATTGGAGGCTGTGTGTGTGTTGTGACGTCTCAGTGGGGACATACATGGATCATGACTGTAACAGGAAGGTGGTGTCAGCTGGAAGTAGCATAGGGAGGAACCTGGACCTGCCCATACTGCCACAGGCAGCGGAGGAACAGACACACAGGCGCTGGCACAGACACACACACACACACACACACACACACACACACACACACACACACACACACACACACACACACACACACACACACACACACACACACACACACACACACACACACACACACACACACACACACACACACACCCAGCGCCTCTCCTCTTCTCTCTCTTCTAATCCTTCCTATGCCATGGTGTCCTCCACCCAGAAAAGGAAACCGAGCAAAGTGTGTGCCAGGGAATTTGCATGGCTCAGTCAAGCTGTAGGGCTGCAGGGCTGTTGGGCTGTAGGGCTGTTGGGCTGTGAGGGCTGTTGGGCTGTAGGGCTGTCAGGCTGTAGGGCTGTAGAGCTGTGAGGGCTGTCAGGCTGTAGGGCTGTAGAGCTGTGAGGGCTGTAGGGCTGTGAGGGCTGTCAGGATGTAGGACTGTCAGGCTGTAGGGCTGTAGAGCTGTGAGGGCTGTCAGGATGTAGGGCTGTCAGGCTGTAGGGCTGTAGAGCTGTGAGGGCTGTAGGACTGTGAGGGCTGTCAGGATGTAGGACTGTTGGGCTGTAGGGCTGTGAGGGCTGTCAAGATGTAGTGCTGTCAGACTGTAGGGCTGTAGAGCTGTGAGGGCTGTCAGGATGTAGGGCTGTCAGGCTGTAGGGCTGTAGAGCTGTGAGGGCTGTAGGGCTGTGAGGGCTGTAGGGCTGTAGGGATGTAGGGTTGTAGGGCTGTGAGGGCTGTCAGGATGTAGGGCTGTCAGGCTGTAGGGCTGTGAGGGCTGTGAGGGCTGTAGGGCTGTTGGGTTGTAGGGCTGTGAGGGCTGTCAGGATGTAGGGCTGTCAGGCTGTAGGGCTGTAGAGCTGTAGGACTGTAGGGCTGTGAGGGCTGTAGGGCTGTAGGGATGTAGGGTTGTAGGGCTGTGAGGGCTCTCAGGATGTAGGGCTGTCAGGCTGTAGGGCTGTAGAGCTGTAGGACTGTAGGGCTGTGAGGGCTGTAGGGCTGTAGGGATGTAGGGTTGTAGGGCTGTGAGGGCTCTCAGGATGTAGGGCTGTCAGGCTGTAGGGCTGTAGAGCTGTAGGACTGTAGGGCTGTGAGGGCTGTAGGGCTGTAGGGATGTAGGGTTGTAGGGCTGTGAGGGCTCTCAGGATGTAGGGCTGTCAGGCTGTAGGGCTGTAGAGCTGTAGGGTTGTTGGGCTGTGAGGGCTGTAGAGCTGTAGGGCTGTAGGGCTGTGCGGGCTGTAGGGCTGTTGGGGTGTAGGGTTGTAGGGCTGTGAGGGCTGTCAGGATGTAGGGCTGTCAGGCTGTAGGGCTGTTGGGCTGTGAGGGTTGTAGGGCTGTAGGGATGTAGGGTTATAGGGCTGTGAGGGCTGTCAGGATGTAGGGCTGTCAGGCTGTGAGGGCTGTCAAGATGTAGGGCTGTAGGGCTGTAGAGCTGTGAGGGCTGTCAGGATGTAGGACTGTTGGGCTGTAGGGGCTGTGAGGGCTGTCAGGATGTAGTGCTGTCAGACTGTAGGGCTGTAGAGCTGTGAGGGCTGTCAGGATGTAGTGCTGTCAGACTGTAGGGCTGTAGAGCTGTGAGGGCTGTCAGGATGTAGTGCTGTCCGACTGTAGGGCTGTGAGGGCTGTCAGGATGTAGGGCTGTTGGGCTGTGAGGGTTGTAGGGCTGTAGGGATGTAGGGTTATAGGGCTGTGAGGGCTGTCAGGATGTAGGGCTGTCAGGCTGTAGGGCTGTAGGGCTGTAGGGCTGTTGGGCTGTGAGGGTTGTAGGGCTGTAGGGATGTAGGGTTATAGGGCTGTGAGGGCTGTCAGGATGTAGGGCTGTCAGGCTGTGAGGGCTGTCAAGATGTAGGGCTGTAGGGCTGTAGAGCTGTGAGGGCTGTCAGGATGTAGGACTGTAGGGCTGTGAGGGCTATCAGGATGTAGTGCTGTCTGACTGTAGGGTTGTAGGGCTGTGAGGGCTCTCAGGATGTAGGGCTGTCAGGCTGTAGGGCTGTAGAGCTGTAGGACTGTAGGGCTGTGAGGGCTGTAGGGCTGTAGGGATGTAGGGTTGTAGGGCTGTGAGGGCTCTCAGGATGTAGGGCTGTCAGGCTGTAGGGCTGTAGAGCTGTAGGGTTGTTGGGCTGTGAGGGCTGTAGAGCTGTAGGGCTGTAGGGCTGTGCGGGCTGTAGGGCTGTTGGGGTGTAGGGTTGTAGGGCTGTGAGGGCTGTCAGGATGTAGGGCTGTCAGGCTGTAGGGCTGTTGGGCTGTGAGGGTTGTAGGGCTGTAGGGATGTAGGGTTATAGGGCTGTGAGGGCTGTCAGGATGTAGGGCTGTCAGGCTGTGAGGGCTGTCAAGATGTAGGGCTGTAGGGCTGTAGAGCTGTGAGGGCTGTCAGGATGTAGGACTGTTGGGCTGTAGGGGCTGTGAGGGCTGTCAGGATGTAGTGCTGTCAGACTGTAGGGCTGTAGAGCTGTGAGGGCTGTCAGGATGTAGTGCTGTCAGACTGTAGGGCTGTAGAGCTGTGAGGGCTGTCAGGATGTAGTGCTGTCCGACTGTAGGGCTGTGAGGGCTGTCAGGATGTAGGGCTGTTGGGCTGTGAGGGTTGTAGGGCTGTAGGGATGTAGGGTTATAGGGCTGTGAGGGCTGTCAGGATGTAGGGCTGTCAGGCTGTAGGGCTGTAGGGCTGTAGGGCTGTTGGGCTGTGAGGGTTGTAGGGCTGTAGGGATGTAGGGTTATAGGGCTGTGAGGGCTGTCAGGATGTAGGGCTGTCAGGCTGTGAGGGCTGTCAAGATGTAGGGCTGTAGGGCTGTAGAGCTGTGAGGGCTGTCAGGATGTAGGACTGTAGGGCTGTGAGGGCTATCAGGATGTAGTGCTGTCTGACTGTAGGGCTGTGAGGGCTGTCAGGATGTAGGGCTGTCAGGCTGTAGGGCTGTAGAGCTGTAGGGCTGTGAGGGATGTAGGGCTGTAGGGATGTAGGGTTATAGGGCTGTGAGGGCTGTCAGGATGTAGGGCTGTCAGGCTGTGAGGGCTGTCAAGATGTAGGGCTGTAGGGTTGTGAGGGCTGTAGGGCTGTCAGGCTGTAGGGCTGTAGGGCTGTGAGGGCTGACAGGATGTAGGTGCTGTCAGGCTGTAGGTTGGTTGTGTTGAGCTCAGCAGTAAAGCCAGAGGACCAACGCCCCTCCATCAGCCCTGGCCTGGGACCAGCAGTTAGCAGGGAAAGGCATCACTACCTGTATGACATCACTACACTTCCTGACTGTCACCTGATACCTGCTGAGATCTGTCTGTGGTAGAAGATGAAAAATGTGTGCCTAATGTCCACTGTACATCCGTGTGTGTGAGTCGCACCCTTCCTTGGCACACACACACTATGCGCGTGCACACACACATACTAAATTGATGATTTAATATTTTTTTATTCTTGTGAAAATTGGATTTTGTCTGTGGCCGTCAGCAGTTTGACTGTGAAAGAGGTGTGTGTATGTGTGTGTGTGTGTGTGTGTGTGTGTGTGTGTGTGTGTGTGTGTGTGTGTGTGTGTGTGTGTGTGTGTGTGTGTGTGCCTGTGTGTGTGTGTGTGTGTGTGTGTGTGTGTGCCTGTGTGTGTGTGTGTGCTGAAAATATATTTCCCCATAAAAATATCACCAAAGTACCTACCATAATGGACTTTAAGAATGAGTTCACATCACAAACCCTGAGCATCACAAACCCCTATTTGTGAACCTGATTGCCTTGATAAGACAAACAAATATCAAATGGTGAACGAAATGCTTAATACAACGTCAAAAAATCAATAAGATTCCCTACTGAATTGTACAATAATTGCCTTTTGAGTGGTTCTGTAGCAGAACCATCCGCCTCCATGTTACCAAAACTTTGTCAGAGTTGTTTTTCGTTGACAGTGAGTCCAATAATATACTGATGCGCGTGACGGGGAAAGGCAGGTGTGCGTAATGATGGTGGCAGGAGTGCGCAATGCTGGGTAGCCTGACGCCTTCGAGCGCCAGGGAGGGGGAGCAGGAGCAGGCGTGACAGAAACTACATAATGTCTTGTGGGAACCTGCACAATGTTACTACAATACATTATTTCGATACATTGTAAAAAATTATGTAATTCCCACACTCTACCCCAGCCAGCTGCAAACTGGGGGAGGGACACAACAAATAAATAGCTTTGCATGTGTGGCTCTTTACCACAATCAATCAGTATGGCAAAATGAATCTCCACTCTGAGGGCAGAGAGAAGCTAGTGTGGAAGGAGCGTCTTCCACTTTGGAAGAATTTTCCGAATAGGAGGATCATGTCTCTGTCAATTCGGAGTCTGACAGTGAGTTGGAAGAAGAGGATGAGATTGACCCTCAGCCAGCCCCAGGACCAGCCCATCAGCAGCCAGTCCAAGGACCAGCCCATTAGCAGCCAGCCCCAGGACCAGCTCATCAGCCACCAGTCCCAGGACCAGCCCATCAGCAGCCAGCCCCAAGAACAGCCCATCAGCCACCAGTCCCAGGACCAGCCCATCAGCAGCCAGTCCCAGGACCAGCCCATCAGCAGCCAGCCCCAGGACCAGCCCATCAGCAGCCAGTCCCAGGACCAGCCCATCAGCAGCCAGCCCCAGGACCAGCCCATCAGCCACCAGTCCCAGGACCAGCCCATCAGCAGCCAGTCCCAGGACCAGCCCATCAGCAGCCAGCCCCAGGACCAGCCTATCTGCAGCCATTCCCAGGACCAGCCTATCAGCAGCCAGCCCCAGGACCAGCCTATCAGCAGCCATTCCCAGGACCAGCCTATCAGCAGCCAGCCCCAGGACCAGCCCATCAGCAGCCAGTCCCAGGACCAGCCCATCAGCAGCCAGCCCCAGGACCAGCCCATCAGCAACCAACCCCAGGACCAGCCCATCAGCAGCCAGCCCCAGGGCCAGCCCATCAGCAACCAGCCCCAGGACCAGCCCATCAGCAACCAGCCCCAGGACCAGCCCATCAGCAACCAGCCCCAGGACCAGCCCATCAGCAACCAGCCCCAGGACCAGCCCATCAGCAGCCAGTCCCAGGACCAGCCCACCAGCAACCAGCCCCAGGACCAGCCCATCAGCAGCCAGCCCCAGGACCAGCCCACCAGCAGCCAGTCCCAGGACCAGCCCATCAGCAACCAGCCCCAGGACCAGCCCATCAGCAACCAGCCCCAGGACCAGCCCATCAGCAGCCAGTCCCAGGACCAGCCCACCAGCAGCCAGTCCCAGGACCAGCCCATCAGCAACCAGCCCCAGGACCAGCCCATCAGCAGCCAGTCCCAGGACCAGCCCATCAGCAACCAGCCCCAGGACCAGCCCATCAGCAACCAGCCCCAGGACCAGCCCATCAGCAGCCAGTCCCAGGACCAGCCCACCAGCAGCCAGTCCCAGGACCAGCCCATCAGCAGCCAGCCCCAGGACCAGCCCATCAGCAGCCAGCCCCAGGACCAGCCCATCAGCAGCCAGCCCCAGGACCAGCCCATCAGCAACCAGCCCCAGGACCAGCCCATCAGCAATCAACCCCAGGACCAGCCCATCAGCAACCAACCCCAGGACCAGCCCATCAGCAACCAACCCCAGGACCAGCCCATCAGCAACCAGCCCCAGGACCAGCCCATCAGCAACCAACCCCAGGACCAGCCCATCAGCAACCAACCCCAGGACCAGCCCATCAGCAACCAACCCCAGGACCAGCCCATCAGCAACCAACCCCAGGACCAGCCCATCAGCAACCAACCCCAGGACCAGCCCATCAGCAACCAACCCCAGGACCAGCCCATCAGCAACCAGCCCCAGGACCAGCCCATCAGCAGCCAGCCCCAGGACCAGCCCATCAGCAGCCAGCCCCAGGACCAGCCCATCAGCAGCCAGCCCCAGGACCAGCCCATCAGCAACCAGCCCCAGGACCAGCCCATCAGCAGCCAGCCCAGCAGCCAGCCCCAGGACCAGCCCATCAGCTACCAGCCCCAGGACCAGCCCATCAGTAATCAGCTCATCAGCAGCCTACAGGAGGAAAAATATGGATGTAAAAAAAATGTTGAAATTTAATGGTCTTCTTGTCCAAGGAATGAGCCACCCCGCATGGCTGCCAATGTGATAAGGATGCAACTAGGGCCGACACGGATGGCGGTTACTCATGTGCAAGACATAAAGTCTTCTTTTGAACTGTTCATCCCAGACACCATCCAGAAAATCATTCTGGACTGCACTAATTTGGAGGGAAGGTGTGTTTTTGGAGAGAGATGGAAAGAGATGGACCAAATTAATGTACATGCATACTTTGGGGTTCTTATACTTACTGGTGTTTTCAGATCCAATGGGGATCCACTGAATCCCTGTGGGAAGCAGAAACTGGCAGAGAACTTTTCCATGCAACTATGTCTCTGGAAAACTTCCACATTATTTCCAGGATTATATGCTTCGATAACCGAGACACCAGACCAGCTCGGCGGCAAAGGGACAAGCTAGCTGCAATCAGGTCAGTGTGGGACAAGTGGGTGGACCGCCTTCCCCTGTTTTACAACCCTGGGCCCAATGTTATTGTTTATTGAGGAAAGGATCAGGAGAGGAGAGGATGAGGAGAGGATGGGGAGAGGATGAGGAGAGAAGAGGATGTGGAGAGGAAGAGGAGGAGGAGGAGGTGAGGAGAGGATAAGGAAAGGATGTGGAGAGGAAGAGGAGAGGAAGAGGAGGAAGGGAAGGGGAGGAGGAGGAGGAGGAGGAGGAGGAGGAGGAGGAGGAGGAGGAGGAGATGAGAGGCAACATCTGGGCAGTTCATTCCCATTGTGCCTTCTTTACTGAGCTGGGAAAGTGGGAAGTCAAACAGCCACTTACCTCCCTGTGTGGCTGTGTGGGTTCTGAGTGTCAAACAGACATCTGCTAGAGTTCACTTAAACAGCATGACCCTATGACTGAGTAAAACTCCTCTGACCCAAACAAACTGTTCCTACACAAACTGTCATTATCAGGGACTAGGCTTTAGTGCAGCGCTCACAGCATGGGACGCGAACGGTGGCTTTTCAGATAACATTACCCTACTTACTCTAACATTCATGTTTTACTGAACACAAAGATAATATGTCCTGTTTAATTTGATGTGTCACACTATCTTACCGAAATCTATGATTTAATATTTTATATTGGGCTTCCTCTATTGGGCTTCCTCTATTGGGCTTCCAGTCCGTCCGTCAGAGCTGATGTGAGGAACACACATGAACTAGAGCTCAGGGGAGACAGACAGCCCTACATATATACAGAGAGGACAGACATCCCTACATATATATAGTGAGGACAGACATCCCTACATATATATAGTGAGGACAGACAACCCTACATATATATAGTAAGGACAGACATCCCTACATATATACAGAGAGGACAGACAGCCCTACATATATGTAGGGCTGTCTGTCCTCACTATATATATATGTAGGGATGTCTGTCTATTCCACATCAGTTACTTGATGTGGAATAGAGTTCCATGTGGTCATGGCTCTATGTAGTACTGTGCGCCTCCCATAGTCTGTTCTGGACTTGGGGACTGTGAAGAGGCCCCTGTTGGCATGTCTTGTGGGTTATGCATGGGGGTCCGAACTCTGTGCCAGGAGTTCAAGCAGACAGCTTGGTGCATTCAACATGTCAATACCTGAAAGCCAGGAGAGATTGACATGCATATTATTAATGTTAGCTCTCTGGGCCAGCTGTGCTGCCCTGTTCTGAGCCAATTTCAATTTCCCTAAATCCCTCTTTGTGGCACCGGACCACACGACTGAACAGTAATCCAGGAGCGACAAAACTAGGGCCTGTAGGACCTGCCTTGTTGATAGTGCTGTTAAGAAGGTAGAGCAGCGCTTTAATATGGACAGCCTTCTCCACATCTACTCGCCATCTTAGCTACTGTTGTATCAATATGCTTTGACCATGATAGTTTACAATCCAGCATTACTCGAAGCAGTTTAGTCTGACTCAAAGTCAGTGGCATGTGGTTGGTAAAGATTTTAAAAAGTAACGGTCCTAGACAACTACCCTGGGGAATTCCTGATTCTACCTGGATTATGTTGGAGAGGCTTCCATTAAAGAACAGCCTCTGTGTTCTGTTGTCAGGTAACTCTTTATCCACAATATAGCAAGGGGTATAAAGCCATAACACATACGTTTTTCCAGCAGCAGAGTAGGATCGATAATGTCAAAATCCGCACTGAAGTCTAACAAAACAGGCAAAACTGAAAGCATGTGATAAGATTGGAGGGCTCTATGGTGTTGAACGCTGCGCTGTAGTCAATGAACAGCATTCTCACATAGTTGTTCCTCTTGTCCAGGTGGGAGAGGACAGCGTGGAGTGCAATACAGATTGATATATCTGTGGATCATGACTACAGACTTGAGTGCTAAGGAGAAACAGAAGATACTCTATAGGCATGACGAAGTCCATCCAAATCATCTTGGCTCCTAGACTTCCAAATCATCTTGGCTCCTGGACAGTATTTCAAGCTGCGTTGAAACAATGACTGGTAAATGATCCAAGACCAGCTCAGTTAATCCCTACCATTGTGACAATGAGTCATCATAATGCTGCATGAAATGTACATGACCTTAGGGGCATTGGCAAACACAATGTAAGTAATTTAGTTTATGTACCCCTAATTGCACCGAATACATCTGTTTATCCTACAGCTATTGTAAGCAGTAATCATGAGCCTATAAACCAGAGTTACACTGTTAGCACTGAGGCGTTGTGCAGTTTGTGCAGCTCACCCTGCACTATCAGCTACAATGTAAATAACTCACCCTGCACTATCAGCTACAATGTAAATAACTCACCCTGCACTATCAGCTATAATGTAAATAACTCACCCTGCACTATCAGCTACAATGTAAATAACTCACCCTGCACTATCAGCTACAATGTAAATAACTCACCCTGCACTATCAGCTACAATGTAAATAACTCACCCTGCACTATCAGCTACAATGTAAATAACTCACCCTGCACTATCAGCTACAATGTAAATAACTCACCCTGCACTATCAGCTACAGTGTAAATAACTCACCCTGCACTATCAGCTACAATGTAAATAACTCACCCTGCACTATCAGCTACAATGTAAATAACTCACCCTGCACTATCAGCTACAATGTAAATAACATGAGTAAGTCTACCTCCGATAAGCTTCCCAGTAAAGCATTTAAAAACAATCAAGCAACCCAGAAAAGTGCTAAAAATAGCCCATATTAACATATGTAGCCTAAGAAACAAGGTCCATGAAGTCAATAACTTGCTTGTAACAGATGACATTCATATTCTGACTGTCTCTGAAACTCACTTAGATAATACCTTTGATGATACAGTGGTTCTAATACATGGTTATAACATATACCGAAAAGACAGATATGCCAACGGAGGCGTCTATATTCAGAACCACATTCCTGTAAAACTAAGAGACGATCTACTGTTAAATACTGTTGAAGTAATATGGCTACAGGTTCATCTGCTTCACCTAAAGCCCATTCTTGTGGGAAGCTGCTATAGACCACCAAGTGCTAACAGTCAGTATCTGGATAATATGTGTGAAATGCTTGATCATGTATGTGATATCAATAGAGAAGTATATTTTCTGGGTGATTTAAATATTGACTAGCTTTCATCAAGCTGCCGACTCAGGAAAAAACGTCAAACTCTAACCAGTGCCTGCAACCTGGATCAGGTTGTCAGTCAACCTACCAGGGTAGTTACAAACAGCACAGGAATTAAATCATCAACATGTATTGATCACATCTTTACTAACGCTGCAGATACTTGCTTTAAAGCAGTATCCAAATCCGTAGGATGTAGTGATCACAATATAATAGCCATATCTAGGAAAACCAAAGTTCCAAAGGCTGGGCCTAATATAGTGTATAAGAAGTGATACAATACGTTTTGTTGTGATTCATATGTTGAGGAAAGACTATTTGCTGGTCTGTGGTGTGTAATGAGGAGCAACCAGACACTGCATTTGATGCATTTATGAAACTTCTTATTCCAGTTACTAACAAGCACACACCCATTAAGAAAATGACTGTAAAAACTGTTAAATCCCCTTGGATTGATGAGGAATTTAAAAATTGTATGGTTGAGAGGGATGAGCCAAAAGGTTTTCACTCAAAATCTCACGATACATGGCCCCATTCATTCTTTCCTTTACACGGATCAGTCGTCCTGGTCCCTTTGCAGAAAAACAGCCCCAAAGCATGATGTTTCCACCCCCATGCTTCACAGTAGGTATGGTGTTCTTTGGATGCAACTCAGCATTCTTTGTCCTCCAAACACGACGAGTTGAGTTTTTACCAAAAAGTTCTATTTTGGTTTCATCTGACCATATGACATTCTCCCAATCTTCTTCTGGATCATCCAAATGCTCTCTAGCAAACTTCAGACAGGCCTGGACTGGCTTAAGCAGGGGGAAACGTCTGGCACTGCAGGATTTGAATCCCTGGCGGCGTAGTGTGTTACTGATGGTAGGCTTTGTTACTTTGGTCCCAGGTCTCTGCGGGTCATTCACTAGGTCCCCCCGTGTGGTTCTGGGATTTTTGCTCACCGTTCTTGTGATCATTTTGACCCCACGGGGTGAGATCTTGCGTGGAGCCCCAGATCGAGGGAGATTATCTGTGGTCTTGTATGTCTTCCATTTCCTAATAATTGCTCCCACAGTTGATTTCTTCAAACCAAGCTGCTTACCTATTGCAGATTCAGTCTTCTCAGCCTGGTGCAGGTCTACAATTTTGTTTCTGGTGTCCTTTGACAGCTCTTTGGTCTTGGCCATAGTGGAGTTTGGAGTGTGACTGTTTGAGGTTGTGGACAGGTGTCTTTTATACTGATAACAAGTTCAAACAGGTGCCATTAATACAGGTAACGAGTGGAGGACAGAGGAGCCTCTTAAAGAAGAAGTTACAGGTCTGTGAGAGCCAGAAATCTTGCTTGTTTGTAGGTGATCAAATACTTATTTTCCACCATAATTTGCAAATAAATTCATTAAAAATCCTACAATGTGATTTTCTGGATTTTTTTTTCTCATTTTGTCTGTCATAGTTGAAGTGTACCTATGATGAAAATTACAGGCCTCTCTGATCTTTTTAAGTGGGAGAACTTGCACAATTGGTGGCTGACTAAATACTTTTTTGCCCCACTGTGTATACAGGGGGGTGAGGGCAAGGCAAGCCCAGGAACACAGCGATCTTCCTGAAATACCACATTAACCACAGAGCTTCTCTTCCAGACAGTTCCTGTTTTTGCATACAGAGAGGAATTCATTGTGCAACACATTCAGAGAAATCCCGCCAATGTGCTTTGCGTGTATAATATCAATAGCAATTGAAGAGTATATTTCCAAAGCTTTCATCGTAAATGATTGCTTACAGATACCTTCATGTGTGTGTAAAATATGAATGTTCTCAGATTTTCATGAATTGATTATAGATTTTCTTTTAACACTGGATTGGAATGTTCCTTTATATTTGAATGTGATATGTGGTCGTCTCACCTAACTATCTGAAGATGAAGACACCTACTGTAAGTCACTCTGGATAAGAGCATCTGCTAAATGACTAAAATGTCATGGGTAAATGTTTTAAATACAGATCTCACATTACATATGACTGGATAAAACCAAGCAGTACTAATCATTTCTCTGAGAGTGGAGGATATACTGTCCAGCGTTTTGCCCCCCCCAAAACAACATGAATATTTGTCTCTCTGAAACGAAACCATCAAGTGATAGATTTTAAACAAATAGATGTCTGTCATTGAATGACCCCATGCCATGATTAGATAGTGAAAAAACACACCAATCTCTTTCATAATTTCTTTTTTATCAACATTTCAGGAAATAGATATATAGCATTTTTGAATGGAACTCTTCAATTGTAGTTATACGGTAAATGTATCGTATGTTTGTCAAACAACAGGATTGCATCCTTGTCTGCAACATCCCAACTCTCTGCGATGGTCTCGCAATAGCGCCATCCCATTTCCGACATTAATGCAGTAAAATGTGGTCCAATCCTCCTTTAAAATGACTGGTTTAGTTTATAGTGGCAACGGGACAATGAGATTGGTTTGTTTTCACTCCTTTTTCAGATTCTTTTTAAACTTGAGGAGTATCATTCATAAGGCCACTCCCAAGATTTCAAAATTGAAACTATGACATGATATTTATTCCCGTCTAGACTTTCTCTTCTCTGAAATAACATGACCATCATTTGTGGTCAACCCTCTGCAATAAGTGGTGTGAACTCAGTCACAATCATGTGAATACACACACACACACACACACACACACACACACACCACATTACGTGGCTTGGTCCATGACTTGAAACTCCAGAAACTGTATTAACAACCTAGAAGTTTCTATCATACAGCATTCCCAAGGTAGCACACTGACTACCATTTAATGCTCAGTCAGGTCCTTTATATCCATGGTGTTGCCATGACAGCATCAATGTAAACAACAGGGTCATAACTCGTAGAGAGATAGTTTGGGATTTTCCCCAGAGTCAGATTAATTTGTGGATACCATTTTTATGTATCTAATGCTGCTAACTAGCATTAGCGCAATTGCTTACTAGCTTTAACACAATGACTGGAAATCTATGGGAACAGTTAGCGTGAAAGCGGTTTCTGTCGACTTCCAGTCATTGCGCTAACGCTAGTTAGCATTGTCTTATGAAACTACCTCTAACTTCCTTCATACTGGATGCAGATAAACAAAAATGGTATCCACGAGTTCATCTGAATCTGGGGAAGTAGATACAATCCCAAAGTATCCCTTTAACCATTGATGGGTTTATCATTGACTGCCTAGGAGAAGGAGGCCAACCAAAGTCCAACCAATAAACACAAGTTCAAGAAGAAGTCACTAACAAAGGAATTTGACTCCCCCCTCCACTCAAATGACCCATATGGAAAAGTCATGACAGATTAGATAACCTCGCTGGAGTGACTGCTAAACTTTCTAATTGACCTATGGGATTTCAGGTGTAGGAGGGAAAGGTAAAATTTCACAGAGCATTTTCAAGGGTAACTATGACAGTCCTCTGTCTCTGGGAAGGGAGAAGAACACCCAAAATAAGACTTACATTTAGTTATTGAGTGCTAGTTGGGTACAATAAAAAATGTTTTTTATAAAGAATGTATCCCCGGCCTAAAGCGAATGACATCTGGTGTAATTTGTCAATTGTGCAAAATATGACCAAAAGTCTGATAAACAACTAAGTTGAAATGTATCCCGCTGAGGTGATGAGAGAAACATGGTGAAGAAATATTTTGACAGGCGTTAGGGAAAACACCGGCAAGGCCACCGGTGATATCATGCTATGTTTTCTCCTCCTCCAACGCAATAAGGCCCTGTCCAACCCCAAGCCCTTAACACTGAGGCCTGGGGAGCTGCAGTTAGTCAGTGCATACTTTCACCCTGCTCTAAATGCTGTGTGTATGCATACTTCCACCCTGCTCTAACTCAAGTCCAGCGAGCTCAGCTGCCTGCCGCCATCCCTTTCTCTCTCTCTCTCCCTCCATCAGACCACGCCTGTCTGGATGACATCAGCCTGTGATGTCATCAAGAGACCACCGGAGGCATGTGGAGTGCGTACGACAACATCCCTCTGGCAAGGGACAGTACAGAGCGGGCGGCTGGGCTGGGAGGCATCTGTGTGTTCAAATCCCTCGCCCTGGAATCAGCCACACACACAAACGCGCGCACACACAAACACACACAAACACATACACACACACACACACAGGTTGTGTTTGTAATAAAGACTCCCAGGACAGATTCATAGCTTGTTTTTCACTGTTTCTGCCAGCAGATAAATATTACAGTGACACCACTAGTTAGAGCAAGCGGAGAGTGAGAGGTCAAAGTTCCTGTATCCTTTAGTCTAGGTTTATGTCTGAGAGAATTGACGATGTGTTGATAAATAAAGCTTTGTGCCACCATGGCTGACAGCTACAAACTGTATATAAGACAAAGTGAAGAAGTTCATCACTATTCACAGTTTAGCTCTGTGTGTCGTCGTCGTCCCCCCCATTCCTTTTAATCATAACAATGGAAACTAGAATCCAACTCGAGACTCAGCTGTGTAATCAATGTTGACCTTGGAGATTTTTGGTTACATTAAGATCCTTGGATGGGTGGATGGATGGATGGCCATATTTAACTTTACAGAGTAAGTAAGTAATCTTAAACCTGGTATCCCTATGGATACATACTGGATGAAGCCTACGGTCTTTGGCTATCAACTAAACTGCGTGAAAATAGCTTTGTTCATCCAAAACAACTGTTCCTGAATTCTTGTCTTAAAGAGACAGTTCTTTGGCATTCCAGTGAGGGTATACAGTGTTGAGTGGAGACTCCAGGGCTGGAAACCTCCATTCCAGGTAGGGTATACAGTGTTGAGTGGAGACTCCATCGAGACTCCATCGAGATAGAGAGAGAGGAGAGAGAGAGAGAACAGAGAGAGAATAGAGAGAGAGGAGAGAGAGAGAGAACAGAGAGAGAACAGAGAGAGAGAAGGAGAGAGAACAGAGAGAGAACAGAGAGAGAACAGAGAGAGAGAGCAGAGAGAGCAGAGAGAGCAGAGAGAGCAGAGAGAGACAGATAACAGAGAGAGAGAGAGAGAGAGCAGAGAGCGAACAGAGAGAGAACAGAGAGAGAGAGAGAACAGAGAGAGCGAGAGAGAGACTTGGCAAATCGTGTTACCTCTAAGCTCTTGGCAGGAACTCAACTCTCTCTGTTGCGTCATCCAGCTAGCTAACTCCCACCTCTCTCTGTCAGACTCCAAATGAAGTCTGCAGTCTGCATCGCAATAAAACACCAACATAAAGTTCAACTGAACTGTACTGTATTCTTTTAGAGACTTGGATGCAACTGCTGTCTAACAATCCGTGAAAAATGATGAGAATTGTAATTATGAAACTATTGACTAACGTCACTTACAGCTATTCGATTATTGTTATATCTTTTTTTACAAGCATTTCCGATGTTAAAAATCTATAATTCTACACACATTGTCATGTTACTTAAGTTTAGATACTGTGTGTTTTGTATCACTGTGGCAAAACAACAGTGTTCTGGGATCGTCACACAAAGAGAGACAGGAATGAACGAAGAGCTACAGTGAGCTCCAACAGTCCCCTAAAATGGGGGGACCATGTACAAAAAGTGCTGTAATTTCTAAACGGTTCACCTGATATGGATGAAAATACCCTCAAATTAAAGTTGTCAGTCTGCACTTTAACCTCATAGTCATTATATAATTTCAAATCCAAAGTGCTGGAGTAAACAACCATAACAACCAAAAATGTGTCACTGTCCCAATGCTTTTGGAGCTCACTGTATTTGTCTTTGAAAATTCCTGTAGTATGGAGTGATTTGAGTGATTATGTTGATGTTTTCATAGATAATTCCCTCTTTTCCATTTGGTGTGTGTAATCCTGGCTTTGTTTGTGTTGGGGGACTTATTCCATCCTCCTGGCTGTCAGGCCCAGTGGTAACATAATGTAACTGCCCTATAGATTATCTCCAGATGTTGCGGTCTCTTAGAGAAAGGAACAGCATTCAGTCATTTAGTTTCTGTATGTCGCATCCAGCCTCTTCTACTACTTCTCATCTGACTCTAGAGTCGATAGGACTCAACTTTGAATATGGCTTAAACCTGGGATGTGCATGGTTATTTGAATATTTGAATATCCGAACGTACATTCATATTTGAATACTTGTGTGAGTATACATTTCAGCAAAAATATAATAAAAAAGGCCTCTCAAGTGGCACAGCGGTCTATGGCACTGCATCGCCGTGCTTGAGGCTTCTCTACAGACCTGGGTTCGATTCCAGGCTGTGTCACAGCTGGCCGTGACCGGGATACCCATGAGGCGGTGCACAATTGGCCCAGCGTCGTCCGGGTTAGTGGAGGCTTTGGCCCAGCGTCGTCTGGGTTAGTGGAGGGTTTGGCCCAGCATCGTCCGGGTTATGGGAGGGTTTGGCCCAGCGTCGTCCGGGTTATGGGAGGGTTTGGCCCAGCGTCGTCCGGGTTATGGGAGGGTTTGGCCCAGCGTCGTCCGGGTTAGGGAGAGGTTTGGCCCAGCGTCGTCTGGGTTAGTGGAGGGTTTGGCCCAGCATCGTCCGGGTTATGGGAGGGTTTGGCCCAGCGTCGTCCGGGTTAGGGAAGGGTTTGGCCCAGCGATGTCCTGGTTAGTGGAGGGTTTGGCCCAGTGTCGACCGGGTTAGGGGAGAGTTTGGCCGGCTGGGGTTTCCTTGTCCCATTGCGGTCTAGCAACTCCTTGTGGTGGCCCGGGTGCCTGCAAGCTGATTTTGGTCGCCAGCTAGACAGTGTTTCCTCAGACACATTGGTGCGGTTGGCTTCCGGGTTAAGCGAGCAGTGCGGCTTGGTAGTGTTTTGGAGGACGCATGACTCTCGACCATCGCCTCTCCCGAGTCCATAGGGGAGTTGCAGCGATGGGACAAGACTGTAACTACCAATTGGATATCACAAAATTGGGGAGAAAGAGAGGTAAAAGTTTTAAAAAATGACTTTTTCAAAATTAACTTAAAATATCCATGTGACATTGTTACGTATAAGGATATATTTCAACTTATTAATAAAGCAACAAACGTTTTAATATAGTTGGACTACAGTTTTCACCTGTGTAGCTTATTTTGTAGCTTGTTGTTTATGTTGGCCAATCAAGGGGAAGAAAAGGCTTAATGTGTAGCAAGTGGAGTGAGAGTTCACTAAAGCGATGCAAGATGGAATAATACGATGGAATTAAAAGTGAGTGAAATGAGAAGGAGTAGGTTACAACGAGTAACCAAATCAAATCAATCTGATTATTGGTCACGTACACATATTTTGCAGATGTTATCGAAGGTGTAGCAAAATGCTTATGTTTCCAGCTCCAACAGTGCAGTAATAACTAACAATACAAAATAATACACACACAAATATCAAAACGAGAAAAGTCAAATATATAAATGTATATATACATTTATATTTATATATATATTTATTTGGACCTATATATTGTGTACTCGGAATGTATTCAGAACCCTTGACTTTTCCCACATTATTCTAAAATTGATTAATTAAAAAAAATCCTCATCAATCTACACACAATACCCCATAATGACATCACAATACCCCATAACCACAAAGCTAAAACCACTTTTTAGAAATGTTTGTAAATGTATTCAAAATAAAAAACAGATATACCTTATTTACATAAGTATTCAGACCCTTTTATATGAGACACGAAATTGAGCTCAGGTGTATCCTGTTTTCATTGATCGTCCTTGATATGTTTCTACAACTTGATTGGAGCACCTGTGGACATGATTTGGAAAGGCACACATCTGTATATATAAGGTCCCACAGTTGACAGTGCATGTCAGAGCAAAAACCAAGCCATGAGGTAGAAGGAATTGTCCATAGAGCTCCGAGACAGGTTTGTGTCGAGGCACAGATCTGGGGAAGGGTTCCAAAAAATGTCTGCAGCATTGAAGGTCCCCAAGATCACAGTGGCCTCCATCACTCTTAAATGGTAGTTTGGAACTTCCAACACTCTTCCTAGAGCTGGCCGCGAAACTGAGCAATCGGGGGAGAAGGGACTTGGTCAGGGAGGTGACCAAGAACCCGATGGTCACTCAGACAGAGCTCCAGAGTTCCTCTTTGGAGATGGGAAAACCTTCCAGAAGGACAACCATCTCTGCAGCACTCCACCAATCAGGCCTTTATGGTAGAGTGGCCAGATGGAAGCCACTCCTCAGCAAAAGGCACATGACAGCCCACTTGGAGTTTGCCAAAAGGCACCTAAAGGACTCTCAGACCATGAGAAACAAGATTCTCTGGTCTGATGCAACCCAGATTGAACTCTTTGGCCTGAATGCCAAATGTCACATCTGGAAACCTGGCACCATCCCTACTGTGAAGCATGGTGGTGGCAGTATCATGCTGTGGGGATGTTGATCAGCAGCAGGGACTAGGAGACTAGTCAGGATGGAGGGAAAAATGAACAGAGCAAAGTAAAGAGAGATCCTTGATGACAACCTGCTCCAGAACGCTCAGGACTTCGTACGAGGTGAAGGTTCCAAAGCACACAGCCAAGACAATGCAGGAGTGGTTTCGGGACAAGTCTCTGGATGTCCTTGAGTGGCCCAGCCAGAGCCCGAACTTGAACTCGATCGAACATCTCTGAAGATACCTGAAAATAGCTTTGCAGCGACGCTCCCCATCCAACCTGACAGAACTTGAGAGGATCTGCAGAGAAGAATGGGAGAAACTCCCCAAATACAGGTGTGCCAAGATTGTAGAGTCATAGCCAAGAAGATCCGAGGATGTAATCGCTGCCAAAGGTGCTTCAACAAATTACTGAGTAAAATTTAAAAAACAGTTTTTGCTTTGTCACTTTGGGGTATTTTGTGTAGATTGATGAGGGAAAAAACGATTTAACCTGTTTTAGAATAAGGCTGTAACTTAACAAATTGTGGAAAAAGCCAAAGAGTCTGAATACTTTCCGAATACATTGTATACACTGAGTGTTCAAAATATTAAGAAAACTTGCTCTTTCCATGACATAGACTGATCAGGTGAATCCAGGTGAAAGCTATGATCCCTTATGGATGTCACCTGTTAAATCCACTTCCATCAGTGTAGATGAAAAGGAGGAGACAGGTTAAATAAGGATTTTTAAGCCTTGAGACAATTGAGACATGGATTGTGTATGTGTACCATTCCGAGGGTGAACAGTTTCCTGTGTGTATCAAGAATGGTCCACCACCCAAAGGACATCCAGCCAACTTGAGACAATGTTTTAGGGTCGTGGAAGCGCAGCATGTGGCCTCAATTAGCCTAGCTAGCAATAGATGGCTAGCTTAGCTAGCTAGTTAGTTAGCTTTTCTAGGCTACTCCAGTCAAGACATACATATGGGATGATGAATAACATTGTGGCTGCTACAAGTTAGCTAGTCTTGGCTGTAGCCAAGTTGCCTTGGCTGTGTCTCTCTCTCTCCCTCCGTCCTCTGGCTCCCATCTGATCACACACCGGCACCTCCACAGCAATAGAGAGCCAGCCTCTCTCCCTCCGTCCTCTGGCTCCCATCTGATCACACACCGGCACCTCCACAGCAATAGAGAGCCAGCCTCTCTCCCTCCGTCCTCTGGCTCCCATCTGATCACACACCGGCACCTCCACAGCAATAGAGAGCCAGCCTCTCTCCCTCATGCAGCAGTGCTCAGGGTTAAAAAAAAAATCTTAAGTTGCAAAAAACACATATATTTCGAATATCCGGATATCCAACATAAATTCATGATACTATTTGAAAAGGGAAATGATTTCAAACCCCTATCCCTAGCTTACACATTACTAGTGTAACGATTGGGTTAGTGCACTAAACTAAAGCCTAGGCATTGATTCGAGAATATGTTTTCTTCTCTTACAGAAAAAACATTTAAACATTCAGTGTTGCATTCAACCTTCTGAGACTTTACAGTAACAGCACACAACCTTGAATAGGTACTCAAATAGTACTAATGTGACCTATTGGGTTGTAACTCCGGGAATACGGTGTGTCACAAGACTGTGTTAGCACTATGTTGGAAAACGAAGGGATTAGTTCGGGGAGCTAACCCACGTGTTCTGCTATGAGGCAAATGTACAAGTATGGTTCACCGATCAACCTCTGTCACACGTCCAAGCCTGAGAGCTCTATATTTGAAGGAAATCCTTAGTCAATAAGTCCACAAAATCTGAGCAGTCTTGTTCTTAATTTATTTTGACTTAAGTCACTAAATAACCCCACGGTTGTTCTACTGTATGTTCTTGGTAATACGAAACATGTGGATTGAAACTAATGATGGCAGTTTGTCTAAGATTCTAATTCCATACTACTGCCATGCAAAATATATGCAACATTATTCATACATTGTAGTTGGCCTGGTCAAGGTTGAAGCCCTCAATCAGATAGCAATTCTGATATTCAAAAATCTTGTATCTGACAATGCTTCATATCCTATGTTGTTAACAGGGAGAAAATATGCAGAATAGTTCCAGGCTGAACCATATCCACTCTGCTCTGCTCAAAAACTCCTCAGCCAGCGAATGGTTCTCATTAAGACAATAAAGCTGGAGAAATCCACATTTGATCAATAGGCCCTGGCAGGGAGCCAAACCATATCATTAACCTCATATTCATTCTGGCAATGAGCTTGGGCCACATTTTGATCAGCATGGGTTTCTAAAGGAGTGTTTACCAAACAAGACTCTCTGCTCCAGTTGAGTGGCTTCAGACCATTCCAGTGACGTCAGGACCATGGCACACTGCTTTATAAGAACAGATAGATTCTGAAGTCACATTAGTATTGGAAACAACAGTTTCACACCAGGGGTTTGGACTACAGTTTTCACCCAGTCAGTATGTCATTGTGGAAACACGGACATGTAAGCAGTTAGCACTGTCCAGGAGAAGGAGCGAAGTCCTGTTTGATTATGATTATTATCATGTGAAGGGGACATGTTGGAACCTGTCACTCAAATGCAATGAGCAGCATTAGAACCCTCGATGTCCTATCATTAGGGCCCCAGGAGAGGTAAAACTCGAGGTCCTAGTAATATCACTATGCAGGAGAGGTAAAACTCGAGGTCCTAGTAATATCACTATGCAGGAGAGGTAAAACTCGAGGTCCTAGTAATATCACTATGCAGGAGAGGTAAAACTCGAGGTCCTAGTAATATCACTATGCAGGAGAGGTAAAACTCGAGGTCCTAGTAATATCACTATGCAGGAGAGGTAAAACTCGAGGTCCTAGTAATATCACTATGCAGGAGAGGTAAAACTCGAGGTCCTAGTAATATCACTATGCAGGAGAGGTAAAACTCGAGGCCCTATTAATATCACTATGCAGGAGAGGTAAAACTCGAGGTCCTAGTAATATCACTATGCAGGAGAGGTAAAACTCGAGGTCCTAGTAATATCACTATGCAGGAGAGGTAAAACTCGAGGTCCTAGTAATATCACTATGCAGGAGAGGTGTCACACCCAGATGAATAATCTTCTCTGCAACTCTACCTGACCAACCCTTCTTGATAAAGAACGGAAAATGTATCCCATGTACACACACCTCATGATCCACAATGGAATATGTATCCAGCGTACACCCAAAAACCAATAGAACCCCTGATAATAGTTCCTCACCCCAAATATAAAAGTGTCCAAATGTTCTCATCTCTAATGAGGCATAATCACATGTACTGAACACACAGCGTTCACGGTGCTGTTTTAGTATGGTCTCCTAAAAGGTGTCAGGTTCACTAGGTCCATTCAGTATGATAGAACTGGGTCCAAACAGAAGAAAACAGACTGAAACAGGGAGGAACTCCCTGAACTTGTCCAATAAGAAATGCATTTTCCATTGCAAAACGTTTTGCTACGGTGTGTCCTAATTAACAGTACCCTAAAAGGTTTTGCTACGGTGTGTCCTAATGAACATGACCCTAAAAGGTTTCGCTACGGTGTGTCCTAATGAACAGTACCCTAAAAGGTTTTGCTACGGTGTGTCCTAATTAACATGACCCTAAAAGGTTTCGCTACGGTGTGTCCTAATGAACATGACCCTAAAAGGTTTCGCTACGGTGTGTCCTAATTAACATGACCCTAAAAGGTTTCGCTACGGTGTGTCCTAATGAACATGACCCTAAAAGGTTTCGCTACGGTGTGTCCTAATTAACATGACCCTAAAAGGTTTCGCTACGGTGTGTCCTAATGAACATGACCCTAAAAGGTTTCGCTACGGTGTGTCCTAATGAACATGACCCTAAAAGGTTTCGCTACGGTGTGTCCTAATTAACATGACCCTAAAAGGTTTCGCTACGGTGTGTCCTAATGAACATGACCCTAAAAGGTTTCGCTACGGTGTGTCCTAATGAACATGACCCTAAAAGGTTTCGCTACGGTGTGTCCTAATTAACATGACCCTAAAAGGTTTCGCTACGGTGTGCACTAAAGAGAAGGACCCTGGGGGAAGACAGTGGAGTTCAGGGGTCAATCAGATACTGATTATCATCTGATTGGGAGATATGACACTGTGATCCCTCTATATCCAAACCAGGTGTGGATATTAGAGGAAGACAAAGTAAGAGAAATACTATCATTTTCATTAGCCTGGATCCTAACGGAATGGTGACGCTTTACAAAGGAAATGATAGGGTTATGAAACAATTCGGTTTGATTCCAGGCTAACTTTTCATAGTTCCTGGGTCACTCTCATAGCCTGGTCCCAGATCTGTTTGTGCTGTATAGCCATAGGAGACCATAGTAGTTGGCTATACAATAGAAACTGATCTGGGACCAGGCTATCACTCTCCGTGGTGGGGTGTGCAAACTTAGACAGGCATTTGGCCTAATCAACTTCATGTAAAAAGAAAACATGATCTCTCCTTTCCAGAAGTTGCGTCACATTCATAGAATGCTCTATATGCTATGACAAGAATTTCCCCTCACATTTCTCATGGGGCTTCTAAAAGATCCACTCCCTATGATTCAAGTACGCACGTGGTTTTTAGTGTTGGATATGCTGCTCATCAAATGATGCTTATGCTCTTGAAAACACTATTTCTTTCTGTCTATTTATTTTTGTGCGTAATTGATTACTATTCATTTATGTCTATATAAATTCAATAGCATTGAGTCAGGTATTATGTCAATAACACAAGATTCAACAGTGACTGGGGAACGTGTATATCACAAGTATTTATGTTGGTCAAATTTTTTTTAGCAGGGACAGAGATGGTAGACATCTATCACATAATGGCTAATTGATTAAATTGATAAAATGTGTTTTTATTTAGCATCGTCAACATAAAACATCTGAAACCCAATACAAGATTGTTTCATCTCTGTTGATTTCCATCAGACCAACTGTGTGTTAACAAGATAACCCATAAAACCCAAATTTAATTTATATTAATCACAAAGAAATTGAACTAATGATCAAATTAGCCTTAAGTTAGCTTTTAACAGCCTGGTTGAAGTTGTCATGGCGTGCTGGCAATTAAACAGAGAAGAACAGAATAAAGGAATAAAACTGCAAAATACATGCGAACTGAAGCGCTTGCTTTATTGTCGCCTCTATCCCATCTCTGACGTCAACGTAGCAAACCATTAAGAAGAATGTTGGCAACTCTGAGATCTGGCTGCAATTAAAGAGCTATGTCACTAGAGAGAGAGAGAGACAGAGAGAGAGAGAGACAGAGAGAGAGGGCAACCAGTGAAGAACAAACACCATTGTAAATACAACCCATATTTATGCTTATTTATTTTAACTTGTGTGCTTTAACCATTTGTACATTGTTACAACACTGTATATATATAATATAACATTTGTAATGTCTTTATTGTTTTGAAACTTCTGTATGTGTAATGTTTACTGTTAATTTGTATTGTTTATTTCACTTTTGTATAATATCTACCTCACTTGCTTTGGCAATGTTAACACATGTTTCCCATGCCAATAAAGCCCCTTGAATTGAATTGAATTGAATTGAATTGAATTGAGAGGTAGAGAGGCAGAGAGAGAGAGAGACAGAGCGAGAGAGAGAGAGAGAGAGAGAGAGAGAGAGAGAGAGAGAGAGAGAGAGAGAGAGAGAGAGAGAGAGAGAGAGAGAGACGGAGAGAGAGAGAGAGAGAGAGAGAGAGAGAGAGAGAGAGACAGAGAGAGAGAGAGAGAGAGAGAGAGAGAGAGAGAGAGAGAGAGAGAGAGAGAGAGAGAGAGAGAGAGAGAGAGAGACGGAGAGAGAGAGAGACGGAGAGAGAGAGAGAGACGGAGAGAGAGAGAGAGAGAGAGAGAGAGAGAGAGAGAGAGAGAGAGAGACGGAGAGAGAGAGAGAGAGAGAGAGAGAGAGAGAGAGAGAGAGAGAGAGAGAGAGAGAGAGAGACTGATTTGTTTTTATCCCTCTGTGCATTCACTAGCTTCAGCTATGTCGCCACTCTCCACGCACGACAGCAACTTCCTGTTACAACACGAGACAATGGATATTTAAACGACAGACACCCTAAAGTGGTGAAGTTCTTAACATGTTCAACAGTGTCTATAGAGAAAAGAGACCTGGTTGTATTGACATTGTTTTTCACCAGACTGACAATGACGAGAAGATGACAAACATACGGGTGGACTGAGCATTGCTTTCTCTTCATGTGGCAAGCTGCACAACCAGGTCTCTTTTCCCTATAGACACTGTTGAACATATTAAGAACTTCACCACTTTAGAAACAATAGGAACTATGAAAAGCCAACTGACATTTACTCCTGAGGTACTGACCTGTTGCACCCTCTACAACCACTGTGATTATTATTTGACTCTGCTGGTTATCTTGAAGAACAATCTGGCCTTAATGGCCATGTGCTCTTATAATCTCCACCCGGCACAGCCAGAAGAGGACTGGCCTCCCCTCAGAGCCTGGTTCCTCTCTAGGTTTCTTCCTAGGTTCCTGCCTTTCTGGGGAGTTTTTCCTAGCCACTGTGCTTCTACATCTGCATTGCTTGCTGTTTGGGGTTTTAGGCTGGGTTTCTGTATAGCACTTTGGGAAAGGGGGGTACCTAGTCAGTTGTACAACTGAATGCATTCAACTGAAATGTGTCTTCTGCATTTAACCCTCTTTAACCCTCTGAATTAAAGAGAGGTGATGGGGCTGCCATAATCGACATCCATGTCTTCGGCGCCCGGGGAACAGTGGGTTAACTGCCTTGGTCAGGGGCAGAACGACAGATTTTTACCTTGTCAGCTAGGGGATTCAATCCAGCAACCTTTCGGTTACTGGCCCAACTCTCTAACCACTAGACTACCTGCCAACCCTTTTTGACATTTGCTGATGTAAAAACGGCTTTATAAATCCATTTGATGGATTGGAACACAGTGCTCCATATGCAAGTAGGTTTTGACAATCTCCGAATAAATTCATTTTTTTTTATTTCAGAGTCTGACAAAGAGAAGTCATTATGATTGTTCTTCATCTATGAGCCAATTGCTTTATTATCTAATTATTATCTATGTATTATCTAATTATTATCTATTCATTATCTACTTATTATCAAATTATCTATGTATTATCTACTTATTATCTATGTATTATCTATCTATTATCTAATTATTATCTATGTATTATCTACGTATTATCTACTTGTTATCTATGTATTATCTATTTATTATCTAATTATGTGTAACGATCGTCTGAGGATGAGGAATCATCGGACCAAAGCGCAGCGTGGTAAGTGTTCATGTTAATTTATTAAAACAGAACACTAAACAAAATAACAAAAGAGAATGAACGAAAACAAAACAGTCCTGTCAGGTGCAGCAACACAAAACAGAAAACACCTACCCACAAAACACAGGTGGGAAAAGGCTACCTAAGTATGGTTCTCAATCAGAGACAACGATAGACAGCTGCCTCTGATTGAGAACCACACCCGGCCAAACACACAGAAATAGAAAACATAGAACACACAACATAGAATGCCCACCCCAACTCACGCCCTGACCAAATCAAAATAGAGACATAAAAGGATCTCTAAGGTCAGGGCGTGACATTATGATCTATTTCATGATGAGTCTGGATCTCTAAAACAGCTGTATTGCACATTACACTCATGGGAATTGGCCTATATGGATAGGGCTAAATTGAAATGTCGTAATCGAAAGAGAACAGTTTGGAGATTATGGGAAAAATATTAGACCAAAGTTGAGGACAACAGTTCACTTGACAAGACTGAATCCAAACATTACGATGTTGATTTTATGTGCATTTTACATTTCCTGTACTTTCCATTGCATTTGTGGATAACAAACTCTGAAAATACTTTGGATACATTCAGTAACATGATAAGAATATTCCTGGAAAATATTGGGTAGGTGCAACATAAGACAAAAAAAATGACAAGGGTTTGAGAGAGAGGACTAACTGGTGTCTCCAAGTGGTCACACACACACCTCTCCAAAGTGTTCACAGTTCTGAACAAATGTAAACGCACATTTATGACTCAAAGAAGAGTCTTCAACTATAAAGTGTTTTTTAAACTCTCCTATCTGTGTCGTTGAGGAACTAGCGTGAACACACATGTAGTTGTTTTGTTTGGAACACAGCCCTGCATCCCCGCCATCACACAACTACTGTTGTTGTTTACATAATCCAAAAACAGCCCGTTGTAAATCGCAATCTGGGTCAGGTGTGTAAAATGTATTTGGAAACTTGATCGATTGCCAACATGACTAGCTAAATGATAAAATATGATCTTAGAGTGTTAGGCTTTCACGAGGCAATTCAGAGAAACAGATTGTAATTTTGGCGCAGATAGAAACGAGTCACGAGTGCATTCAGGTGTGTGTTCAGCTGAAAATGTTCTTCACAACAGACAAACAAATAGGCTCATTCTGTTCAGAACAACCCAGAGTATGACGCCATGTCACCTTCTAACTGTTCCATCATATGACATCAGTTTTATGATATGGAAATGTGAAGTGCACATTTGGACTCACAGGTGAGCCTGAGCTCTGACGTCATGCATTATTGTACAGCCGCTACGTTCCACTTTAGTCGCTGTCTCAGTGCCCAAATCTGCCATTTTCAACCCGTATACGGGTACAAGTGTAAAGGGCTACGGTTTGTTTATTTAAACCTAAATGCCTCTTGCTGTTGCCAGGGTACATACTGTATGTACATTAATACTGTATGCAACTTACAGTGTGATCAACATGCAATGTTTTCAGCTGTTGCCATAGCATTATCCAAACGACATGCAAAATAGATGAAGCTTAAATGCATTATACCATTTTCCCCCTTCAGAAGTGTGTGTGTGTGTGTGTATGTGTGTGTGTGTGTGTGTGTGTGTGTGTGTGTGTGTGTGTGTGTGTGTGTGTGTGTGTGTGTGTGTGTGTGTGTGTGTGTGTGTGTGTGTGTGTGTGTGTGTGTGTGTGTGCAACAAAAGCTGTGTCTCTTGTTGACATGGACAGGTAAAGCTGCATGCATATCTTCAGTGATTAAATCTTGTCAAGGTCATTCAATTAGACCTGCTACTGAGATTGAAACCTATATGTAAATTCAGTCTGCAAAGTCAAGTAAAAGACTTGAGTCTTGGCATTCATGGTCTATGAGGCATAAAAGGATTAGTTCCAGCTGAAAAACTAACATGCGTTTTCTACCCTGCCCAGAATAAATGATACCGGTCCATTTGAAATCAACTATGTACACAGACTCTTTCAGTCTGAATTATGTGCACATATTTTACAAACTGTGGCACTTGTAAGTTGTAGGAATAATATAAAACAGCCGTGAGAAAGAAATAGTCATTTTTCAGTAACTGATATCTCTCTAACCTTTATGGGAGGACATTACTGTGAGAGAGAGAGAGGCCACAACAACTCACATCAACTTTGGCCATTTGTTTGCCTTTGGCTTTTCAATCTAAAAGGACCCATGTTCATAGGAGCATGTCAAATTGGATGTCAAATGAAAGTTAAGAGTCTATATTTAGTGAAATGTTGGCATATATACATTTTCCAACCAATTTCTCCTCCTAACAAATTTGAATAAGCCAAGGTTTTGATTTCTGGTCAAACAGATTGTCACGCCCTGACCTTAGAGAGCCTTTTAATTTCTCTATTTAGTTAGGTCAGGGTGTGATTTGGGTGGGCATTCTAGTTTTTCTATTTCTTTGTTGGCCGGGTATGGTTCCCAATCAGAGGCAGCTGTCTATCGTTCTCTCTGATTGGGGATCATACTTAGGCAGCCTTTTTTCCACCTTTAGTTTGTGGGATCTTGTTTGTGTGTAGTTGCTTTCTGCACTGCATGTAGCTTCACGTTCGTTTTGTATTTTGTTGGTTTTTCGGTGTCATTTAATAAAAGAAAGATGTACGTCTACCACACTGCACCTTGGTCTAATCCTTCCATCAACGAACGTGACACAGATGGAAAAGGCGTCTCTTAGACAACATCTACCAGAAAATAATATCAACACATATTTCATTTTGGAGAAATGATTTGCCTTCTGTAAGTTTAAGAAATATTGCCTTGTGCCTTGTAATTCCATTACCAAAACCCCACATATTTGTAAGATATTTTCTAATTTCTCTCCGTCATGAAGAGGGATGATAACGTTCACAGAAGTAAAAAGTAAAAGTAGACCTACCAATTTGTAATAGTGTATTTACTGATCACGTTTTTAAAATAAACTATTAAGTTATTAAAACTCGTAATTCTGTTACCAAATCTGTAATGGAATTACTGCAATTGAATTGGCTAAAAAGTGAAATGATAGAAGTCCTAAATAACAGTTGGGTCACCTCCCACTGAGCACAGACGTCAGTTCAACGTCTAGTTTATACTATCCGATTTATAGATAGGGTAAACACAAACTTTATTGAAACACTCATTATATTTCAGTATTGTTAGTGTACTTTATTGAGTTGAAAAGGTTCCCACTCGCTCTCATTTACATACTTGTGTTTTTGTTTGTTTTGACGGCATAGCTATGCAACCCAATATGATATAAACTGGAGGATAAATCAAAAGGAAAAAATGGTTGGGCCCTGAAACAAAAAGCTCATTAGTTGTGTAAACACACACACTTGGGTGGAGGGAGAGACTAACAATGGGATGAAACCATTATACTAGACTGGACGTAAGTTAGACGAACAACGCAGAGAGGGAGACATATAAACCATATAAAACGGGTATTTTGATATCCTCATATATAGTCAGAGAATAATATATCCTTTTAAAAGCAGCAACCATTTGACCACATGGAAAACAGGCCCTAGGGACAGGCTTCCATACAGAATGATATATGATGTTTAACATAGTCTACACAAACAGCAACCATTTGACCACATGGAAAACAGGCCACGGGGACAGGCTTCATACATAGGCTACACAAACACACCTGTACACTAGACCCATGAGCATATCCCCATACTCATGTTATCTGATGCAAGCCATCCAGCAGCAGTCAATTCGGAACGTGACTTGCTGGCGAACACATGTTGAATTTCCTAATTGGTTAAACGTAGGTTAGGGTTAGGATTGAGGGTTTCGTTAAGGTAAGGGTTAAGGTTAGGGTTGAGGGTTTCGTTAAGGTTAGGGTTAGGATTGAGGGTTTCGTTAAGGTAAGGGTTAAGGTTAGGGTCAGTTTTAGGGTTTGCTCTATTTGGACTGTGAATGGGTTGTTCGCTAGTCATGCCTGTTATGTTGTACCAGCTTTATGTAAACGTGTATGTTGCCTTCAAACTGAGACAAAACTAATGTGGCTGGCGAAACTTCCTTCAAAAGTCCTCAGATTTATGTAATTGAAGTTGATGAAGTAAAGATGATGTGTAACGGCATTACAAGACATTACAACTGCAATGTGAGGGACAAAATAATTCATTTCATTTAGGTGGAGAACATTCTGAATTCCTAATAAGATCAATCAATTCTGAACAAAATATATAAACACAACATGTAAAGTGTTGGTTCCATGTTTCATGAGCTGAAATAAATGATCCCAGAAATGTTCCATATGCGTAAAAAGCTTATTTCTCTAAAATTTTGTGCACAAATTTGTTTACATCCCTGTTAGTGAGTATTTCTCCTTCGCCAAGATAATCCATCTACCTGACAGCTGTGGCATATCAAGAAGCTGATTAAACAGCATGATCATTACACTGATGCAACTTGTGGCGTGGACAATAAAAGCCACTCTAAAATGTGCAGTTTTGTCAAAATCAAATCAAATAAATTTTTATTGGTCACATACACATGGTTAGCAGATGTCAATGCGAGTGAAGTGAAATGCTTGTGCTTCTAGTTCCGACCGTGCAGTAATATCTAACAAGTAATCGAACAATTCCCCAACAACTACCTAATACACACTAAAGGGGCGAATGAGAATATGTACATATAAGTAAGTATATGGATGAGCGATGGCCAAGCAGCATAGGCAAGGTGCAATAGATGGTATAAAATACAGTATATACATGTGATATGAGTAATGTAAGATATGTAAACATTATTAAAGTGGCATTATTTAAAGTGGCATTGTTTAAAGTGACTAGTGATCCATTTATTAAAGTGTCCAGTGATTGGGTCTCAATGTAGGCAGCAGCCTCTCTGAGTTAGTGATTGGTGTTTAGCAGTCTGATGGCCTTGAGATAGAAGCTGTTTTTCAATCTCTCGGTCCCAGCTTTGATGCATCTGTACTGACCTCGCCTTGTGGATAATAGCGGTGTGAACAGGCAGTTGTTTGGGTGGTTGTTGTCCTTCCTGTGCTGTAGGTGTCATGGAGGGTAGTTAGTTTGCCCCCGGTGATGTGTTGTGAAGACCGCACCACCCTCTGGAGAGCCTTGTGGTTGAGGTCGGTGCAGTTGCCGTACCAGGCTGTGATACAGCCCGACAGGATGCTTTCGATTGTGCATCAGTAAAAATTTGTCAGGGTTTTGGGTGACAAGCCAAATTTCTTCAGCCTCCTGAGATTGAAGAGGCGCTGTTGTGCCTTCCTCACCACACTGTCTGTGTGGGTGGACCATTTCGGTTTGTCTGTGATGCGTACGCCCAGGAACTTAAAACGTTCCACCTTCTCCACTACTGTCCCTTCGATGTGAATAGAGGGGTGCTCCCTCTGCTGTTTCCTGAAGTCCACGATCATCTCCTTTGTTTTGTTGACGTTGAGTGAGAGGTTGTTTTCCTGACACCACACTCCGAGTGCCCTCATCTCCTCCCTGTAGGCTGTCTCGTCATTGTTGGTGATCAAGCCCACTACTGTTTTGTCGTCTGCAAACTTTATTATTGAGTTGGAGGCCTGCATAGCCACGCAGTCGTGGGTGAACAGGGAGTACAGGAGAGGGCTGAGCACACACCCTTGTGGGGCTCCAGTGTTGAGGGCCAGCGAAGTGGAGATGTTGTTTCCTACCTTTACCATGTCTCAAGTTTTGATGGAGCGTGCAATTTGTGTTTGTATTTGTATTTATTACGGATCCCCATTAGCTGCCAAAGCAGCAACTACTCTTCCTGGGGTCCAGCAAAGTTAAGGCAGTTATACAATTTTAAAACATTACAATATATTCACAGGTTTCACAACACACTGTGTACCCTCAGGCCTCTACTCCACCACTACCACGTATCTACAGTAATAAATCCATGTGTATGGTGCGTATGTTATCCTGTGTTAATGCATGTGTCTGTGCCTATGTTTGTGTTGCTTCACAGTCCCTGCTGTTCCATAAGGTGTATTTTTATCTGTTTTTAAAACTAATTTTACTGATTGCGTCAGTTACTTGATGTGGAATAGAGTTCCATGTAGTCATGGCTCTATTTAGTACTGTGTGCCTCCCATAGTCTGTTCTGGACTTGGGGACTGTGAAGAGACCTCTGGAGGCATGTCTTTGTCACGATCATCTTGCTGTGAGAGATTGGACCAAGGCGCAGCGTGTGCAAAATACCTCTTCTTTATTTTAAGAAGAGAGAAAAAACAAACAAGAAACGAACAACTAATCACGAACTAACAAAATAACAAAACTGACGACCGTGAAGCTATAAAGACAGATAGTGCTGACACAAACACTACACATAGACAATTACCCACAAACAGCTAAAGCCTATGGCTGCCTTAAATATGGCTCCCAATCAGAGACAACAATAACCAGCTGTCTCTGATTGAGAACCAATTCAGGCAACCATAGACTTTCCTAGACACCTACACTGAACACTAACCCATCTACTCTACTTAACCCCCTAAACCATACAACACCCTAGACAATACAAAAACACACAAACTTCCCCATGTCACACCCTGACCTAACTAAAATAATAATGAAAACAAAGATAACTAAGGCCAGGGTGTGACAGTCTTGTGGGTTATGCATGGGTATCCAAGCTGTGCGCCAGTAGTTCAAACAGACAGCTTGGTGCATTCAACATGTCAATACCTCTCACATATACAAGTAGTAATGAAAACAATCTCTCCTCTTTGAGCCAGGAGAGATTGACATGCATATTATTAATGTTAGCTCTCTGTGTACATTCAAGTGCCAGCTGTGCTGCCCTGTTCTGGGCCAATTGTAATTTTCCTTAGTCCCTCTTTGTGGCACCTGACCACATGACTGAACAGTAGTCCAGGTGCGACAAAACTAGGGCCTGTAGGGCCTGCCTTGTTGATAGTGCTGTTAAGAAGGCAGAGCATCGCTTTATTATGGACAGACTTCTCCCCATCTTAGCTACTGCTGTATCAATATGTTTTGACCATGACAGTTTACAATCCAGGGTTACTCAGTTTAGTCACCTTAACTTGCTCAATTTACACATCATATATTACAATATTTAGTTGAGGTTTAGGGTTTAGTGAATGATTTGTCCCAAATACAATTGTAATACCCTTGTTAGAACCAAGTATTGAGTTTATTTGTTATAATTAAGTGGTATTATATTTAAAATGTGTTTGAATTGCTTCCGAATTGTAATGTTAAATATTTCTTTAATGTATATGTGAATAGTTTTGACCAATAAGGTCGCTTGTTAAGCTGTGGACAATGGGAGTTGACCTGGTTAACGGGAGGCCTGGGAAAAAAGAGAGGGAGAGAGACGTTGAGAAAAGGATGGACATTACATTATGACCGTTGGTGAAGAAGAATTATAACAGAAGACAATAAAAATTGAACAAAACCCATACTTACCGAGTTTTGAAGGGAAATACCAATTTTATTTTGTAAGAGAGTTGTTATAATTTTGTTGAGGTTAGCCTAGCATCGTGTAACACCGAGAGAGAATTGCTTGGGAAAGATTAACGAGTTCATGTTCCCATGGTATATCGGTTACACCTAAAGAATACTGTCTGCATTGATAGCGGTGCTTGCTGTGGATCTTGTGAGGAAACATGCAAGGAACTGCCATACTTCACTGAGGGAATATCTACGAGTAGTGAGTAACCACAACGGTGGGGTGCTTCGGGACTTTATGTGTGTCGTAATTTTTTTTTAGCTCCAACGTGCGCCAACGGGTTAAGCAAGCTTGAAATAATTTGAACATGGGTTGTGCACGACTCATTGGGGTTTATTATTTTTATTTAATTTGATGTGGTGGTTCGAAAATGTAGAAATGCACATTTTGAACCTTATGTATGTTGCCTTGGTGGAGTCATTTCCTGTTTCAATTTAATTTAATGCATCGGAAAGCATATCCTTATACAATAACAAAAATCTATAATCATTCCATCTGAAGTTAATACCCTAATTGTCAACACCCTAGATAGTTACAATAGGGATTCTTATTGGAGATGTCCTTCTCTGTCACGCCCTGGCTATAGAGAGGTTTTTTATTCTCTATTTTGGTTAGGCCAGGGTGTGACTAGGGTGGGCAGTCTATGTTATTTTTTCTATGTTGTTGGTTTTCTATGTGTTTGGCCTGGTGTGGTTCCCAATCAGAGGCAGCTGTCTATCGTTGTCTCTGATTGGGAGCCATACTTAGGTAGCCTGTTTTCCATTTTGTGTTGTGGGTGATTAATTTCTGTTTAGTGTGTGTTGCACCTGAGGGGAGCTGTTTCGGTTGTCACTTGTTTTTGCTTTTTTAGTGTTCAGTTTCTATTAAACATGACAAACACTTACCACGCTGCGTTTTGGTCTTCACCTTCTTCCGACGACAGCCGTTACATTCTCACCTAACATCCCATGCTGTTGAGATACTCTACGTAAGTTAATAACGTGAGAGTCAAATTCGAGCCTGGTGAGAGGGTTACACAATGCTTTTAGTTTTAGAAATATTTAGGACTAACTTATTCCTTGCCAATCATTCTGAAACTATTTGCAGCTCTTTGTTAAGTGTTGCAGTCATTTCAGTCGCTGTAGTAGCTGTGTATCACACCAGCCTTCGCTTTGGCTCCCCCTCCTGTCCAGCTCAGGCATTCGGCGTCGCCGACCTTCTAGCTGCTGCTGAACCTGCTGCTGGCAAACGCCCTTCACTCATCAACCCCGGACTTGTCTCGTCAACATTACACACACCTGGTTCCAATCCCCACTCTATTACTCTATATATACACTCTCTGTCATTTGTCTTTGTCAGTCATTGTAAATGTTGCTTGTTTTCCTGAGAGGAATCTCTCCTACTATTTCCTGAGTACTCTATTATTTTGCACTTTGGGTTTCGTCACACTTTTATATATGGTGCTTTAATAAATGCAGTAGTTCTAAACCTGCGACTGCCTCCTGCCTCTACATTTGTGACAACGTGTATAGTGTTGAGTCATCCGCATACATAGACACTCTGGCTTTACCCAGTGGCATGTCATTAGTAAAGATTGAAAAAAGTAAGGGGCCTAGACAGCTGCCCTGGGGAATTCCTGATTTTGCCTGGATTATGTTGGAGATGATTCCATTAAGGAACACCCTCTGTGTTCTGATAGACAGGTAACTCTTTAACCACAATATAGCAGGGGGTATAAAGCCATAACACATACGTTTTTCCAGCAGCAGAGTATGATCGATAATGTCAAAAGCCTCACTGAAGTCTAACAAAACAGACCCCACAATTGTTTTATTATCAATTTCTCTCAGCCAATCATCCGTCATTTTTGTAAGTGCTATGCTTCTTGAATGTCCTTCCCTATAAGCGTGCTGAAAGTCTGTTGTCAATTTGTTTACTGTGAAATAGCATTGTATCTGCTCAAACAATTTTTTTCTCCAAAAGTTTACTAAGGGTTGGTAACAGGTTGATTGGTTGGCTATTTGAGCCAGTAAAGCGGGCTTTACTATTCGTAGGTAACGGAATGACATCTGCTTCCCTCCAGGCCTGGGGGCACACACTTTCTAGTAGGCTTAAATTGAAATATGGCAAATAGGAGCGGCAAGATCATCCACTATTATTCTCTGTAATTGCCCATCCAAGTTGTCAGACCCCGGTGGCTTGCATTGTTGATAGACATCAATCATTTTTTCACCTCTTCTACACTCACCTTAAGGATTTCAAAATTACAGTGCTTGTCTTTCATAATTTGGTCTGAAATACTTGGATGTGTAGTGTCCTCATTTGTTGCTGGCATGTCATGCCTAAGTTTGAAAAACAATTCAAATTAAAGTAGTATGCAATATCAATCAGTTTTGTGATGAATGAGATTTATCTCATAGATAAAACAGACACTTCAAAACCTTGATTCTTATGATACATTTTTTGACTGTCCTTTTTGCCATTTATGAATGTGTTATAAATCACTACACAGATGACAGAGAATCTACACATCACTTATACTGTAGTGTGAGATGCAACTGTTAACCAAGAAAAACAGGAACACTGGTAGTAATAAATGAATAGATACGTAACATACTACATATTATGGGTCGGGCTGTATTGCTGCTGCTCCAAAGAGAATAGATCACATTGTGTTGCATCGAGAAGAATGCATCCTGCTTATTATACTGGAATAAGATCTGCTCTTAAAGCCGATTAATGGATTAATTTAATTCAGGAAATCCTGATTTAGACTAATTAAGATGAGGAAATCATATTAGCTCAGCCTCTGACTGACAAACAACAGCTGAGACTAAAGAACCATTTACATATTTTGTTCTCCAATTGTTCAACTGAGTTAAATCTTCACAAGCTTTCAAAACATTTCACCCAATTATTTACTACAATATTTATGTGGTTAAAAATGTGGTTAAAATCCATTTTAAACCATTGAAAGGGTCTCCTGCAAAGAACATATGGTTTTAATAACAACAATGTAACAATTTGACAATCGTAGCCACATCTAAAATCATCAGATTCCTGAATGTGTCAATTAGCTACAGTACTGATGACAGAACCCCTAATCTAAGAACCCAGAACCCAATCTCATGTGCGCGACAGCCTGTCACGAGATACTAGAGAACCTCCCGAGCAGCGACCTCATGTCCTTAATGCTTTTCGCACGAGGGTCAAGCTGTATGAGTATACTCTAAATCTCTCTGGGGATCCTTTTTTCTGTGAAAAGGACCTGACTCAAGGAATCTGACTTAGGGCTGACTAAATTGATAGTTTGGCCAACTCTAAAGCCTATTTGAAACTTATCAGCAACAATATTTTATCATTTGACTTAAAGGCAATCCTCTGTGACTGCCAATATTGATAACTAAAATAGAATGGCCCAACAAGAGTTGTACTTAATACACAAAATGGTGTGAATTTAAATCTTGACAGTGAAAGTCAGTACATTGACGCACCCTCGTAGGACTAACCCTTCAGTCTGATTCTGATTCCCCCAGCTAATCAGCAGTGTGACGGCACCGCAACTTGATAACACACAGATGAGAAAAACATGTGTCGTGTTACATCAACCAATCATTTCTAAAGGAGAGAGGGAGAACAGGCGCCCGCAAGGCACTGTGTGTGTGATTTTTATATTTTTTTTACTAGGCGTCATTGAGGGAGTAAAAACATAAGTTATAGTCTCAAACTGCAGGATGCTTTTTATTACATACGGGTAAAAAATGATATTCCTTTCTTCACGAGCCAGAGAATCAAACGCTATTGAAGCCTAATAGATTTTGTGATAATATGAATAACACAGTTCATTTACATTCATGACAGTTGGACATCCTGGAGTGTATTCCGTAAACAAAATGTTTAATTCTTTGTAATTTCTTTAATTGTTGATTGTCCTATTTGAAACTAATAAATATATGTGTAATTTTTTTTTTAAATGTTGCATTCTAACTTCAGACAAAAAGGATGAGGCGTCATGACAAAGATTGTGTTGCAGTGGATAGCAGCCGCCTTACGGGCTCCTGACCAATCATTTCGTGTGTTTTTTTTACGTTGATCTGTACTTCTCTGCCATCGTTTCCTATGACTGAAAACAGCTTCTGGACATCAGTACAGCAATCACTAACCTTGATTTGGATGACAATTTCTACTTCAACGAGTCGGCAGCTCTGTGCGTTCAGCTTACTTCGGACCAGGTCTTAAGCCCCGAGACTCGAAAGAGGAAGCCATGGTGCAAGAGAGGCAAATAAGCCATCCTGACGAGACTACATTGGCAAGCAAATAAACTGCCTCTACCCTCCATTCTATTGGCGAACGTACAATCAAGAGAGAACAAACTTGAACAAAATTTCTAATCTTAAATCTCAGATTTTTGCTTGCCTGAGTTAGAAAACCTCATGATAACCTGCAGACCATACTTTTTACCAAGAGTGCTTTCATCTATGTTTTCATTACCTGTCTATTTACAGTACTACCACAAACCGATGATGGCACTAAGACCGCACTCAACGAGCTGCATAGAGCCATAAGCAAACAAGAAAATGCACATCCAAAGGCTTCTCGTGGCCGTAGATTTTAATGCAGGGAAACTGAAATCTGTTTAACCTCATTTTTGCCAGTAATTACCAGTGACATACTCAATATGGAAGTGGTCAAATGAAGCAGACATTAAGCTACAGGACTGTTTCGCTAGCACAGACTGGAATATGTTCCGGGATTCATCTGATAACAATGAGGAGTTTTACCATATAAGTCAGCGGCTTCATTAATAAGTGCATCAACGATATCATCCCCACAGTGACCCTACGTACATTTGTATTTGTATTTATTACAGATCCCCATTAGCTGCTGCCAAAGCAGCAACTACTCTTCTTGGGGTCCAGCAAAATTAAGGCAGTTGATACAATTTTAAAAACATTACAATACATTCACAGATTTCACAGCACACTGTGTACCCTCAGGCCCGTACTCCACCACTACCACATATCTACAGTACTAAATCCATGTGTATGTATAGTGCGTATGTTACCGTGTGTGTGTGTGTGTGCATGTGTCTGTGCCAATGTTTGTGTTGCTTCACAGTCCCCGATGTTCCATAAGGTGTATTTTTATCTGTTTTTAAATCTAATTTCACTGCTGGCATGTGTTACTTGATGTGGAATAGAGTTCCATGTAGTCATGGCTCTATGTAGTACTGTGTGCCTCCCATAGTATGTTCTGGACTTGGGGACTGTGAACAGACCTCTTGTGGCATATCTTGTGGGGTATGAATGGGTGTCCGAGTAGTTCAAACAGACAGCTCGGAGCATTCAACATGTCAATACCTCTAATAAATAAAATTAGTGACAAAGTCAATCTCTCCTCCCCTTTCAGCCAGGAGATTGAGATGCATATTATTAATATAAGCTCTCTGTGTACATCCAAGGGCCAGCCGTGCTGCCCTGTTCTGAGTCAATTGCAATTTTCTTAAGTCCTTTTTTGTGGCACCTGACCACACGACTGAACAGTAGTCAAGGTGCGACAAAACTAGGGTCTGTAGGACCTGCCTTGTTGATAGTGCTGTTAAGAAGGCAGAGCATCGCTTTATTACTGACAGACTTCTTCCCATCTTAGCTACTACTGCATCAATATGTTTTGACCATGACAGTTACAAATCTAGGGTTACTCTAAGCAGTTTAGTCATCTCAACTTGCTCAATTTACACATTATTTATTACAAGGTTAAGTTGAGGTTTAGGGTTTAGAGAGTGTTTTGCTCCAAATACAATGCTTTTAGTTTTAGAAACATTTAGCGCTAACTTATTCCTTGCCACCCACTCTGAAACTAACTGCAGCTCTCTGTTGAGTGTTGCAGTCATTTCAGTTGCTGTAGCTGACGTGTATAATGTTGAGTCATCCACATACATAGACACTCTGGCTTTACTCAAAGTCAGTGGCATGCTGTTAGTAAAAATTGAAAATAGCAAGGGGCCTAAACAGCTACTCTGGGGAATTCCTGATTCTAACTGGATTATATTTGAGAGGCTTCCATTAAAGAACACTCTCTGTGTTCTGTTAGACAAGTCGCTCTTTATCCACATTATAGCGGGGGGTGTAAAGCCATAACACATACGTTTTTCCAGCAGCAGACTATGATCAATAATGTCAAAAGCTGCCCTGAAGTCTAACAAAACAGGCAAAACTGAAAGCATGTGATAAGATTGGAGGGCTCTATGGTGTTGAACGCTGAGCTGTAGTCAATGAACAGCAATCATCATCATCAATTTCTCTCAACCAATCATCCGTCATTTGTGGAAGTGCTGTGCTTCTTGAGTGTCCTTCCCTATAAGCGTGCTGAAATTCTGTTGTCAGTTCATTTACTGTGAAATAGCTTTGTATCTGGTCAAACACAATTTTTTCCAGAAGTTTACTAAGGGTTGGTAACAGGCAGATTGGTCGGCTATTTGAGGCAGTATTTTATATTTATTTAACTATGCAAGTCAGTTAAGAACAAATTCTTATTTACAATGACGGCCTAGGAACAGTGGGTTAACTGCCTTGCTCAGGGGCAGAACGACAGATTTTACCTTGACAGCTTGGGGATTTAATCTAGCAACCTTCCGGTTACTGGCCCAACGCTCTAACCACTAGGCTACCAGTAAAGGGTGCTTTACTATTCTTGGGTAGCGGAATTACTTTAGCTTCCCTCCAGGCCTGAGGGCACACGCTCTCTAGTAGGCTTAAATTGAAGATGTGGCAAATAGGAGTGGCAATATTGTCTGCTATTATCCTCAGTAATCTTCCATCCAGAATGTCAGACCCCGGTGGCTTGTCATTGTTGATAGACAACAATAATTGTTGCACCTCTTCCACACTGACTTTACGGAATTCAAAGTACAATTCTTGTCTTTCATAATTTGGTCCCATATACTTGGATGTGTAGTGTCAGCGTTTGTTGCTGGCATGTCATCCCTAAGTTTGCTTATCTTGCCAATGAAAAAGTCATTAAAGTAGTTGGCAATATCAGTGGGCTTTGTGATGAATGAGCCATCTGATTCAATGAATGAAGGAGCCGAGTTGGCTTTTTTCACCAAAATTTCATTTAAGGTTCCCCAAAGCTTTTACTATCATTCTTTACATAATTTATCTTTGTTTCATAGTGTAGTTTAGTTTAGTTTAGTCACATGGTTTCTTAATTTGCAGTACGTTTGCCAATCAGTTGGGCTGCCAGACTTATTTGCCATACCTTTTGGCTCATCCCTCTCAACCATACAATTTTTAAATTCCTCATCAATCCAAGGGGATTTAACAGTTTTTACAGTCATTTTCTTAATGGGTGTGTGCTTGTTAGTAACTGGAATAAGAAGTTTCATAAATGCATCAAGTGCAGTGTCTGGTTGCTCCTCATTACACACCACAGACCAGCAAATAGTCTTTCCTCAACATATGAATCACAACAAAACGTATTGTATCACTTCTTATACACTATATTAGGCCCAGCCTTTGGAACTTTGGTTTTCCTAGATATGGCTATTATATTGTGATCACTACATCCTACGGATTTGGATACTGCTTTAGAGCAAGTATCTGCAGCGTTAGTAAAGATGTGATCAATACATGTTGATGATTTAATTCCTGTGCTGTTTGTAACTACCCTGGTAGGTTGACTGACAACCTGATCCAGGTTGCAGGCACTGGTTAGAGTTTGAAGTTTTTTCCTGAGTCGGCAGCTTGATGACAGCTAGTCAATATTTAAATCACCCAGAAAATATACTTCTCTATTGATATCACATACATGATCAAGCATTTCACACATATTATCCAGATACTGACTGTTAGCACTTGGTGGTCTATAGCAGCTTCCCACAAGAATGGGCTTTAGGTGAAGCAGATGAACCTGTAGCCATATTACTTCAACAGTATTTAACAGTAGATCGTCTCTTAGTTTTACAGGAATGTGGTTCTGAATATAGACGCCTCCGTTGGCATATCTGTCTTTTCGGTATATGTTATAACCATGTATTAGAACCACTGTATCATCAAAGGTATTATCTAAGTGAGTTTCAGAGACAGTCAGAATATGAATGTCATCTGTTACAAGCAAGTTATTGACTTCATGGGCCTTGTTTCTTAGGCTACATATGTTAATATGGGCTATTTTTTAGCACTTTTCTGGGTTGCTTGATTGTTTTTAAATGCTTTACTGGGAAGCTTATCGGAGGTAGACTTACTCATGTTATTTACATTGTAGCTGATAGTGCAGGGTGAGTTATTTACACTGTAGCTGATAGTGCAGGGTGAGTTATTTACATTGTAGCTGATAGTGCAGGGTGAGTTATTTACATTGTAGCTGATAGTGCAGGGTGAGTTATTTACATTGTAGCTGATAGTGCAGGGTGAGTTATTTACATTGTAGCTGATAGTGCAGGGTGAGTTATTTACACTGTAGCTGATAGTGCAGGGTGAGTTATTTACATTGTAGCTGATAGTGCAGGGTGAGTTATTTACACTGTAGCTGATAGTGCAGGGTGAGTTATTTACATTGTAGCTGATAGTGCAGGGTGAGTTATTTACACTGTAGCTGATAGTGCAGGGTGAGTTATTTACATTGTAGCTGATAGTGCAGGGTGAGTTATTTACATTGTAGCTGATAGTGCAGGGTGAGTTATTTACATTGTAGCTGATAGTGCAGGGTGAGTTATTTACATTGTAGCTGATAGTGCAGGGTGAGTTATTTACATTGTAGCTGATAGTGCAGGGTGAGTTATTTACATTGTAGCTGATAGTGCAGGGTGAGTTATTTACATTGTAGCTGATAGTGCAGGGTGAGTTATTTACATTGTAGCTGATAGTGCAGGGTGAGTTATTTACATTGTAGCTGATAGTGCAGGGTGAGCTGCACAAACTGCACAACGCCTCAGTGCTAACAGTGTAACTCTGGTTTATAGGCTCATGATTACTGCTTACAATAGCTGTAGGATAAACAGATGTATTCGGTGCAATTAGGGGTACATAAACTAAATTACTTACATTGTGTTTGCCAATGCCCCTAAGGTCATGTACATTTCATGCAGCATTATGATGACTCATTGTCACAATGGTAGGGATTAACTGAGCTGGTCTTGGATCATTTACCAGTCATTGTTTCAACGCAGCTTGAAATACTGTCCAGGAGCCAAGATGATTTGGAAGTCTAGGAGCCAAGATGATTTGGATGGACTTCGTCATGCCTATAGAGTATCTTCTGTTTCTCCTTAGCACTCAAGTCTGTAGTCATGATCCACAGATATATCAATCTGTATTGCACTCCACGCTGTCCTCTCCCACCTGGACAAGAGGAACAACTATGTGAGAATGCTGTTCATTGACTACAGCGCAGCGTTCAACACCATAGAGCCCTCCAATCTTATCACATGCTTTCAGTTTTGCCTGTTTTGTTAGACTTCAGTGCGGATTTTGACATTATCGATCCTACTCTGCTGCTGGAAAAACGTATGTGTTATGGCTTTATACCCCTTGCTATATTGTGGATAAAGAGTTACCTGACAACAGAACACAGAGGCTGTTCTTTAATGGAAGCCTCTCCAACATAATCCAGGTAGAATCAGGAATTCCCCAGGGTAGTTGTCTAGGACCGTTACTTTTTAAAATCTTTACCAACCACATGCCACTGACTTTGAGTCAGACTAAACTGCTTCGAGTAATGCTGGATTGTAAACTATCATGGTCAAAGCATATTGATACAACAGTAGCTAAGATGGCGAGTAGATGTGGAGAAGGCTGTCCATATTAAAGCGCTGCTCTACCTTCTTAACAGCACTATCAACAAGGCAGGTCCTACAGGCCCTAGTTTTGTCGCTCCTGGATTACTGTTCAGTCGTGTGGTCCGGTGCCACAAAGAGGGATTTAGGGAAATTGAAATTGGCTCAGAACAGGGCAGCACAGCTGGCCCTTGGATGTACACAGAGAGCTAACATTAATAATATGCATGTCAATCTCTCCTGGCTTTCAGGTATTGACATGTTGTATGCACCAAGCTGTCTGCTTGAACTCCTGGCACAGAGTTCGGACACCCATGCATAACCCACAAGACATGCCAACAAGGGTCTCTTCACAGTCCCCAAGTCCAGAACAGACTATGGGAGGCGCACAGTACTACATAGAGCCATGACTACATGGAACTCTATTCCACATCAAGTAACTGATGCAAGCATTAATATTAGGTTTAAATACAGAACAAAAAACAAAAATACACTTCATGGAACTGAAGCAACACAGAGGCACAGACACATGCATACAAACACATGATAACATACTCACTATACACACACGTACACATGGATATTCTGTTGTAGAAATGTGGTAATGGAGTAGGGGCCTAAGGGCGTGTGTTGTGAAATTTGTTAACAATGAATTGTTATGTTTTAAAAATTGTATAACTGCCTTAATTATGCTGGACCCCATGAAGAGTAGTTGCTGCCTTGGCAGCAGCTAATGGGGATCCATAATAAATAAAAAATACTAAGCTCAGGACCCTGGGACTGTACACCTCCCTCTGCAACTGGATCCTGGACTTCATGACGGGCTGCCCCGAGGTGTTGAGGGTAGGCAACAAAACATCCGCCACTCTGATCCGCAACACAGGGGCCCCTCATGGGTGCATGTACTTCCTGTACACCCATGACTGTGTGGCTCCGCACGATTCCAACACCATCATGAAGTTTGATGACAACACAACGGTGGTAGGCCTGATCACCGACAACGATAAGACAGCCTCTGGGGAGGAGGTCAGTGACCTGTGTGGGAGCTCTCCAGTGTGGGAGCAATTATTAGGAAATGGAAGACATACAAGACCACTGATAATCTCCCTCGATCTGGGGCTCCACGCAAGATCTCACCCCGTGGGGTCAAAATGATCACAAGAACGGTGAGCAAAAATCCCAGAACCACACGGGGGGACCTAGTGAATGACCTGCAGAGAGCTGGGACCAAAGTAACAAAGCCTACCATCAGCAAGGGCATTGAAGATGAAACGTGGCTGGGTCTTTCAGCATGACAATGATCCCAAACACACCGCCCGGGCAACGAAGGAGTGGCTTCGTAAGAAGCATTTCAAGGTCCTGGAGTGGCCTAGCCAGTCTCCAGATCTCAACCCCATAAAAAATCTTTGGAGGGAGTTGAAAGTCCGTGTTGCCCAGCAACAGCCCCAAAACATCACTGCTCTAGAGGAGATCTGCATGGAGGAATGGGCCAAAATACCAGCAACAGTGTGTGAAAACCTTGTGAAGACTTACAGAAAACGTTTGACCTCTGTCATTGCCAACAAAGGGTATATAACAAAGTATTGAGATAAACTTTTGTTATTGACCAAATACTTATTTTCCACCATAATTTGCAAATAAATTCATTAAAAATCCTACTATGTGATTTTCTGGATTTTTTTTCTCATTATGTCTGTCATAGTTGAAGTGTACCTATGATGAAAATTACAGGCCTCTCTCATCTTTTTAAGTGGGAGAACTTGCACAATTGGTGGCTGACTAAATACTTTTTTGCCCCACTGTATATAGCTATGTTTTTGTTACTCATTGTGCATTTATTCTGTGTGTTATTATTTTTAAATGTTTCTCTCTTCATTGTTGGGAAGGGCCCGTATGTAAGCATTTAACTGTTAGTCTACACCTGTTGTTTATGAAGCATGTGACAAATACAATGTTATTTTATTTAATGACATATCCGACAGAAAGATGACTGTTACTTTAATAACAATATCAATCTCCTTTGAAGGCTGTGTTTCATGCAGGTTATTTCACTGTGTGTGGCGTGCACTAAGACAGTGAGATATTGATGAGGACTCAAAGACAAACAGATCAGTGGTAAAGAGAGGAGCTGTGTGTGTGTTGGCTCAGCTGTTTGAAGAGACACATTGACCATACGTACAGATCTGCGTGGTCATCAGAATCTCTGCCAGGTGGTTGGATGCCATCCAGTAAAGGGGAACTGGCTCTTTTCTCTTGGAATGGGTTCTATATTCTATGCAGGGTTCTATGTATTCTAAGTAAGGTTATATTGTATGTGTTCTATGTTAGCTTCTATGTGTTCTATGTTAGCTTCTATGTATTCTATGTTAGCTTCTATGTGTTAGGCCAAGGCTCCACTGCGCAATAATGTCATATGAAATGATTGGAGAACAAAATTGCTTCTGGATCTATTTGGAATAGTTTGCTCCAGGGTCATATTATTCCATGACATGGTACTACGTACATGAAGTGATCACTGGGCCAGAAATTAGGAAGTTTTAAAGCCAAGGAAATCCTCACCACACCCAGTCTTCACAGGCTCACTGCCTATACTGTTAAATACACAGTGCTATGTGTGCGATTCTTTGTACAAAATCCACCACTTCTTTCGCTACAATCTTAGAACAAAAGTTTATTGATAGAACCAAAAAGGGTTCTATGCTTGCTTCTTATACAGTGCGTTCGGAAAGTACTCAGACACCTTGACTTCTTCCACATTTTGTTACATTGCAGACTTATTCAAAAATCTATTAAATTAATGTATCTCCTCAATCTACACACAATACCCCATAATGACAAAGGAAAAACTGTTTTTTAGAAATGTTTTAAAATGTATAAAAAAGAAAAACAGAAATACCTTATTTACATAAGTATTCAGAGCATTTGCTATGAGACTCAAAATTGAGCTCAGGTGCATCATGTTTCCATTGATCATCCTTGAGGTGTTTCTACAACTTGATTGGAGTCCACCTGTGGTAAATTCAATTGATTGGACATGATTTGGAAATGTACACACCTGTCTATATAAAGTCCCATAGTTGACATGAGGTCGAAGGAATGTTCCATAGAGATCCGAGACAGGATTGTGTCAATGCACAGATCTGGGGAAGGGTACCAAAACATTTCTATAGCATTGAAGGTCCCCAAGAACAGTGGCCTCCATCATTCTTAAATGGAAGAAGTTGGGAACCACCAATACTCTTCCTAGTACTGGCCACCTGGCCAAATTGAGCAATCGGAAGAGAAGGGCCTTGGTCAGGGGGGTGACCAAGAACCCATTGGTCACTCTGACAGAGCTCCAGAATTCCTCTGTGGAGATGGGAGAACCTTTAAGAAGGACAACCATCTCTGCAGCACTCCACCAATCAGGCCTTTATGGTAGAGTGGCCAGACGGAAGTCACTCCTCAGTAAAAAGTACATGACGGCCCGCTTAGGGTTTGCCAAAAGGCACCTAAAGGACTCTCAGATCATGAGAAACAAGATTCTCTGGTCTGATGAAACCAAGATTGAACTCTTTGGCCTGAATGCCAAGCGTCAAGTCTAGAGGAAACCTGGCACCATCCCTACGGTGAAGCATGGTGGTGGCAGCATCATGCTGTCGGGGTGTTTTTCAGCGACAGGGACTAGGAGACTAGTCAGGATCAAGGGAAAGAGGAATGAAGCAAAGTACAGCGAGATTCTTGATGTAAACCTGCTCCAAAGCACTCGGGTGAAGGTTCTTCCAACAGGACCTCGACCCTAAGCACACAGCCAAGACAATGCAGGAGTGGCTTTGGGACAAGTCTCTGAATGTCTTTGAGTAGCCCAGCCAGGCCCGGACTTGAACCCGATCTAACATCTCTGGAGAGACCTGAAAATAGCTGTGCAGCGACACTCCCCGTCCAAACTGACAGAGCTTGAGAGGATCTGCAGAGAAGAATGGGAGAAACTCCCCAAATACAGGTGTGCCAAGTTCGTAGCATCATACCCAAGAAGATTCGAGGCTGTAATTGCTGCCAAAGGTGCTTCAATAAAGTACTGATTAAAGGGTCTGAATGCTTATGTAAATGTGACACCAGTTTTCTATTTTTAATACATTTGCAAACATTTCTAAAAACCTGTCTTTGCTTTGTCATTATGGGCTATTGTGTGTAGATTGATGAGGGGGAAAAACTATTTAATCTATTTTAGAATAAGGCTGTAATGTAACAACATGTTGAAAAAGTCAAGGGGTCTGAATATTTTCTGAATGCAATATAACTATTTTTGGCTTTATCCAGAACCTTTTTTCTAAGAGTGTAGGTTTCAATGCATTTTAGGTGGCTTTTAAACAAAGAAAACCCCATCAATATTAGACCATCCACAGAACTCTTGTAATCAAGATTATCTGTTTTCTTCCACAAAGTGCTCCCTATGCCTCACCTCTTCCTAGCCCCAATGTGACGTCTATTTATCTGTAACGACACAGCAGAGTTATAGGAGTCTGGGGGCTACAGTCCCCTCACCCTGGACTTACACAGCACTATTGACCCTACTCTGAAATCACGGCCTGATTACTCTTTTGTCTATACTTCAGTCCAAATGACTCTGAGTACCAAAGGCTGTACAATAATAAGTCATGCAGTGTAGAAAGTTATATTGCTGAGCTCCTCATGTTCATCTTTGACTGATTCTCTGTTCCCCTGCTATTGTTGTTGTGTCCCTTGGTTTACCTTCTCCTTCTCTCTTTCTCTCTCCCTCTCTGTCTTCTCTGTCCAGCACCTCCTCCTGTGGTCCATCTGTTCCGAGAGGAGGACAGGAGAGGAGAACTGGCCACCTCCTGCGGGAGCATCTGTCCCTCTCAGAGCCCTCCTTCCCCCCCCCCCCCCCCCCCTCCTCCCTCCTCCACCTCCTCTCTCCTCCCTCCTCCACCTCCTCTCTCCTCCCTCCTCCTCCCTAGTTTGGCTGACATCAGCTCTAGGAGTCCCGTGGGTCAGCCAGGCTACCTTCCCCCTACTGGACAACAGTTCTGATCCAACAACATCGAGCCCATGCCACACCCCTGGACACAAACCTCAGCCCTGGACACAAACCTCAGCCCTGGACAGACTTGATAGGCACAGCATAAAAAACAACATATATATGAATAACAACAATGCAGCAGGAGGACAAATCCAAAGACAAATTCAAATTCAAGTCTTTGGAGAGTTGAGTCAGACTTCCGATAAGTACAACACAATAATTAACACATTTCTGTTCCAAATTTGTCTCATGATATCAACTTGTTTCTCAACTACAGTACTCTGTGGCTCTCAACAGGACTTACCATCAGCACAAGAAGATTTGTTGTGATTCATATGTTGATGACGTAAAGAATATTTGCTGGTCTGTGGTGTATAGTGCATTTATAAAACTACTTATTCCAGTTACTAATAAGCACACACCCATTAAGAAAATTACTGTAAAAACTGTTAAATCCCCTTGCATTGATGAGGAACTGAAAAATTGTATGGTTGAGGGGGATGAGGCAAAAGGTATGGCAAATAAGTATGGCAGCCCAACTGATTGGCAAACGTACTGCAAATTAAGAAATCATGTGACTAAACTAAATAAAAAATAAAAAACTACACTATGAAATAAAGATAAACTATTTAAAGAATGATAGTAAAAAGCTTTGGGGCACCTTAAATGAAATTTTGGGGAAAAAAGCCAACTCGGCTCCTTCATTCATTGAATCAGATTGCTCATTCACCCACTGATATTGAAAACTACTTAAATGACTTTTTCATTGGCAAGATAAGCAAACTTAGGGATGACATGCCAGCAACAAACGCTGACACTACACATCTAAGTATATCGGACCAAATAATGAAAGACATGAACTGTACTTTTGAAAAGAGGTGAAACAATTATTGTTGTCTATCAACAATGACAAGCCACCGGGGTCTGACAATCTGGATGGAAAATTATGGAGGATTATAGCAGATGATATTGCCACTCCTATTTGCCACATCTTCAATTTAAGCCTACTAGAGAGCGTGTGCCCTCAGGCCTGGAGGGAAGCTAAAGTCATTCCGCTACCCAAGAATAGTAAAGCCCCCTTTACTGGCTCAAATAGCCGACCAATCAGCCTGTTACCAACCCTTAGTAAACTTCTGGAAAAAATGGTGTTTGACCAGATACAATGCTATTTCACAGTAAACAAATTGACAACAGAATTCCAGAATGCTTATAGGGAAGGACACTCAACATGCACAGTACTTCCACAAATGACTAATGATTGGCTGAGAGAAATTGATGATAAAATGATTGTGGGGGCTGTCTTGTTAGACTTCAGTGCAGCTTTAAACATTATCGATCATAGTCTGCTGGTAGAAAAACGTATATATGCTATAATGTGGATAAAGAGTTACTTGTCTAACAGAACACATAGAGTGTTCTTTAATGGAAGCCTCTCAAATATAATCCAGTTAGAATCAGGAATTCCCCAGGGTAGCTGTTGAGGCCCCTTGCTTTTTTCAATTTTTACTAACAACATGCTACTGACTTTGAGTAAAGCCAGAGTGTCTATGTATGCGGATGACTCAACATTATACACGTCAGCTACCCCAGCGACTGAAATGACTGCAACACTCAACAAAGAGCTGCAGTTAGTTTCAGAGTGGGTGGCAAGGAATAAGTTAGCCCTAAATATTTCTAAAACTAAAAGCATTGTATTTGGAGCAAAACACTCACTAAACCCTAAACCTCAACCAAATCTTGTAATAAATACTGTGGAAATTGAGCAAGTTGAGATGACTAAAATGCTTGGAGTAACACTAGATTTTTAACTATCATGGTCAAAACATATTGATGCAGTAGTAGCTAAGATGGGGAGAAGTCTGTCTATAATAAAGTGATGCTCTGCCTTCTTAAAAGCACTATCAACAAGGCAGGTTCTACAGTCCCTAGTTTTGTCGCACCTTGACTACTGTTCAGTCGTGTGGTCAGGTGCCACAAAGAAAATTGCAATTGGCTCAGAACAGGGCAGCACGGCTGGCCCTTGGATGTACACAGAGAGCTAATATTAATAATTTGCATGACTTCATCACTACTTTTATTTATGAGAGGTATTGACATGTGGAATGCTCCGAGCTGTCTGTCTAAACTACTGGCACAAAGCTCGGACACCCATGCATACCCCACAAGACATGCCACAAGAGGTCTCTCCACAGTCCCCAAGTCCAGAACAGACTATGTGAGGCACACAGTACTACGTAGAGCCATGACTACATGAACTCTATTCCACATCAAGTAACTGACGCAATCAGTAAAATTAGATTTAAAAAACAGATAAAGAAACACCGTATGGAACAGCGGGGACTGTGAAGCAACACAAACATTGGCACAGCCACATGCATAAACTTAGGATAACATACGCACTATACATACACATGGATTTAGTACTGTAGATATGTGGTAGTGGTGGAGTACGGGCCTGAGAGCAGACAGTGTGTTTTGAAATCTGTGAATGTATTGTTTTAAAATTGTATAAACTGAAATCCTCTTCATCCAATGAATGCTGCCTCTGTGTCGCTCTGTCTCGCCCTCTGTCATTGTGTCAAGATGATGCTTGAGGTAGACCGAACCTGTTTAGTGACAAATAAACATGTTGAATATTTATGCAAATTCTGATTTACGTGGCAACTTAGTTCCTCATATCACTGACATTACAATAGCCCAAACACATAGTTTACATAATTGTTATTCTCAGGTACTGAGACGGAAGTGAGTTTGTCAAATGTTCTCAGACCTAAAAAGTAGACTAATGTTGAGATGAGTCCATGTGTAGCTGAATCTATTGTGGAGACTCAGTTATATAGACAGTTACACTTACTGAATCCTAGGTCTCTCTAAATTCTGGATGTCATGCCCAGGCAAGCTAACATTAGCTAGGTAGCTAGCACTCCTTCTGCCGTTAGCCTGATGTTGTTAGCTAGCCCAGCTAACTTACATGGCTAGCTAGCCACCACCACACATAGTGACACCGATGTGCTAGCCATAACAGCTATCATCATCAGGTGGTGGCAATGACTGTACCTATATATATATATATATATATATAGCCATCTTAACCGACTTAATTTGGGTTCAGCCATCGATCATGTGACATCATGTGTGAAGACTCAATAGCGCATTGAACCCAAATTAAGTCGGTTAAGATGGCGTCTCATGGAGACACAACATGCGCAGTTTAAGCTACTCCAGGAAGTGATGTTACAGGCTAGTACAGTAGCTTTCTCTCATTGAATAACTTAAGTTGAAGGCCAACCTGGGTACTGCAGGCTGCCATTAGCAACTCAATTATCTTCTTCTGGGTTTGATTTTAAAATAATCGGTTCAAGGACATCTGGTGCATTTTTTTTTTTTTACATAAAGATTGACCACGAAGATTGACATTTTCCCATTCAATATAATGGGGCAATTTTTTTGTGCTAACATTACCTGCAGTACCACGATGGCTTCAACGAGAGGGGGAAGTCATTCTCCCCTGGATGGTGGTTAGCCATGTAGCTAACTAGCTAACTTAGCTGCAAGGATAGCTTGCTAACCCACCTACTCTATTATTAGCTAACCCTAATCCTTCTCCTCTATGATAAGCTAACCCTAACCCTTCTCCTCTATGATTAGCTAACCCTAACCCTTCTCCTCTATGATTAGCTAACCCTAACCCTTCTCCTCTATGATTAGCTAACCCTAACCCTTCTCCTCTAAGATTAGCTAACCCTAACCCTAACTCTTCTCCTCTATGATTAGCTAGTCCTAACTCTCCTCCTCTATGATTAGCTAGTCCTAACTCTTCTCCTCTATGATTAGCTAGTCCTAACTCTTCTCCTCTATGATTAGCTAACCCTAACCCTTCTCCTCTATGATTAGCTAGTCCTAACCCTTCTCCTCTATGATTAGCTAACCCTAACTCTTCTCCTCTATGATTAGCTAACCCTAACTCTTCTCCTCTATGATTAGCTAGTCCTAACCCTTCTCCTCTATGATTAGCTAACCCTAACCCTTCTCCTCTATGATTAGCTAGTCCTAACCCTTCTCCTCTATGATTAGCTAACCCTAACCCTTCTCCTCTATGATTAGCTAGTCCTAGGTGTTGCACCCAGCCAAATCAGGTATTGCTGATTTGTTGTCACATGCGGCTCCTTTTCCAGTACTATCCCAGTCTGATTAGCGTCTTACTATGCCAAGTGCTGTAGGAAGACTCCCTTCCCACGCCTTGAGTACACCGAGTCAGCAGGAGGTGGTTATATCGCATGGCTGTGACTGGCTTAGAGCAAAGGAGAAAGTGCAGTGGGGGGGTGGGCAACACCATCAGAAGTCTCTCTGCATGACTGCAGCCTTGCCCGGTGAGTGAGATGGCTACATGTGTCACTCCTGTGCAAGGTGTAAATGGTTTGCAACACTGCCACCACGCATGCAGATTCAGCTGATGTTGCAGAATTGATTGATTATGGAAGCAACTGCAGTATGGCAGATTTTTTATTTAACCTTTATTTAACTAGGCAAGTCAGTTAAGGACAAATTCTTATTTACAATGACAGCCTGTCAGGGAACAGTGGCTTGTAACAACTGCCTTGTTCAGGAGAAGAACAACAGGTTTTACCTTGTCAGCTCAGAGATTCGATCTAGCAACCTTTCAGTTACTGGTCCAACACTCTAACCACTAGGCTACCTGCCGCCTGATGATTCACAACGAAGACGGAAAGTATTATCTTATGTATAGTTTATCTCCTGTCTATTGTCGCCCACTAGACTTCTAGGAACTGCTATACGATCTCTCTTCAAATCAATAGCACTACATTATGCTCTCATATCTCAGTGTTGGGCTAGTGAAAACCTCTCCAGGTCACTGGAGCAACTGTAGCGACGTACCAAGCTTTGCCATGATGCTCAATTAAATAATAATACAGAGGTCTTGCCAGGTGCAACTCCATTATTAATTGATGCTAATGCTATTGCATTTAGGAGGTGGCAGGTAGCCTAGTGGTTAGAGCGTTGGGTAACCGAAAGTTTGCTAGATTGAATCCCTGAGCTGACAAGGTAAAAAACAATCTGTCGTTCTGCCCCTGAACAAGGCAGTTAACTGTTCCTAGGCCGTCATTGTAAAAAAATCATTTGTTCTTTAACTGACTTGCCTGTCACGTTCCTGACCGGTTTTCTGTTATTTTGTATGTGTTTGACGGTCAGGGCGTGAGTTTGGGTGGGCAGTCTATGTTTTCTGTTTCTATGTTGGTTTAAAGGGTGACCTGATATGGCTCTCAATTAGAGGCAGGTGGTTTTCATTTCCTCTGATTGAGAGCCATATTAAGGTAGGTGTTTTCACATTGATTGTTGGGGGTGGTTGTCTCCTGTGTCTGTGTATGTTGCGCCACACGGGACTGTTTCGGTTTGTTTGTTCGTTCGTTCGTTCGTTCGTTTTGTGTAGTCTGTTTTTCCTGTTCGTGCGTTCTTCGTTACATGTAAGTTCTTACGTTCAGGTCAGTCTACATTCGTTTTGTTATTTTGTTTAGTATCAAGTATAGTTCGTTTTTTTGTCTTGTTTAAATAAATCATGTCAAACTACCACGCTGCATATTGGTCATCTGATCCGTCTCTCCTCTCCTTGTCCGAGGAGGAGGAAGAGCTAGAGAATCGTTACATTGCCTAGTTAAATAAAGGTTAAATAAAATAATGCAAGGCTGTGCATCCACAGTTAACAGACAAGGTATATGTATATATGTTAGGTCTATTTCTAATGTTGAATGTCAGGCATACGTTACATGTTGCCCACACTTTAAGGGCCAAATTTGTTACTTGGACATCTTTAAACAGCTGTTCACATTCACACTGCCAGGAGGCTGATGTATTCAAGGGGATTTTTTTAAAGCAACACTTGGAGATTTTTTATTTTATATTGCAGGCCATACTCTGGAATTGCTCATGGAAAATGTGTCCTTGTGGTGTGTTTCTCGGTTCACCGATAAGTCCTGGACTACAGAGTTAAACAATTTCTAATGACGTCCAATAAATCTGTGTAATCTGATGGTGAACTTTGATCGAACATTCATCTGTGATTTATAATTAACAAAGTATTTTAATCAATTAAACTTAAATAAAGATAGGACAACATATATTTAGAGCATTCTGTAAATTATTTTCATCATCTTCGACTTTCTCCAAAGTAGCCCAGTAGGGAAAATTACATTTTACAATCAGTGCGTGAATTCTGGGCTCCCGAGTGGCGGAGTGGTCTAAGACACTGCATCTCAGTGCAAGAGGCGTCACTGCAGTACCTGGTTTGAATCCAGGCTGCATCACATCCGGCTGTGATTGGAAGTCTCATAGGGCGGCGCACAATTGGCCAAGCGTCGCCGGGGTAGGCCGTCATTTTAAATAAGAATGTGTTCTTAACTGACTTGCCTTGTTAAATAAAGTTTTTTTTATTTTTTATTAAGAACTGTTGCACTTGTGAGATTTTCTGTGTCATGATTGAAAGTGTGTATTTGAACTGTGAACTGTGATCTGTCGCTATAAACTGAATTTACAATTTGAAAATAAAACGAGCAAAAAGCCCAGAGCATAAAACCATGCCATCCAACTGATACTTTTAATACTTCTCATAAAGTGAGCATATAATATCGCTATGACTCATTCTTACTCAGAAAGCATGTATACCATTACTGTGAGGGTGAGAAGAATATTAAAGTTGTTGTTTAATAGGGCTCAAATGGAAAACAATTCACATTTTTACCATTGAACGCCTTTCTTGCTGTAATTGACAATGATTAATAACAGTATTGATCCTCTACTATATAGGATATAATCAATGCTCTTCAATTTACAAAGTCATACTCTTCTCATGTTGAATAAAGTATACTGATTGATACATTAATTGATAAAAACCTACAGTATGTGAGGTGTTGTTACAGGAAGGACTGTTCAAGCAGTGTTATTAGATCTTATAGAGAGTATTTAAGTGTATTATCAGTTATTTTGCAATAAGGCCCGAGGTGGTTTGTGGTATATGGCCAATTTACCACGCCTTACACATGCACGACGCAACGCGGTGTGCCCGGATACAGCCCTTAGCCGTGGTATATTGGCCATATACCATATACCACAAACCGCCGAGGTGCCTTATTGCTATTATAAACTGGTTATAAATGTAATTAGAGCAGTAAAAATAAATGTTTTGTCATGCCCGTGGTATATGGTCTGATATACCTCGGCTGTCAGCCAATCAGCCTTCAGGGCTCAAACCACACAGTTTTTAAATGCATTTATAAGACATTTTAAGTGTTTGCATCATAGACAGTGTTACTAAATTCATTGTTTAACATGGCCAGCCTCTGTGTGGATGGAACAGCTATCTAGAGGTATAGACTGTTATTTCTGTTCTTTAACAAACTCCACTAGTCCTCAGCTGTTTGTGCCAGGCCTTTTCTCTGCTCTGCTGTGTCATGGGAAGGTCACAGTGGATTTGGGAAACCCGGCCAACGACTGTAATCTAAACATCTGCCAGAGCACATCACAAACAAGCTCAAACATCACACACACACACACACACACACACACACACACACACACACACACACACACACACACACACACACACACACACACACACACACACACACACACACACACACACACACACTTCCGTCTTACCATCCCCGTGGGGATCTTGATTTCGCCCCACTCCCTCCCCCAGCCTGCCTGCCCGCCCACACACACACACACGCACACGCACACGCACACGCACACGCACACGCACACGCACACGCACACACACACACACACACACACACACACACACACACAAACAGCTCAGACATCACAAACAGGTCAGAGGGACGATTTCCCTGGGATGGGAGATATTTAGGCAGTTAACCCAGTCAAATACTCTGATAACACTTTATAGTGACACATATTCCAGCCATTTTGAGTCAGTTTAAATGTTACATAGAGAGACATGCCATGTTATAAGCATTGTTATAAGGCATTATAAAGGGTTCTACATGTTTATAACAAGTTATTAAGCAATTTTAGTAAAGCAAAGATTTTCGTAAAGTGTTACCTCGTAGTTTTATGTCAAAGTATGCTGTTCATTAATTAGCCAGGAAATCAATCAGTGAGCTGAGATCAACTTAAGTCTGATATAAAAAGAAACACCCTAGACCAGTGATCATCAACTGGATTCAGCAGCAGGACAAATATTTCTTGAGTATATAGTCAGGGGGCCGGAACATAAATACAAATAATTTGTAGACTGCAAATTGACCGCAAGAAGCCCAAACAGATATAATATTTCACTAAAACATAATCATTTCAAACCTTGCTTACATTTGTATGCTATCACATACACTGAGTGTACAAAACAATAGGAACACCTTTCAATGACATAGACCAGTGTTTCCCAAACTCGGTCCTGCCCCCCCCCCCCCCCCCCCCCACTGGCTGCATGGTCCTGGGGCCCCCCCACTGGATGCATGATCCTGGGGCCCCCCACTGGGTGCATGTTTTAGCCTTTGCCCTAGCACTACACAGCTGATTCAAATAACCAAAGCTTGACCGAGTTCAGGACTGAGTTTGGGAAACCCTGACATAGCTTTCACCTGGATTCACCTGGTCAGTCTATGATCCCTTATTGATGTCACATGTTAAAAATCCACTTCAAATAGTGTAGATGAAGGGGAGGAGACAGGTTAAAGAAGGACAATTGAGACAAGTGTGACATGGATTGTGTATGTGTGCCATTCAGAGGATGAAATATTTAAGTGCCTTTGAACGGGGTATGGTAGTAGGTGTCAGGCACACAGGTTTGTGTTAAGAGCTGCAATGATACTGAGTTTTTTACTCTCAAAAGTTTCCCATGTGTATCAAGAATGGTCCACCACCCAAAGGACATCCAGCCAACGGCAATGATGCGCGATTTTACCTGGCATAGAAAATGTGCTCTTACGTCAAGGCCACTATTGTTCAGCGGAGCTAGCCAACAACACAGCGAACACAATCACTTCAAACTGAAGCTGGAAAGACTGCAAACTAGCTACACTTTTACGTTTTCGATTGATATTTCTTTGTATATATCCATACAATTATGCTAATTCATGATTTCGACTTGCTGAGAAAAGCTGCCTGCCTGTTTGTCTCATCCTGAATCCTGACACATTCATTACTATGCGACAGCTGGAGATCTAATTTAAATCTAGAAACAATGTTGCAAATGTCGGAGAGACAGACAGCAAGGTTTATACAAATCTCCGCTGTTGAAAACTAAATGCTAGTCTAAAAGAAGTGTGAGATAATGTCTAGATGCTTTTTATACTGGAGATGAAGTTCATAAATTGCCTGGCTGGGCTGATGAGACAGTGGATTGCGCAGTCAGAGGAAACAGAGTAAATGGACATTTTAACGTCATAGATTTAGCCGGTGGTACAGTAACTTGTTGAATAGACACCGGCTGGAATGCAGTTTTAACCAATCAGCATTCAGGATTAGACCCACTCGTTGTATAAATCCAAATAAATGTCACTAGAAACAGCTTGAACAAACGCAAATGCAGCTATTTTGCTGTTTTTCTGTCTGCACTGTTTGACGTGACTGTAAGTTAGCCGTAGTTGGCTAGCTAGCAAGCAAGGGATGAGAATGTTGCCAGTCAGTATGGCAATGGAACATTTAGAACGAATGACTGGGTCGCTTCCATAGATACAAAAAAAAATACTCAACTGGGTCGCGTCTCTGGCAACTGAACCGATAGAACAAACGACGAGCCATCTTGGGTAGCAACCTTAGATTTGTGTCGGGACTATATCTCGTGGAAGGATGAAATAGTATGAGTAAATTCATAAAAAATATTTTTTCATGGAAATATGTCAATCATTATTTGAATATGTTGGCAACCCATTGTATAAAAGTGATAATGCCCTCGAAGCCGGTGTTTGGAGGATAGATCGGCATTGTTTGCAAATAACATCACCCATGCCAATATATCCTCCAAACCCCGGCTTTTCAGACATTATAACTTAATTTATTTGTAATTTTTTGCTCAGAAAATCTGGGGGGGGCAAATAAAATGGGCTGTTGTCACGCCTACTCCTGCTCCCTCCCTCAAGTGCTCAACAACGCCGGTCTACTAACCACCGGTCCTGGCTTCGCACACCTGTTCCCCATCATTACGCACACCTGCTCATCATTCCTTCCTTGAGGTGTGAGTATCCCATTTTTATTGTTTTCTGCCTAACTCTTTATGGTTCATATTTCACTGGCTGGCTGTCCCTCAAGTGTTGTCTCTACAGCTCTAGTGGACTCCGGTGCCGCTGGGAACTTCATTGACCAGGCTCTCGCCTCCTCCCTGAACGTAACCTCATACCTGCTCTCCTCTCCTTTTCCTATCCACCATTGGGATCCGGCACAGTTACTCACATCACCGCACCACTCACCCTCAACGTGGGACCCATGCACCATGAAAGCCTTCCCTTCTTCATCACCTCCGCACCTGTACACCAGGTAATCCTCGGGCTCCTGTAGCTCCAACGTCACAATCCCACCATCACATGGTCGAGTATGAACATTACTGCCTGGGGACCAGGATGGCAGAGGACCTGCTTTCCCGTACCCTGTGGTTCCACACTGGTTGAGGGCCCTGTGAGTGCCCACCAGCCCATCAATCTGCCACATCATTGGCACTGTGTTTTGGGACGTAAATGTGGGAACCCACTCCTGCCACATGCCCTCCAGAGTGCATCTATGTTCCCACAGGGGTGAGAGATCAGTTGTTGACCAGGGCACACACATCCCTCGCAACTGGACACCCAGGTATCACTCTCACCATCCAATCCCTCTCCGAAAAGTAATTGGTGACCCACCTTGATGAGGGACGTCACCCACTATGTCAACTCATGCTCCATAAGTAGTCAATCAGAGTTTCCTATATAATGTATTTTATTAATTATTATTAAACCTTTATTTAACCAGGAAGGGCTCATTGAGATTTAAAATCTATTTTTTAAGAGCGTCCTGGCCAAGATAGGCAGCACCAAGTCATTACAAAAATTACAGACAGACAACATGAAAAACTACAAGTAATCTAGTAAAAACCATAGAATTCACAAGAGTATAACAAAATCAAAAACAGCAAATTAAAAACATTGACAGTTCAGGGAATCAGTCTCAAGATCATTCATCAGTGATTTAAAAATACCAATTGGGACAAGTTCTTCCAGTTTAAAAGTATTTTGTAAGGCGTTCCAAGACGAAGGCGCAGAGTACATAAAAGCCCTTTTACCAAATTCAGTTCGGACATTTGGAACAGTTAGCAGGATAAAGTCCAGCGAACGAAGAGATTACCCACCTCATTTCTGAACAATAAAAATACCCCAATAAAAAGGTAGTAAACCCAAAATGGCTTTGTAAATAAAAGTATACCAGTGACTGAGCCTACGAGTGACTAGAGAAGGCCAGCCAACCCTGGTATACAAAGTGCAGTGGTGCGCAAGGGTTTGCAGTTTAAAATAAATCTCAAAGTGCCATGGTAAAGGGTGTCAATTGATCTCAAACACTAAGCGGAAGCATTCATATATAAAATATCCCCATAGTCTAGTAAAGGCATAAATGTAGCTGATACTAGCCTTCTTCTGGCTTCAAAAGAAAAACAGGCCTTATTCCTAAAATAAAATCCCAATTTCAGCTTCAATTTTTTTGTAAGTTGTTGAATATGCAATTTAAAAGAGAGGCCGTCATCAATTAAAATTCCAAGATATTTATATGAGGTTACAGTCTCAATCTCAATGCCCTGACAGGTAATAATAGGTGAAAGTTCAGAGGTCTATTTCTTGCTTTAGAAAAGACCATTAGTTTAGTTTTGTCAGTATTGAGGATAAGCTTCAATTGACACAAGGTATGTTTGTCACGAATTGACTGGGTGTGTGAGGTAAGAATCAGGCGCAGAGAGCAGAGAGTTCCAAAGGGAAAAGTGCACTTTAATCTGTCACCAAAATACAATGCCCAAAAACACAGTGTCACGAACGTCGTATGGTGGAAGAGAGGAGGACCAAGGCGCAGCGTGAAGTGAATACATACTACGTTTAATGACACGAAACGAAGAACACTTGACAAACTAAACAAAACAACAAACCGACGAACGTGACGCTATAGATAAACAGTGCAGACACAGGCAACTAACATAGACAATCACCCACAACCCACAATGACAAAACAGGCTACCTAAATATGGTTCCCAATCAGAGACAACGACTAACACCTGCCTCTGATTGAGAACCATATCAGGCCAAACACAGAAACAGACAAACTAGACATACAACATAGAATGCCCACACAGATCACACCCTGACCAAACAAAACATACAAACATACAAAGCAAACTATGGTCAGGGCGTGACAGTACCCCCCCCCCCCCCCCCCCAAGGTGCGGACTCCGGCTGCAAAACCTGAACCTATAGGGGAGGGTCTGGGTGGGCATCTGTCCGCGGTGGCGGCTCTGGCGCTGGACGTGGACCCCACTCCACCATTGTCTTAGTCCGCTTCAGTGGCGTCGCCTGGGCGGCGACCCTCGCCGCCAACCTAGGACTGGCAACCCTACTAAAGGGCCCCACTGGACTGAGGGGCAGCTCCGGACTGAGGGGCAGCTCCGGACTGAGGGGCAGCTCCGGACTGAGGGGCAGCTCCGGACTGAGGGGCAGCTCCGGACAGAGGGGCAGCTCCGGACTGAAGAGCAGCTCCGGACTAAAGAGCAGCTCCGGACTGACAGGTGGCTCTGGCGGCTCCTGACTGGCGGGCGGCTCTGGCGGCTCCTGACTGGCGGGCGGCTCTGGCGGCTCTTGACTTGCGGGCGGCTCTGGCGGCTCCTGACTTGCGGGCGACTCTGGCGGCTCCTGACTGGCGGGCGGCTCTGGCGGCTCCTGACTGGCGGGCGGCTCTAGCGGCTCCTGACAGACGGGCGGGTCTAGCGGCTCTGGACAGACGGGTGGCTCTGACGGCTCTGGACAGACGGGCGGCTCTGACGGCTCTGGACAGACGGGCGGCTCTGACGGCTCTGGACAGACGGGCGGCTCTGACGGCTCTGGACAGACGGGCGGCTCTGACGGCTCTGGACAGACGGGCGGCTCTGGCCTGCTGAGGCGCACAGTAGGCCTGGTGCGTGGTGCCGGAACTGGTGGTACCGGGCTGGGAACACGCACCTCTGGGCGAGTGCGGGGAGCAAGAACAGGGCATACTGGACCTTGGAGGCGCACTGTAGGCCTGGTGCGTGGTTCCGGAACTGGTGGTACCGGGCTGGGAACACGCACCTCTGGGCGAGTGCGGGGAGCAAGAACAGGGCATACTGGACCCTGGAGGCGCACAGTAGGCCTGGTGCGTGGTGCCGGGAACTGGTGGTACCGGGCTGGGAACACGCACCTCAGGGCGAGTGCGGGGAGGAGGAACAGGGCATACTGGACTCTGGAGACGCACAGGAAGCCTGGTGCGAGGTGTTGGCACTGGTGGTACTGAGCTGGGGAGACACACCTCATGGCGAGTGCGAGGAGCAGGCACAGGACGTACTGGGCTGTGGAGGCGTACTGGAGGTCTGGAGTGTAGAGCTGACACAACCCGTCCTGGCTGGATGTTTCTACTTGCCCTGCAAATGCAGGGCGCTGGCACAGGACGCACAGGGCTGTGCAGACTCACAGTACGCAGAGCCGGCGCAGGATATCCTGGTCCAAGGAGGTACACTGGAGACCAGGAGCGCTGAGCCGGCACTCTCCTACCTGGCTGGAAGCCCGGCCAATGCGAGGAGCTGGAATAGAGCGCACCGGGCTAGAATAGCGCGTATCTCTGCATAACACGGTGCCTGACCAGTTACACGCTCCCCACGGTAAGCACGAGGAGTTGGCTTAGGTCTCCTACCTGACTCAGCCAAACTCCTCGTGTGCCCCCCCCCAAAAGAAATCTTGGGGCTGCCTCTCGGGCTTCCGTGCTAGCCGCGTACCTTTATATCGTCTCCGTTCCTCCATTCTCCTGTATCCCTCCTCGCACTGTTCCATTGAATCCCAGGCGGGCTCCGGCACTCTCCCTGGATCGATCGACCAACTCTCTATTTCCTCCCAGGTTGTTTTCCACTCATCCTTCTCCCGGGTCCATTTTTCCACCAAATGCTGTTTCTCCCTTTCACGCTGCTTGGTCCTTGTATGGTGGGTGATTCTCTATATGTTAGTTGCTTGTGTCTGCACTGTTTATATATAGCGTCACGTTCGTTTGTTGTTTTGTAAGTTTGTCAAGTGTTCTTCGTTTCTTCTTTAAAACTTCTTCTGGCTGCAAGCCCGAGGTCGGTACACTTATGACAAAAGCCAGCTCAAGTGCAGGGCGCGAAATTCAAAATATATTTTTTAGAAATATTTAACTTTCACACATTAACAAGTCCAATACAGCATTTGAAAGATAAACATCTTGTGAATCCAGCCAACATGTCCAATTTTTAAAATGTTTTACAGCGAAAACACCACGTATATTTATGTTAGCTCACCACCAAATACAAAAAAGGACAGACATTTTTCACAGCACAGGTAGCATGCACAAAACCAACCTAACTAACCAAGAACCAACCAAACTAACCAAGAAACAACTTCATCAGATGACAGTCTTATAACATGTTATTCAATAAATCTATGTTTTGTTCGAAAAATGTGCATATTTGAGCTATAAATCAGGTTTACATTGCAGCTACCATCACAGCTACCGTCAGAAATAGCACCGAAGCAGCCAGAGTAATTACAGACACCAACGTCAAATACCTAAATACTCATCATAAAACATTTCTGAAAAATACATGGTGTACAGCAAATGAAAGACAGGCATCTTGTGATTCCAGCCAATATTTCCGATTTCTTAAGTGTTTTACAGCGAAAACACAATATAGCATTATATTAGCTTACCACAATAGCCAGAAACACAAGCCATTCCCCAGCAGCAAAAGTTAGCGACCATAACAAACCAGCAAAAGATATATAATTTTTGACTAACCTTGATAAGCTTCATCAGATGACAGTCCTATAACATCAGGTTATACATACACTTATGTTTTGTTCGAAAATGTGCATATTTAGAGCTGAAATCAGTGGTTATACATTGTGCTAACGTAGCATCTTTTTCCCACAACGTCCGGATATTTTTCTGACACTCACATATTCTGACCAAATAACTATTCATAAACATAACTAAAAAATACATGTTGTATAGGAAATGACAGATACACTAGTTCTTAATGCAATCGCCGTGTTAGAATTCTAAAAATAACTTCATTACGATATGCAGTTTACGTTATGGCGAGAGCGTGCCCAAAACCTGGCCGCAAACTACTAGTACACATGTACGACAGATATATGAAATAACATCATAAAATGGGTCCTACTTTTGATGATCTTCCATCAGAATGTTGTACAAGGGGTCCTTTGTCCAGAACAATCGTTGTTTGGATTTAGAATGTCCTCTTCTCCAGTCAATTAGCACGGAAAGCTAGCAAAGTGGCGCGAAGCTCTCCTTCCTGAACATACGCAGACAAAACAACACGCCTAACGTCCCGAAAAAATTTCAATAATCTAATAAAACTATATTGAAAAAACATACTTTACGATGATATTGTCACATGTATCAAATAAAATCAAAGCCGGAGATATTAGTCTTCTATAACGACAGCTTTACAGAAGGCAAAACCAGGTCCCTTCACACGCTCTCCAGAAAACAGGAAACTGGTGACACGTCATACAAAGAGCTTTTATTCGACCCCAGATCAAGTTATACACTCCATTTCTTCTCTCACTGCCTGTCGACATCTAGTGGAAGACGTATGAAGTGCATGTATACTGATATATATCAAGGACATTTATAGGCAGGCCCTAGAACAGAGCATCGATTTCAGATTTTCCACTTCCTGTCAGGAAGTTTGCTGCAAAATGAGTTCTGTTTTACTCACAGATATAATTCAAACGGTTTTAGAAACTAGAGAGTGTTTTCTATCCAATAGTAATAATAATATGCATATTGTACGAGCAAGAATTGAGTACGAGGCCGTTTGAAATGGGCACCTTTTATCCAGGCTACTCAATACTGCCCCTGCAGCCCAAACAGGTTAATAAATTAGAAGAATGTATTCACTTCACGCTGCGCCTTGGTCCTCCTCTCTTCCACCATACAACGATCGTGACACACAGGGCGCCAAAATACTGACCAACCCAAAACACAGGGTACACGGTCCGGAGCACTAACCAACGCAATGACACAACACGTAACACAAAATTAATCCCGCACAAAACAAGGGTGGGTTTACTAGACTTAAATAAGGAAGCCCATCAGGAAAACCCAATTAGACACAAGTGCAACTAATAAGACAAAACAAACAGAAAAAGGAAAAGGGATCGGTGGCGGCTAGTAGGCCGGTGACGACAACCGCCGAGCACTGCCCGAACAGGCAGGGGAGCCAACTTCGCCGGGAGTCGTGACAAGGTTGAACAGTATAAAAAGCATTTTGCATGTTCTGGAAAGCTTTTGTAAGAGACGAGGCACAACAGTAAATATCATCAGCATAAAAATGAAGTTGCACATTGTGGACATTTTTGTCTAAATTATTTATATAAATAGTGAATAAGAGAGGACCAAGTACAGAGCCTTGGGGTACACCATTACAGACAGACAATTTAACAGACATGAGCCCATCAAATTGAGTGCACTGAGTTCTATCAGACAGATAGTTAGCAAACCATGCAACTGCATGCTCCGAAAGACCTACACTCGACAATCTCAGCCTTAGTATAGCATGATCAACTGTATCAAAAGCCTTAGAGAGATCAATAAAAAGTGAGCCACAGTGCTGTTTTTGTCAAGGGCTTCAGTGATATCATTTAAAACCTTCATGGCTGCTGTAATTGTGCTATGCTTCTTCCTGAAGCCCGATTGGTACATTGATAAAATAGAGTTAGTAAATAAAAACTATTTTAGCTGTTCACGCACAAGGGTTTAAAGTATTTTCACCAGGGGTGACAGCTTTGAGATTGGCCTATAATTATTTAAAAGAGTTGGATCTCCCCCTTTTAGGACAAACGCTGATTTCCAGATCTTTGGAATTTCATTAAATTCCAGGGTTAGATTGAGCAGATATGTAAGTGGTTCAGCTATGAAATCAGCTGCCAGATTTAAAAAGCAGGGATCCAAAAGATCAGGACCTGCAGGCTTTCTCTGATCAAAGGATTTCAGGGCTTTATGTACCACCTGAACTGAGAATGGCAAAAAGCTAAAAGTTTGACCAGCTCTCACTGGTTCATCCACACAGGGTTGTACAGAGACAGAGGACACTGAATCAAACAGCGTACCAGATGATACAAAGTGCTCATTGAAACAATTCAGCATTTCAGTTTTGTCATATACAGCAACTAAGTCCTTCAATACACATTGACGGTAATTCATTAACATCACTGTTATCAGACATAGACTTTATAGCCTTCCAAAACTTTCTAGGGTCATTCAGGTTATCAGTGGTAACAGACATAACATATTCAGACTTGGCCTTCCTGAGAAGAAAAGAACACTTGTTTTGTAACTGCCTAAAAATAAGCCAATCAGCATCAGAACATGATTTCCTTGCTTTAGCCCAGGCTAGATTACGGTCGTGAATAATACAAGACAGCTCAGAAGAAAACCATGGATTATCCCGCCCTTTAACCCTGAACCTGCAGAATGGGGCATGTTTGTTTACTATTTGGGAAAAACCATCATGAAAGAATTTCCAGACAGTTTCCACATCAGGGATAAGCTCAATCTTGCTCCAGTCAGAATAAAACAAATCATGAAAGAAAGCCTGCTCATTAAAACACTTCAAATTTCTCTTACGAATAAAACGTGGGTTTGTCTTAGGAACCTTAGTATTTCTAACAGCAACAACAGCACAATGGTCACTTAAATCATTACAAAAAACACCAACCGCAGAATATTTATGTGGAACATTTGTCAATATCAAATCAATCAGGGTAGATTTTTCTGGGCATTTAAGATTTGGGCAAGTGGGTGAGTTAATCAACTGGGTAAGATTCATAGAATCACAATACATTTTAAAATCATCAGACACCGGCTTTAACCAACACCAGTTGAGATCACCAATCAAGATAATTTCACTGTAAAGAAGTTTAGACATAAGGTGCATCAGAGAAGAAAATGCATCACCGAGAGCAGAGGGGGGTCTATAACAGCCAATCACAGTTATAGAGAATATGAAGTCAGAGTTTCCTATATAATGTATGAAGTACAAGCATAATGTAAACAATGTTGGAGTTGAACTCAACAGCCTTTGCATATGGAATGCCTGATGCCTATTTTTGTATTTTATTTTACCTTTATTTATACAGGTTTTTCTCATTGAGATAACATCTCTTTTCCAAGAGAGACCTGGTCCAATAGCAGCAGGGGGAACAACGTTTCAGACAAAACAACTTACATACACTAACACAACATTAAACTATAAACACACATACAATACAACAAAAACATTTTACGTTAAAAACACGAAAGTCTTGACTAAAAACAGATATATGATATATATCATTGATCATGTGTTAAAACTCCACCAACGAAACTAGATCATCAAATTTTAAAATGTTCAGGAGAGAATTCCAGGACCACGGAGCTAAGTATCGAAAACAATTTCTACCATGACCTGTTGTACTGTTAGAAGCAAATGAGAATGGGACCGTAATTTATATTTATTTACCGACCTGACGAAAAAAGAACAGAGATAAAATTGCATTTTACCAAACATGGCCTTATAAATCAGTGTATAGCAGTGTTTAAGCCTACGCAAGGTCAATGATGACCAGCCAACAGCGCTGTAGAGATCACAATGATGTGTTAGACGTTTTTGATTTGTAATGAACCTGAGGGCTGCATGATACACTGAATCAAGTGCTCTCAGGGTAGTGGCTGAGGCCTGCATATACACTGCTCAAAAAAATAAAGGGAACACTTAAACAACTGTGGCAAGAAGGTTTGCTGTGTCTGTCAGCGTAGTGGCCAGAGCATCGAGGCGCTACCATGAGATAGGCCAGTACATCAGGAGACGTGGAGGATGCCGTAGGAGGGCAACAACCCAGCAGCAGGACCGCTACCTCCGCCTTTGTGCAAGGAGGAGCACTGCCAGAGCCCTGCAAAATGACCTCCAGCAGGCCACAAATGTGCATGTGTCAGCATATGGTCTCACAAGTGGTCTGAGGATCTCATCTCGGTACCTAATGGCAGTCAGGCTACCTCTGGCGAGCACATGGAGGGCTGTGCGGCCCCACAAAGAAATGCCACCCCACACCATGACTGACCCACCGCCAAACCGGTCATGCTGGAGGATGTTGCAGGCAGCAGAACGTTCTCCACGGCGTCTCCAGACTCTGTCACGACTGTCACATGTGCTCATGTGCTCAGTGTGAACCTGCTTTCATCTGTGAAGAGCACAGGGCGCCAGTGGCGAATTTGCCAATCTTGGTGTTCTCTGGCAAATGCCAAACGTCCTGCACGGTGTTGGGCTGTAAGCACAACCCCCACCTGTGGACGTCGGGCCCTCATACCACCCTCATGGAGTCTGTTTCAGTCCAGTCCCTCTTGCTTTAGCCCACATAGCATTTCGTTCCCTTATGATTTTTGTAAGTTCCTTAGTAAACCAAGGGTTCTCTCTGCCCTTATTCCTGAATTTTAAAAAAGGGGCCTATTGCATACATCCTGGAATGCGTTGTGGAAGTAAGAAAAGGCTAGATCAACATCAGGGATTAATTCCATTCTATTCCATTCAATGCTAGATACACCATGTAAAAAACCTTGAATATCAAACCGCTTCCAGTTTCTTTTCGTCATAACATGTGGAGATTTCTTAGGAATTTTACCATCTCTCACACAGGCAATGGCACAGTGATCACTTATGTGATTTGCAAAAATACCAGAAGCATTAAAACGTTGAGGAGTATTGGTTAAGATCAAATCAATCAAAGAGGATTTCAGACAATATTTTATATTCAACCTCGTTACACTGTTGACAATCTGAGTGAGATTATAGGTATTTGCATAGAATTTTAAGTTGATCAGAGCTAGATGTTAGCCAATCCTGATTCAGATCACCCATTAGGACAAACTCAGATTTGACATTCTGGGATAACAATTCGAAAATACAATCCAGAGAGCCAACAGTAGCAGATGAAGGTCTATAACAACAAGATACAACAATATTTAAAGATGAGCCAAGGTTCAAAGACAGATATTCAAATTCCTTAGGTTTAGTAACAGAAGTCAGAACGACCAGCGAGAACTTGTCTTTTACGTATACAGCAACACCAACACCCTTAGATTTACCATCTGTACGAAACACATTGTAACCGTTTATGCCAATTTTTTTGTCTGTAATATATTTTTTAAGCCAGGTTTCAGAAAGCATAAATACATCAGGGTCGGCAGTGTTTATCCATATATTCACAAAATCAAGCTTTGGCAAAAACTTCAGGCCACTCTGACTACTTAATTGGGCAGGGGTAAGAATGTCAGGACCTGGGTTAGACTGCACATTTCAGACAATAGAAGCAGCAAGATAATGGCAAGTCTAGATCGAGAGTACATTTGGATTTACAGACAGCACTTGAAAGAGAATCCATTGTCACCAATGTTTCCTTCTATTTGTATTTGTATTTATTATGGATCCCCATTGGCTGCTGCCAAAGCAGCAGCTACTCTTAATGGGGTCCAGCAACATTAAGGCAGTTTATACCATTTTAAAAACATTACAATACATTCACAGATTTCACAACACACTGTGTGCCCTCAGGCCCCTACTCCACCACTACCACATATCTACAGTACTAAATCCATGTGTATGTATAGTGTGTATGTTATCGTGTGTGTATGCATGTGGCTGTGCCAATTTTTGTGTTGCTTCACAGTCCCCGCTGTTCCATACGGTGTTTCTTTATCTGTTTTTTAAATCTAATTTTACTGCTTGCTTCAGTTACTTGATGTGGAATAGAGTTCCATGTAGTCATGGCTCTATGTAGTACTGTGTGCCTCCCATAGTCTGTTCTGGACTCGGGGACTGTGAAGAGACCTCTTGTGGCATGTCTTGTGGGGTATGTATGGGTGTCCGAGCTGTGTGCCAGTAGGATAGACAGACAGCTTGGTGCATTCAACATGTCAATACCTGTCATAGTGATGAAGTCAATCTCTCCTCCACTTTCCGCCAGGAGAGATTGACATGCATATTATTATTTTTAGCTCTCTGTGTACATCCAAGGGCCAGCCATGCTGCCCTGTTCTGAGCCAAAGTCCTTTTTTGTGGCACTTGACCACACGACTGAAAAATAGTCAAGGTGCGATAAAACTAGGTCCTGTAGGACCTGCCTTTTTGATATTGTTGTTAAGAAGGCAGAGCATCACTTTATTATTGACAGACTTCTCCCCATCATAGCTACTACTGCATCAATATGTTTTGAACATGGCAGTTTACAATCTAGAGTTACTCCAAGCAGTTTAGTCATCTCAACTTGCTCAATTTCCACATAATGTATTACAATATTTAGTTGAGGGTTAGGGATTAGTGAGTGTTTTGTTCCAATTACAATGCTTTTAATTTCAGAAATATTTAGGGCTAACTTATTCCTTGCCACCCACTCTGAAACTAACTGCAGCTCTTTGTTGAGTTTTGCAGTCATTTCAGTCGCTGTTGTAGCTGACGTGTATAGTGTTGAGTCATCCGCATATATAAACACTCTGGCTTTACTCAATGTCAGTGGCATATCGTTAGTAAAAAAATTAAAAAGCAAGGGGCCTAAACATCTACCCTGGGGAATTCCTGGCTGGATTATATTTAACTGGATTATATTTGAGAGGCTTCCATTAAAGAACACTCTCTGTGTTCTGTTAGACAAGGTGACATTATTGCAGGGTGTGTAAAGCCATAACACATATGTTTTTCCAGCAGCAGACTATTATCAATAATGTCAAAAGCTGCATTGAAGTCTAACAAGACAGCCCCTACAACAATTTTATCATCAATTTCTCTCTGCCAACCATCAGTCATTTGTGAAAGTGCTTGTTGAGTGTCCTTCCTTATAAGCATTCTGGAATTCTATTGTCAATTTGTTTACTGTAAAATAGCATTGTATCTGGTCAAACAATTTTTTCCAGAAGTTTACTAAGGGTTGGTAACAGGCTGATTGGTTGGCTATTTGAGACAGTAAAGGGGGCTTTTCTATTCTTGGGTAGTGGAATGACTTTAGCTTCCCTCCAGGCCTGAGGGCACACGCTCTCTAGTAGGCTTAAATTGAAGATGTGGCAAATAGGAGTGGCAATATCGTCTGCTATAATCCTCAGTAATTTTCCATCTAGATTGTCAGACCCCGGTGGCTTGTCATTGCTGATAGACATCAAACATTTTTTCACCTCTTCCACACTGACTTTACATATTCAAAAGTACAATTCTTGTCTCTCATAATTTGGTCCGATATACTTGGATGTGTAGTGTCAGCGTTTGTTGCTGGCATTTCATCCCTAAGTTTGCTTTGGGATGACATGTGATCAACAGTATTGAAGGCCTTTGATAGGTCAATGAAGACAGTAGATCAATATTGTCTTTAATTCATATAGTTAACCATATCATTTATAACTAGGGATGTAGCAGAGCTAGTGCTATGACCTGGTCTAAAATCTGATTGATGTACATTTAGAATACATTTCATAGATAAGAAAGATCTTAGCTGAGAATGAATCAATGATCCTAATCAAATTACCTCTGTCACCGTAATAACCGTTCGAACAGCAATATATACAGTATATATATTTTAAGACATGTTTTCTCTCCTCCACTCCTGACCGCATGTGCTGCCATAGAAATAAAATGAATAGAAAGGACGTCACCATTCAAGTCAATGGTGGCATAATGGGTGGACTGGGGGCAATTGGGAGAGGAGCAAAGCAGGAAGTTAAAGCAGGAAGTGTACCCATCAATATGTGCTGTGATTTGTTGATTCAACTCAACTGACATTACAGAAAATGAATCCCATTGCATGAGCAGTTAAAGGGTGTATAGTATTCTTTTTCATTCTAATTATTAACATTTTTACCCTAAAAAACAAACAATATTAATTTATTTTGAGCGTTCTGGACATTTGGCGTTCTGAAACAATGGACTTTGATGTTAATCGGGGAACCAGTCAATCAAGTGCAGCATATTAATATAGCAGAGGCTGTAGAAATAACCGGGAAAATAATTAATATTTTTTATGAAATCGATAGCCTTTTGCCTAATACCAGAATTAAGATTGACCTGCCTACTCATTCATATAGGTATCCGATTCTAGAAATCAAAATACATCTCTATTATGAGAATCCACATATGCGACAGGCCTATGTGATCAAGGCTTCCGGTTCACATTTGCAACATTGATCAGGAAATGCATGCATGCACATTCGGGAGCTATATTGGTGGCCATAACCTAACCTACTTTGTTAGATGTATCAGAAACTGGAACATGACAGCTAGCCAAAGTCAGGCTACCTCTTTTTGAACAACTTTATTGATTTATTTAAATTACCTTATACCTTTTCTGTTATCAATACTGCCATCACAATGCAGTAGCCTATTAGTAGCTACTTAGGCCTTGTAGTTAAAAGTTGTCTGGGGCCTTCTGAGTGCCGCAGCGGTCTAAGGCACTGCATCACAGTGCTAGAGGCGCCACTACAGATCCGGGTTCAATCCCAGGTTGAATCCCTCACGTCTATTACAAGTGTCGCCTGGTCCATCAATCAGGAGAATGCCGCATTTTGATTCCCATGTCCACCAGCCTTGCACAGTTTCTGTAATCGACATATCGGCATCTAGCTATTCAGTACAGTAGCTAGCTGGCTTAGGGCCATATACAATCCGAGAACACGGACGGAATCACAGAATACAGACATTAAAACGTAACTCAACCATATTCAAAAATGTATTGAACTTAATTAGGAAATCAACTAAATGTATTGATCTTAGTAGGAAGCCAGCTAAATGTATTGATCTTAGTAGGAAGCCAGCTAAATGTATTGATCGTTGTTTCAACTTAATTTGTCAATGTATTGTGACGTGGGCCTAGGGTTCCTCTGGTTGATTTCAAATTTGATGATACTTAGTGATATTGAATTGTGTTTTGTTGTCAGCGCAACCAAATTTCAACTTTTGAAGGAGATATATCTTCTACTTGGATAGTTCCAATCTGTGCCACGGACTTAGTCTGCCTTTAATTCCAGTTTGTCTACATTTGATCTGTGAAGCAAGAGGGTCACCCTGACATGGGTTGGGTTAGAATTACGGAGACATGGGTTGGGTTAGAATTACGGAAACATGGGTTGGGTTAGAATTACGGAGACATGGGTTGGGTTAGAATTACGGAAACATGGGTTGGGTTAGAATTACGGAGACATGGGTTGGGTTAGAATTACGGAGACATGGGTTGGGTTAGAATTACGGAGACATGGGTTGGGTTAGAATTACGGAGACATGGGTTGGGTTAGAATTACAGAGACATGGGTTGGGTTAGAATTACAGAGACATGGGTTGGGTTAGAATTACGGAGACATGGGTTGGGTTAGAATTACAGAGACATGGGTTGGGTTAGAATTACAGAAACATGGGTTGGGTTCGAATTACGGAGACATTGGTTGGGTTAGAATTACGGAAACATGGGTTGGGTTAGAATTGCGGAGACATGGGTTGGTTTAGAATTACAGAGACATGGGTTGGGTTAGAATTACAGAAACATTGGTTGGGTTAGAATTACGGAGACATGGGTTGGGTTACAATTACGGAGACATTGGTTGGGTTAGAATTACGGAAACATGGGTTGGGTTAGAATTACGGAGACATGGGTTGGGTTAGAATTACAGAGACATGGGTTGGGTTTGAATTACGGAGACATGGGTTGGGTTAGAATTACGGAGACATGGGTTGGGTTAGAATTACAGAGACATGGGTTCGGTTAGAATTACAGAAACATGGGTTGGGTTAGAATTACGGAGACATGGGTTGGGTTAGAATTACGGAGACATGGGTTGGGTTAGAATTACGGAGACATTGGTTGGGTTAGAATTACGGAAACATGGGTTGGGTTAGAATTACGGAGACATGGGTTGGGTTAGAATTACAGGGACAGTGGTTGGGTTAGAATTACAGAGACATGGGTTGGGTTAGAATTACGGAGACATGGATTGGGTTAGAATTACGGAGACATGGGTTGGGTTAGAATTACGGAGACATGGGTTGGGTTAGAATTACGGAAACATGGGTTGGGTTAGAATTACGGAGACATGGGTTGGGTTAGAATTACGGAAACATGGGTTGGGTTAGAATTACGGAGACATGGGTTGGGTTAGAATTACGGAGACATGGGTTGGGTTAGAATTACGGGGACATGGGTTGGGTTAGAATTACGGAGACATGGGTTGGGTTAGAATTACGGAGACATGGTTTGGGTTAGAATTACGGAGACATGGGTTGGGTTAGAATTACGGAGACATGGGTTGGGTTAGAATTACGGAGACATGGGTTGGGTTAGAATTATGGAGACATGGGTTGGGTTAGAATTACGGAGACATGGGTTGGGTTAGAATTACGGAGACATGGGTTGGGTTAGAATTACGGAGACATGGGTTGGGTTAGAATTACGGAGACATGGGTTGGGTTAGAATTACGGAGACATGGGTTGGGTTAGAATTACGGAAACATGGGTTGGGTTAGAATTACAGAGACATGGGTTGGGTTAGAATTACGGAGACATGGGTTGGGTTAGAATTACAGAGACATGGGTTGGGTTAGAATTACGGAGACATGGGTTGGGTTAGAATTACAGAGACATGGGTTGGGTTAGAATTACGGAAACATGGGTTGGGTTAAAATTACGGAGACATGGGTTGGGTTAGAATTACGGAGACATGGGTTGGGTTAGAATTACGGAGACATGGGTTGGGTTAGAATTACGGAGACATGGGTTGGGTTAGAATTACGGAGACATGGGTTGGGTTAGAATTACGGAGACATGGGTTGGGTTAGAATTACAGAGACATGGGTTGGGTTAGAATTACGAAAACATGGGTTGGGTTAAAATGACGGAGACATGGGTTGGGTTAGAATTACGGAAACATGGGTTGGGTTAGAATTACGGAGACATGGGTTGGGTTAGAATTACGGAAACATGGGTTGGGTTAGAATTACGGAGACATGGGTTGGGTTAGAATTACGGAGACATGGGTTGGGTTAGAATTACGGGGACATGGGTTGGGTTAGAATTACGGAGACATGGGTTGGGTTAGAATTACGGAGACATGGGTTGGGTTAGAATTACGGAGACATGGGTTGGGTTAGAATTACGGAGACATGGGTTGGGTTAGAATTACGGAGACATGGGTTGGGTTAGAATTACAGAGACATGGGTTGGGTTAGAATTACGGAGACATGGGTTGGGTTAGAATTACGGAGACATGGGTTGGGTTAGAATTACGGAAACATGGGTTGGGTTAGAATTACGGAGACATGGGTTGGGTTAGAATTACGGAGACATGGGTTGGGTTAGAATTACAGAGACATGGGTTGGGTTAGAATTACGGAAACATGGGTTGGGTTAGAATTACGGAGACATGGGTTGGGTTAGAATTACGGAGACATGGGTTGGGTTAGAATTACGGAGACATGGGTTGGGTTAGAATTACAGAGACATGGGTTGGGTTAGAATTACAGAGACATGGGTTGGGTTAGAATTACGGAGACATGGGTTGGGTTAGAATTACAGAGACATGGGTTGGGTTAGAATTACGGAGACATGGGTTGGGTTAGAATTACGGAGACATGGGTTGGGTTAGAATTACGGAGACATGGGTTGGGTTAGAATTACAGAGACATGGGTTGGGTTAGAATTACGGAAACATGGGTTGGGTTAGAATTACGGAAACATGGGTTGGGTTAGAATTACGGAAACATGGGTTGGGTTAGAATTACGGAGACATGGGTTGGGTTAGAATTACGGAGACATGGGTTGGGTTAGAATTACAGAGACATGGGTTGGGTTAGAATTACAGAGACATGGGTTGGGTTAGAATTACGGAGACATGGGTTGGGTTAGAATTACAGAGACATGGGTTGGGTTAGAATTACAGAAACATGGGTTGGGTTCGAATTACGGAGACATTGGTTGGGTTAGAATTACGGAAACATGGGTTGGGTTAGAATTGCGGAGACATGGGTTGGTTTAGAATTACAGAGACATGGGTTGGGTTAGAATTACAGAAACATTGGTTGGGTTAGAATTACGGAGACATTGGTTGGGTTAGAATTACGGAAACATGGGTTGGGTTAGAATTACGGAGACATGGGTTGGGTTAGAATTACAGAGACATGGGTTGGGTTAGAATTACGGAGACATGGGTTGGGTTAGAATTACGGAGACATGGGTTGGGTTAGAATTACAGAGACATGGGTTGGGTTAGAATTACAGAAACATGGGTTGGGTTAGAATTACGGAGACATGGGTTGGGTTAGAATTACGGAGACATGGGTTGGGTTAGAATTACGGAGACATTGGTTGGGTTAGAATTACGGAAACATGGGTTGGGTTAGAATTACGGAGACATGGGTTGGGTTAGAATTACAGGGACAGTGGTTGGGTTAGAATTACAGAGACATGGGTTGGGTTAGAATTACGGAGACATGGGTTGGGTTAGAATTACAGAAACATGGGTTGGGTTAGAATTACGGAGACATGGGTTGGGTTAGAATTACAGAGACATGGGTTGGGTTAGAATTACGGAGACATGGGTTGGGTTAGAATTACAGAGACATGGGTTGGGTTAGAATTACAGAGACATGGGTTGGGTTAGAATTACGGAGACATGGGTTGGGTTAGAATTACAGAAACATGGGTTGGGTTAGAATTACAGCGACATGGGTTGGGTTAGAATTACGGAAACATGGGTTGGGTTAGAATTACGGAGACATGGGTTGGGTTAGAATTACAGAGACATGGGTTGGGTTAGAATTACAGAAACATGGGTTGGGTTAGAATTACGGAGACATGGGTTGGGTTACAATTACGGAGACATTGGTTGGGTTAGAATTACGGAGACATTGGTTCGGTTAGAATTACGGAAACATGGGTTGGGTTAGAATTACGGAGACATGGGTTGGGTTAGAATTACAGAGACATGGGTTGGGTTAGAATTACGGAGACATGGGTTGGGTTAGAATTACGGAGACATGGGTTGGGTTACAATTACGGAGACATTGGTTGGGTTAGAATTACGGAAACATGGGTTGGGTTAGAATTACGGAGACATGGGTTGGGTTAGAATTACGGAGACATGGGTTGGGTTACAATTACGGAGACATTGGTTGGGTTAGAATTACGGAAACATGGGTTGGGTTAGAATTACGGAGACATGGGTTGGGTTAGAATTACAGAGACATGGGTTGGGTTAGAATTACAGAGACATGGGTTGGGTTAGAATTACGGAGACATGGGTTGGGTTAGAATTACAGAGACATGGGTTGGGTTAGAATTACGGAGACATGGGTTGGGTTAGAATTACGGAGACAGTGGTTGGGTTAGATTTCTCGGCACGGGACATTCCATCGCTAATATAAATTGAAAAGTTTATGTACATGGAACTTCCTATGAATAATAATGTGTCCAATGTGTGACATTGGGATCGAAAGAAAAAAAATGGTTTGAAACCAAAATACAAAGATTATTGTGCAGTTCCAGAATACAAGTGAATGACATACGTGTACAAAACATTAAGAACACCTGCTCTTTCCATGACATAAACTGACCAGGTGAATCCAGGTGAAAGCTATGATCCCTTATTGATGTCACTTGTTAAATCCACTTCAATCAGTTTAGACGAAGGGGAGGAGACAGGCTAATGAAGGATTTTTAAGCCTTGAGACGATTGAGACATGGATTGTGTTTGTGTGCCATTGTATGTTTTGGATCAATGTCTTGCTGCATGACCCAGCTGCACTTCAGCTTCAGCTCACAGACAGATGGCCTGACATTCTCCTGTAGAATTCTCTGATACAGAGCAGAATTCATGGTTCCTTCTATAAAGGGAAGTCGTCCAGATCCTGAGGCAGCAAAGCATCCCCAAACCATCACACTACAATGACCATGCGTGGCCGTTGGTACAAGGTTCTTACTGTGGAATGCAGTGTTTTTGGTTTTCGCCAGCCATAATGGGACCCATGGCGCCTTCACCGGCGTAATGAATGAGACAAGAAAATATTCTGGACATTCCTCACAAACCCAGTTTTTCTAACACATTAGCTGTTGTTGCATCGCGTGCTGTATCACAACAGCTGTCACTTGACTGTCGTTGAGAAAATAATTTCCTGGATCAGATGACAGTTTGGAAATGTGTGTGTGTTTTGTATGCTTTGTATGCTTTGGCATAAAGCTCAGAACCACCAGCCTGTATCAAGGCACTTAACAGATATTCACCACTGTGCTCATATTGAAAGGACTATAATATTTGGCTAACTGTAAATATTTACCTAGCTATCTTAAGATCAATGCATTGTCAATGCACAACTGTAAGCCACTCTGGATAACAGCATCTGCTAAATGACTCAAATGTAAATGTCAATATAGGTCAGCTCAGTTCTACAATAAGAGCTGAAAATTACACTCATGATTGATCCACAGCACTGAGGAAAGAAGAATGTTCCTTACTTGTGTGACGTGTGTGTATTCGTGTCCTGGTTTGAACTGATCTATGGTAATTAGAGAGAGGGGTTTGAGGAGGGAGACCAAGCAGCTAACACACATCATAGAATCTCCATCCAAAAATTCACCATCTTCAATCTTGGTGGATATTCAATCCACAAAGTTATAAAAATACCATTGCAGTGAGCTATAATAAGTAAAATAATGACCATAGAAGTCATCCTGCATGGTTCCTGTATGTTGTAATCTGTCATTATTCAAGCTGTCTCTGTCTTCCCATCTCACCCCCTGCAATCTTCTACGGTAGCCCCAAAAGGACAAACACGGCATGGAATATAAGACTGCAAGATGTGGTCTTTAGGGGTTATGAGAAACATCCCAGTATAGACAAAGGTTTGGGAGAAACAATGACTATACCAGTGATGACTTTACAATGATAGTGTAGTAGAGGCTTCTCAAGACATCTATATTTGGGTTCACAAAAGTGTTGGGACCAAATTTTGCGTGAAATCACTTCCTGGTGCTTCACCACGTTCCCACACTACACACACACACACACACACACACACACACACACACACACACACACACACACACACACACACACACACACACACACACACACACACACACACACACACACACACACACACACACACATACCACACACACACACATACCACACACACACACACACATACCACACACACACACACATACCACACACACACACATACCACACACACACACACACACACACACACACACACACACACACACACACACACACACACACACACACACACACACACACACACACACACACACACACACACACACCACACACACATAACACACACACACATACCACACACACAACTGCTGAAGATTACGCTGGGACAGATGGTTTTGCACAAAGGGACCCCCCCACGCGCGCGCGCGCGCACACACACACACACACACACACACACACACACACACACACACACACACACACACACACACACACACACACACACACACACACACACACACACACACACACACACACACACACACACACACACACACCACAGGGGGGTAGATTCTCTTTCAGAGGCGTCCTGTGCACACTATGGTCACATAGACGGTTGGAAATCCTAGCTATAGATGATTACCTTGGGAAATGTCAGGATCCAGCACCTGTATTGTGTGTTGTGTCATCCTATCCCTGTCTCTGCACATCCTCTCCAGTCACCTTACACTGGGATGGCTTTCACAATGGTTCCAGAGCGTGGCAACTGGCTGCCAAGGACTGTTGCTATTGGCTAATACAGAAGTCTCTTGTGACAAACCGAGACCAGCACACACAGTATTTAGTCCTGGGTTTTGGAGATTAGTAGAGTATCATGTGCAGGGCAGACCTTTTCAAGATAGTGTCAGTCATTTGACCTCTCTTGAAGTGGATCAGGGATCAGGGGTCAGGGGTCAGGAATCAGGGGTCAGGTATCAGGGGTCAGGAATCAGGGGTCAGGGGTCAGGAATCAGGGGTCAGGTATCAGGGGTCAGGAATCAGGGGTCAGGGGTCAGGAATCAGGGGTCAGGGGATAAATGTTATTCTGAACAGTGCATTCAGAAGGCCGTTAGGAAAGCTGAGAGAAACAGATTTAAAAACAAAGACCCCACATTTGCTGATATAGAAAGTCTCATGCCTTCATAGCTGAGACAAAGACTGTGTCCCAGATGGCACCATATTCCCTATATAATGCACCATATTCCCTTTAAAATGCACCACATTCCCTATATAATGCAACCTTTTCCCTACAGTTGAAGTCAGAAGTTTACATACACTTAGGTTGGAGTCATTAAAACTCGTTTTTCAACCACTCCACAAATGTCTTGTTTTAACAAACTAGAGTTTTGGCAAGTCGGTTAGGACATCTACTTTGTGCATGACACAAGTCATTTTTCCAACAATTGTTTACAGACAGATTATTTAACTTATAATTCACTATATAGTTCCCCTAAGGAAAAGCACCTTTAGTAAATCCGCTTTCTCTGTGAGAGCTTCCCATGTCTGGAATACACTGCCATCAGACACACATAACTGCACCACATATCACACTTTCACAAAATGCTTGAAGACATGGCTAAAGGTCAATCAGATTTGTGAACATGGTCCCTAGCTGTGTGTTGCCGCTTTCCATGTCTGTTGTCTGTAACTTGTGAGGTGTGGAAACACTTCGTTGCTTTTATGAATTTTGTCTTACTGCTTTTTGTTCTATGTTGCTCTGTCTGTATGCTACGTCTTGCTTGTCCTATGTTGCTATGTCTGTATGCTATGTCTTGTTCTATGTTGCTATTGTCTATATTGTAATTGTTTTTAATAACCTGCCCAGGGACTGCGGTTGAAAATTAGCCGGCTGGCTAAAACCGGCACTTTTACTGAAACGTTGATTAATGTGCACTGTCCCTGTAAAAATAAACTCAAACTCTAACTCTCTAAAACTCTATATCACAATTCCAGTGGGTCAGAAGTTTACATACACTAAGTTGACTGTGCCTTTAAACAGCTTGGAAAATTCCAGAAAATTATGTAATGGCTTTAGAAGCTTCTGATAGGCTAATTGACATAATTTGAGTCAATTGGAGGTGTACCTGTGGATGTATTTCAAGGCCTACCTTCAAACTCAGTGCCTCTTTGCTTGACATCATGGGAAAATCAGAAGAAGTCAGCCAGGACTGGTTCATCCTTGGGAGCAATTTCCAAACACCTGAAGGTACCATGTTCATCTGTACAAACAATAGTACGCAAGTATAAGCACCATGGGACCACGCAGCCGTTATACCGCTCAGGAAGGAGACGCGTTCTGTCTACTTGAGATGAACGTACTTTGGTGCGAAAAGTGCAAATCAATCCCAGAACAACAGCAAAGGACCTTGTGAAGATGCTGGAGGAAACAGGTACAAAAGTATCTATATCCACAGTAAAACGAGGCGCAGCAGCGCCTCTTCAACCTCAGGAGGCTGAAGAAATTCGGCTTGTCACCAAAAGCACTCACAAACTTCTACAGATGCACAATCGAGAGCATGATACAGCCTGTCTGGCTGTATCACCGTCTGGTACTGCTCCGCCCACAACCGTAAGGCTCTCCAGAGGGTAGTGAGGTCTGCACAACGCATCACCAGGGGCAAACTACCTGCCCTCCAGGACACCTACACCACCCGATGTCACAGGAAGGCCATAAAGATCATCAAGGACAACAACCACCCAAGCCACTGCCTGTTCACCCCGCTATCATCCAGAAGGCGAGGTCAGTACAGGTGCATCAAAGCAGGGACCGAGAGACTGAAAAACAGCTTCTATCTCAAGGCCATCAGACTGTTAAACAGCCACCACTAACATTTAGTGGCCGCTGCCAACATACTGACTCAACTCCAGCCACTTTTATAATGGGAATTGATGGAAATGATGTAAAAATGTATCACTAGCCACTTTAAACAATGCCACTTAATATAAGGTTTACATACCCTACATTACTCATCTCATATGTATATGTATATACTGTACTCTATATCATCTACTGCATCTTGCCATCTTTATGTAATACATGTATGACTAGCCACTTTAAACTATGCCACTTTATGTTTACATACCCTACATTACTCATCTCATATGTATAGACTGTACTCTATACCATCTACTGCATCTTGCCTATGCCGTTCTGTACCATCGCTCATTCATATATTTTTATGTACATATTCTTCATCCCTTTACACTTGTGTGTATAAGGTAGTAGTTGTGGAATTGTTAGGTTAGATTACTTGTTGGTTATTACTGCATTGTCGGAACTAGAAGCACAAGCATTTCGCTACACTCGCATTAACATCTGCTAACCATGTGTATGTGACAAATAAAATTTGATTTGATTTGATTTATATCGACATAACCTGAAAGACCGCTCAGCAAGGAAGAATACAAAACCTCCATAAAAAAGACAGACTACGGTTTGCAACTGCACATGGGGACAAAGATCATACTTTTTGGAGAAATGTCCTCTGGTCTGAGGAAACAAAAATAGAACTGTTTGGCCATAATGACCATCTTTATGTTTGGAGGAAAAAGGGGGATGCTTGCAAGCCAAAGAACACCATCCCAACTGTGAAGCACGGGGGTGGCAGCATCATGTTGTGGGGGTGCTTTGCTGCAGGAGGGACTGGTGCACTTCACAAAATAGATGGCATCCTGAAGTAGTAAAATTATGTGGATATTTTGAAGCTACATCTCAAGACATCAGTCAAGAAGTTAAAGCTTGGTCGCAAATGGGCCTTCCAAATGGACAATGACCCCAAGCATACTTCCAAAGTTGTGGCAAAATGGCTTAAGGACAATAAAGTCAAGGTATTGGAGTGGCCATCACAAAGCCCTGACCTCAATCTTATAGAAAAGTTGGGGGCAGAACAGAAAAAGCGTGTGCGAGCAAGGAGGCCTACAAACCTGACTCAGTTACACCAGCTCTGTCAGGAGGAATGGGCCAAAATTCACCCAACTTATTGTGGGAAGCTTGTGGAAGGCAACCCAAAACGTTTGACCCAAGTTAAACAATTTTAAGGCAATGCTACCAAATACTAATTGAGTGTATGTAAACTTCTGACCCACTGGGAATGTGATGCGCTAAAATAAATCATTCTGTCTACTATTATTCTGACATTTCACATTCTTAAAATAAAGTAGTGATCCTAACTGACCTAAGAGAAGGAATTTTTACTAGGATTAAATGTCAGGAATTGTGAAAAACTGAGTTTAAATGTATTTGGTTGAGGTGTATGTAAACTTCCGACTTCAACTGTATATAATGCACCCATTATATAGGGAATAAGGTGCATTATATAGGGAATAGGGTGCATTATATAGGGAATAAGGTGCATTATAGAGGGAATATGGTGCCATCTGGGAAGCAGAAGTGTGTCCTGATCATCCAGTCTGTCTGGGATCCTGTAGTATTTTCAGCTCTTTGTCTGATATAACTAAGCCATCCAGGATACCCAGGTAATAGAGGTAAGTAGATCCCTGTATGAGGAGCTGATATCAGACACACACACTCACACACACGCACACGTACACACACACACAGACACACACACACACACAGGAGGCGCTGATATAAGACACCGAGGAGGCCAATCGACTCTAACCTACGAGCCAAGGGAAACACAGAATGCAATCGAGGCCTCTCACAATCGGCACGCTATCGAGCGACATAAGTCGGAAGCTTGGGTTACCCCTTCCTTTCTATCTTTCCTTTCTTTATGGGATCCCTCTATTCATAGGATGGAGAGATAACCCTAGCTGTATCTAGCCCTGAGGTGGGATTAAACTGACTACAGCACAGAGGTTCTTTACTGTGATGTCACAAGCGACATTAGAATACATGAGGCATCCTCCTCTTAACGCTTAGGACCTGCTTATGACCGGGGTGTTTCGGATTCCAAAAAGCTTGATGGGTATTTAGTATACATGCTGCCAGTAGTCTATTATAAACCCTTTTAATTTAAATCTGTTTAGCATACTGTAGTCCTTCCAGAGAAAATATTCCCCAATCACTCGTTCTCATTCTCAAGTGAGAAAATAAACAAATCATCACTGGCTGGTCCAATTAAGCTTTACGTGACTAGTGCCTCCGCCTCTGCCTTTTCCTTTCTGTCAGGGTACGAAACGTACCCTGACAGAACAACGGAACGTACCCCGACAGAACAAAAAAAGTTGTAAATCAATGGCATGAGATTGGCAAAATACAACCTGCATCCAACTAGATGGTAGTTGGTTTGGGTCGCCTCAGAGAGATCATGCAGTGGTTCTGCTCAGCTACTTTAGTTGAATGGTCTGGATAAAAGCATCTGCTCAATGATTCAAATGTAAAATGTAATTAGTAGATTGTGGGTCGGGTGGGGCAGTGGTGGCATGAAGACCACCTGTTATCTATCAGTGATCAGCGGCATATGAATCAAACCAACTGGGTGCTGCCCACCAGATACAGCCTGGCACCAGCTGTATGAGTGAGAAAGAAGGGTTCTTCTACAGTACCTCCAGTCCAGAATAGAATCCGAACTGGGCGCAAATAGTATTTGCTTTCTTTCAAATATTTTGAGCATTTAATTGAGCCTGCCTGAAAGGGCGGGGTTTGCACTTTTGGGACTATCCCATGGTATTTGAATAACAAATAACAAAACAAATACTATTTTAACCAAAGTCTGGTATTGAGTTGAATGCAGCACAGAACACAACCCCAACAACGCAATATAACAGATCTGTGAAGGTCAGTAATTCGTGTTTCGTCTTGCCTGCCTGGGGCGCGAGTGTGTGTGTGTGTGTGTGTGTGTGTGTGTGTGTGTGTGTGTGTGTGTGTGTGTGTGTGTGTGTGTGTGTGTGTGTGTGTGTGTGTGTGTGTGTGTGTGTGTGTGTGTGTGTGTGTGTGTGTGTGTGTGTGTGTGTGTTCGTGCATGCGTGAATGTGTGCGTGTGTGTGTGGAGGAAGCATAACGTCTCTATCCGCTTGTTTACATCTAACGCTGTCAAACAGCATGGGTCCCATACTGAGGTCACAGTCATTTACAGTCCAGACCAGAGTAACCCAATACACACACACATACATACACACATAGCTCAGCGGGATGCCCCTTATTATTCCCTTCTTTCTCTGGATCAGAGAATATCAAGTATTAGTGGTTTAGTTTAGCTTGTAAAAATAGGAGCAGAGAGCTGAATCATGGCATATGGAGTTTATCTACACTGAACAAAAATATAAACACAAAATGTAAAGCGTTGGTCCATTGTTTCATGAGCTAAAATAAAAGATCCCAGACATTTTCCGTACGCACAAAAAGCTTATTTCTTTCAAATTCTGTGCACAAATTTGTTTACACCCCTGTTAGTGAGTATTTCTCCTTTGCCAAGATAATCCATCCATCTGACAGGTGTGGTATATCAAGAAGCTGATTAAACAACATGATCATTACCCAGGTGTACCTTGTGCTGGGGACAATAAATGGCCACTAAAATGTGCAGTTTTGTCACACAACACAATGCCACAGATATCTCAAGGTTTGAGGGAGCTTGCAATTGGCATGCTGACTACAGAAATGTTCACCAGAGCTTTACCTACCAACGTCGTTTTAGAGAATTTGGCAGTACGGCCAACCGTCCTCAACTTCAGACCACGTGTATGGCGTCATGTAGACAAGCGGTTTGCTGATGTCAACGTGGTGAACAGAGTACCCCATGGTGGCGGTGGAGTTATGGTATGGGCAGGCATAAGCTATGGACAACGAACACAATTGCATTTTATCGATGGCAATTTGAATGCACAGAAATACAGTGACCAGACCATGAGGGCCATTGTGATGACCAACAGATGCACATCTGTATTCCCAGTCATGTGAAATCCATAGATTAGGGCCTAATGAATTTATTTCAATTGTCTGATTTTCTCATATGAACTGTAACTCAGTAAAATCAATTAAATTGTTGCATGCCGATTTATATTTTCGTTCAGTATATTATAAGGAATGTGAGAGGGGTCATGCAGGTTCATCCAGACCTGTGACATACTGTAGCTGGCATTGGGGCATGGGGCTATGTCACTTTTGTTTGATCCAAAAGCTTGCTCAAGATTATAAACATTCCATTTACAACATTTGAAATGTTCCTCTATTCTCTGTCAGCTAAAACCGCTAAATCAGTTAACCCAAAACTACACCTCCTGAACTGTACAGTTGAAGTCGGAAGTTTACATACACCTTAGCCAAATACATTTAAACTCAGTTTTTCACAATTCCTGACATTTAATCTGTGTAAAAATGTCCTGTCTTAGGTTAGTTAGGATCACCACTTTATTTTAAGAATGTGAAATGTCAGAATAATAGTAGAGTGATTTATTTCAGCTTTTATTTCTTTCATCACATTCCCAGTCGGTCAGAAGTTCACATACACTCGATTAGTTTTTTGGTAGCATTGCCTTAAAATTGTTTAACTTGGGTCAAACGTTTCGGGTAGCCTTCCACAAGCTTCCCACAATAAGTTGGGGGAATTTTGGCCCATTCCTCCTGACAGAGCTGGTGTAACTGAGTCAGGTTTGTAGGCCTCCATGCTCGCACATGCTTTTTCTGTTATGCCCACAACTTTTCTATCGGATTGAGGTCAGGGATTTGTGATGGCCACTCCAATACCTTGACTTTGTTGTCCTTAAGCCATTTTGCCACAACTTTGGAAGTATGCTTGGGGTCATTGTTCATTTGGAAGGCCCATTTGTGACCAAGCTTTAACTTCCTGACTGGTGTCTTGAGATGTTGCTTCAATATATCCACATAATTTTCCAACCTCATGATGCTATCTATTTTGTGAAATGCACCAGGTGTTCTTTGGTTTGCAAAGCTCCCCCTTTTTCCTCCAAACATAATGATGGTCATTATGGCCAAACAGTTCTATTTTGGTTTCATCAGACCAGAGGACATTTCTCCAAAAAGTACGATATTTGTACCCATGTGCAGTTGCAAACCGTAGTCTGGCTTTTTTATGGAGGTTTTGGAGCAGTGGCTTCATCCTTGCTGAGCGGCCTTTCAGGTTATGTCGATATAGGACTCGTTTTACTGTGGATATAGATACTGTTGTACCTGTTTCCTCCAGCATCTTCACAAGGTCCTTTGCTGTTGTTCTGGGATTGATTTGCACTTTTCGCACCAAAGTACATGAATCTCTAGGAGACAGAATGCGTCTCCTTCCTGAGCAGTATAACGGCTGCGTGGTCCCATGGTGTTTATACTTGCGTACTATTGTTTGTACAGATGAACATGGTACCTTCAGGCATTTAGAAATTGCTCCCAAGGATGAACCAGACTTGTAGAGGTATACAATTTTTTTCTGAGGTCTTGGCTGATTTCTTCTGATTTTCCCATGATGTCAAGCAAAGAGGCACTGAGTTTGAAGTTAGGCCTTGAAATACATGCACAGGTACAGGTACACCTCCAATTGACTCAAATTATGTCTATTAGCCTATGAGAAGCTTCTAAAGCCATGACATAATTTTCTGGAATTTTCCAAGCTGTTTAAAGGCACAGTCAACTTAGTGTATATAAACTTCTGACCCACTGGAATTGTGATACAGTGAATTATAAGTGAAATAATCTGTCTGTAAACAATTGTTGGAAAAATTACTTGTGTCATGCACAAAGAAGATGTCCTAACCGACTTGCCAAATCTATAGTTTGTTAACAAGAAATTTGTGGAGTGGTTGAAAAACGAGTTTTAATGACTCCAACCTAAGTGCATGTAAACTTCTGACTTCAACTGTATGTAAATCTCCCTCTCTCTCTCTCCCTCTTTCTTTCTCTCTCTCTCAGCTTCACAGTACAGTCAAGTCTTTCCCTTCCTCAGGGTGATATGCCCTTCTGTCTCACGATGCTAAGATGTGGAGTTTAGTGCAGCCTTGTGGTTCTCCTGAGAACTAGACACTAGAGACCATGTACATCAATCGGAGGGGGGAAGGAGGGAGAGAGAGAGAAAGAGAGAGAGAGAGAGAGAGAGTGCAGTAAAACTGCATTTATGCAACACTGGAAATACCTGTATCAACAGGAAAAATGTAATGCGTAAAAATGTTCCATAAGTGCCAGCTCGACATCCTGTTGTCATCACAACTCCCATGAAATGGTGCATCCAGGTTTGTCTCCTGCTGTTTTTCCCAGTCTACAGTATTGCCCCCGGCCATTATTCCATTATGCCCCTTCAACCTGTTACCTCAGGGACCCTACACCACACCTGCTCCCTGCTCCATCTCCCTGCTCCCTGCTCGCTCTCCCTGCTCCCTGCTCCCTCTCCCTGCTCCCTGCTCCCTGCTCCCTGCTCTCTGCTCCCTGCTCTCTGCTCCCTGCTCCATCTCCCTGCCTCCTGCTCCCTGCTAAATCTCCCTGCTCCCTCTCCCTTCTCTCGGCTCCCTGCTCTCTCTCCCTGCTCTCTGCTCCCTGCTCCATCTCCCTGCTCTCTGCCTCCTGCTCCCTCTCCCTGCTCTCAGCTCCATCTCCCTGTTCCCTCTCCCTGCTCCCTGCTCCCTGCTCCCTCTCCCTCTCCCTGCTCCCTGCTCCATCTCCCTGTTCCCTCTCCCTGCTCCCTCTCCCTGCTCCCTGCCCCATCTCCCTGTTCCCTGCTCCCTCTCCCTGCTCCCTGCTCCCTGCTCCACCTCCCTCCTCCATCTCCCTGCTCCCTCTCCCTGCTCCCTGCTCCATCTCCCTGTTCCCTGCTCCCTGTTCCCTGCTCCATCTCCCTGTTCCCTGCTCCATCTCCCTGTTCCCTGCTTCCTGCTCCCTGCTCCATCTCCCTGTTCCCTGCTCCCTGCTCCCTGTTCCCTCTCCCTGCTTCCCTCTCCCTGTTCCCTCTCACTGCTCCCTGATCCCTGCTCCATTTCTCTGCTCCCTGCTCCATCTCCCTGTTCCCTGCTCCCTGATCCCTGCTCCATTTCTCTGCTCCCTGCTCCATCTCCCTGTTCCCTGCTTCCTGTTCCCTGCTCCCTCTTCCTGCTTCCTGCTCCCTGCTCCATCTCCCTGCTCCCTGTTCCCTGCTCCCTCTTCCTGCTTCCTGCTCCATCTCCCTGTTCCCTGCTCCATCTCCCTGTTCCCTGCTCCATCTCCCTGTTCCCTGCTCCATCTCCCTGTTCCCTGCTCCCTGTTCCCTGTTCCCTCTTCCTGCTTCCTGCTCCCTGCTCCATCTCCCTGCTCCCTCTTCCTGCTTCCTGCTCCATCTCCCTGTTCCCTGCTCCATCTCCCTGTTCCCTGCTCCATCTCCCTGTTCCCTGCTTCCTGTTCCCTGCTCCCTCTTCCTGCTTCCTGCTCCCTGCTCCATCTCCCTGCTCCCTGTTCCCTGCTCCCTCTTCCTGCTTCCTGCTCCATCTCCCTGTTCCCTGCTCCATCTCCCTGTTCCCTGCTCCATCTCCCTGTTCCCTGCTCCATCTCCCTGTTCCCTGCTCCATCTCCCTGCTCCCTGCTCCATCTCCCTGTTCCCTGCTCCCTGTTCCCTGCTCCATCTCCCTGTTCCCTGCTCCATCTCCCTGTTCCCTGCTCCATCTCCCTGTTCCCTGCTCCATCTCCCTGTTCCCTGCTTCCTGCTCCCTGCTCCATCTCCCTGTTCCCTGCTCCCTGCTCCCTGCTCCCTGTTCCCTCTCCCTGCTTCCCTCTCCCTGTTCCCTCTCACTGCTCCCTGATCCCTGCTCCATTTCTCTGCTCCCTGCTCCATCTCCCTGTTCCCTGCTCCCTGATCCCTGCTCCATTTCTCTGCTCCCTGCTCCATCTCCCTGTTCCCTGCTCCCTGTTCCCTGCTCCCTCTTCCTGCTTCCTGCTCCCTGCTCCATCTCCCTGTTCCCTGCTCCATCTCCCTGCTCCATCTCCCTGCTCCCTGCTCCCTGCTCCCTGTTCCCTGCTCCATCTCCCTGTTCCCTGCTCCATCTCCCTGTTCCCTGCTCCATCTCCCTGTTCCCTGCTCCATCTCCCTGTTCCCTGCTCCATCTCCCTGCTCCATCTCCCTGTTCCCTGCTCCATCTCCCTGCTCCCTGTTCCCTGCTCCCTGTTCCCTGCTCCATCTCCCTGCTCCATCTCCCTGTTCCCTGCTCCATCTCCCTGCTCCATCTCCCTGTTCCCTGCTCCATCTCCCTGCTCCATCTCCCTGCTCCCTGTTCCCTGCTCCCTGTTCCCTGCTCCATCTCCCTGCTCCATCTCCCTGTTCCCTGCTCCATCTCCCTGCTCCCTGTTCCCTGCTCCCTGTTCCCTGCTCCATCTCCCTGTTCCCTGCTCCATCTCCCTGCTCCCTGCTCCCTGTTCCCTGCTCCATCTCCCTGTTCCCTGCTTCCTGCTCCCTGTTCCCTCTCCCTGTTCCCTCTCCCTGCTTCCTGCTCCCTGTTCCCTCTCCCTGTTCCCTCTCCCTGCTTCCTGCTCCCTGTTCCCTCTCCCTGTTCCCTCTCCCTGCTTCCTGCTCCCTGCTCCATCTCCCTGTTCCCTGCTCCATCTCCCTGTTCCCTGCTCCCTGCTCCCTGTTCCCTCTCCCTGCTCCCTCTCCCTGTTCCCTCTCACTGCTCCCTGATCCCTGCTCCATTTCTCTGCTCCCTGATCCCTCTCCCTGCTCCTTGCTCCCTCTCCCCTCTCCCTGCTCCTCGCTCCTTCTCCCCGCTCCCTCTCCCTTTCCCCACTCCCTCTCCCTGCTCCCTTTCCCTCTCCCTGTTCCCTCTCCCCACTCCTTCTCCCCTCTCCCCGCTCCCTGCTCCCTCTCCCTGCCTCCCGCGCTCTCTCCCTGCTCCCCTCTCCCAGCTCCCTCTCCTCGCTCCTTCTCCCCTCTCCCCCTCCCTGCTCCTTCTCCCAGCTCCCCCCCTGCTCCCTCTCCCCGCTTCTGCTCCCTGCTCCCTCTCCCGCTCCCCTCTCCCGCTCCTTGCCTTCTCTCCCCGCAAATTGTAAGCCTCCTGGTTATCTTTACCTGGCAGAAAACAAAGCGCCTTGGAAACTAAACAGCACAGCCACCTCTGTGTCTTCACACATACAAATATACACACACACAGACACACGCACACACTTTGGACAACACCCCCTAACAGCTGTGGAATGGCGAGCTGCGCTGGGCTGATGACGTTCTTGAGGGTAATTACACTGTAAATGTGAGGTCCAGGGTTGGTAAATACAGTGTTAGAGAGGAGAAAAGGAAGTTACCAGGCAACAAGGAGAGAGAGAGAGAGATGGGGGGATAGAGAGAGAGGGGGGAGAGAGCTAGAGACGGGGATAGAGAGAGAGGGGTGAGATAGAGAGAGAGGGGGGATAAAGAGAAAGAGAGAGCTAGAGAGAGAGAGAGAGAGAGAGAGAGGGGTGGATCGAGAGAGAGAGGGGGAGATAGAGAGAGAGGGGGGTGAGACAGACAGAGACGGGGGATAGAGAGAGAGAGATAGAGAGAGAGAGAGAGAGAGAGAGAGAGAGAGAGGGGGATAGAGAGAGAGAGGGGAGAGAGAGAGAGGGGGGATAGAGAAAGAAGAGAGAGAGAGAGGGGGGATAGAGAGAGAGAGGAGAGAGAGAGAGAGACGGGGGATAGAGAGAGAGAGGGGAGAGAGAGAGAGAGGGGGGATAGAGAGAGAGAGAGGGGGGAGATAGAGAGAGGGGGTGGGATAGAGAGAGAGAGAGGGGGGGGGGTAGAGAGAAAGAGGGGGGGTAGAGAGAGAGAGAGACAGAGCACATAACACACCAACCCTGCTGTTATAGAGAGAGAGCATCACCAACCCCACATCTGGCCTATATTTAGCTTGTGTTTGCTTTCAGTTTCAGTTTTAACTTTCTCTCATTTATTCTCCCTTTCTTTCTCTCTTTCTCTCCCCTCCCTCCTCTTTCTCTCTTTCTCTCCCCTCCCTCCTCTTTCTCTCTTTCTCTCCCCCTCCCTCCTCTTTCTCTCCCCCTCCCTCCTATTCTAGTGGGGTGTTATTGTTTGACATTTAGAAATTGAGCTGATTAAGTTAGTAAAGCCTTGCAGCAAAGCGTGAGGGGTATTACCATTATATCACAACTAAGGTGTCCCTTCCTGCATGTTGGAATATGTATGCAATGACTAGGGGCCTGTGTTTTGTGCTATCATGTCACATGACCTATGATTTAACCTTTATTTTAAGCCTTTTCTTCCAGAAAGGAGAATTACACTGCCACGTGTTCTACAGGCTCTCATGCCTCAACCAGATCGCCAGGCTCCCCTGCCTCAGCTGGATTGCCAGGCTACCCTGCCTCAGCCGGATTGCCAGGCTCCCCTGCCTCAGCCGGATTGCCAGGCTCCCCTGCCTCAGCCGGATTGCCAGGCTCCCCTACCTCAGCCGGATTGCCAGGCTCCCCTGCCTCAGCCGGATTGCCAGGCTCCCCTGCCTCAGCCGGATTGCCAGGCTCCCCTGCCTCAGCCGGATTGCCAGGCTACCCTGCCTCAGACGGATTGCCAGGCTCCCCTGCCTCAGACGGATTGCCAGGCTCCCCTGCTTCCACCGGCTCGTCAGGTTCTCATGCCTCAGCCGGATCGCCACTCTCCCCTGCCTAACTGATCTGTCAGGTTCCCGTGCCCCAGCTGACTCGACAGGTTCCTGTGCCTCAGCTGGCGTGTCAGGTTCTCGCACATCAGCAAGGGTGACCGGTCCGCTCCTGGTCCCCAGGTTCGTCCCCCTTGACGGCGTCCTGCGGCTGGAGCCGCGCGGGGGGTACTGGGGGGGTACTGTCACGTATACTCCCTCTCCGGCCTCTAGGTAATCAGGCTGCTGATTATGCCGCACACCTGTCACCATCATCTGGCGCACCTGCGCCTCATGACACTCACCTGGACTCCATCACCTCCTTGATTATCTCCCCTGTATCTGTCACTCCCCTTGGTTCTTTCCCCAGGTGTTATTGACTCTGTGTTCATGTCGGTGCGTTGTTTGTGGTTCGTGTTTATTGTTTATTTTATTTATTAAAACACTCACTCCCTGAACTTGCTTCCCGACTCTCAGCGCACATCGTTACACTGAGGATGGTGCTGGACCATCTGACATGAAAAGAAAAGAGGTCCGTTTGTTAAAAAGCTTTAAATAAAGGTTAAAACCCAGGTCATGTGACATGAATATTGTGTGTGTACCCCTGCACATTTACTCGGCCTCCTGTATATAGCCTCGTTATTATTATGTAATTTGACTGTGTTACTTTTTCTTTTTATATTTTATTTAGTAAATATTTACTTAACTCTATTTCTTGAACTGCACTGTTGGTTAAGGGCTTGTAAGTATGTGGCACATGTGACAAATAACATTTTATTTGAATTTCCAAAACACAGGGCCCTAGCAATGACTAAGGAATAAGTCATACAGAGCACGGGGGTTCTGTAAAGTATCCCGACATTGAGGAGAAAGTGCTGAAAAAGAGAGTTCATTAATATACAGTGCTTAGAGTAAAAATATCTCTGTACACCAGTGGAAGCTGCTGAGCGGAGGACGGCTCATAATAATGGCTGGAATGGAGTGAATGGAATGGTACATGGAATGGTACCAAACATATGAAAACCATGTTTTTCATACCATTCCATTTACTCCATTCCAGCCATTATTATGAGCCGTCCTCTCCTCAGCAGCCTCCCCTGCTGTACACATTACCGTGGTAACCTAGTCAGAAGGGGACCGCCACACTTGGCTGCTGCGTAAAACCTGTGAATTGAGACAAATGGAAGGCGGGATGGGTCCTCACTCAAACATAACATAAACCTAGGCCTATTCCATGCAGGTTTTAGTGACTTGCGGCATCACGTTCGATCTGGTTTAAACTTAACATGGTCTTTAATGAGGTGGGTTGAGAATCTGGGAGAAAGATTCATTCAAGATCTTTGAGGTAGAGTCATAATTAGAAGACTCAGTTAGTTTGAGTGCTAGCGCATTATCATGCCACCTATCCTTGTTCCACAGATGTTGGCTACAGCTTACTACTTACTTACTTACAGTCATAGCTAACTATGCTTTCTAGAAACGTTGTTAGCCTATGCTAAAGGAAGAGCAACAAAATGCCACACACAATTCAGTTACTTTCTTTGGCAGTACCATAAATAATTTAGTTCCACAGTTGGTAACTACTTGTTCTTAATGTAAATCAATTCATTACTGATACAACATAACATTTAACCAGAATATTTTCTTGCTTACAGTATATTCTAGTAAAGTTATAGAAAACACAGAACCTGACTTGTTCCATTGGGAAGCCAAAACTAAAAATATTAAAGGCACGCTCTTAAAGGGAAAAGGACAACAACAACAACAAAGACAATCTGAACCGCTGGACTTTAATGGCTAAGGAGAGATACAGTGAAGTAGGCATGGGGAGGCAGGGGGAAGCAGGGAGGAAGCATGGGGAGGCATGGGGAAGCAGGGAGGAAGCATGGGGAGGCAGGGGGAAGCAGGGAGGAAGCAGAGAGAAGCAGGGGGAAGCATGGGGAGGCAGGGGGAAGCAGGGAGGAAGCATGGGGAGGCAGGGGGAAGCAGGGAGGAAGCATGGGGAGGCAGGGGGAAGCAGGGAGGAAGCAGAGAGAAGCAGGGGGAAGCATGGGGAGGCAGGGGGAAGCAGGGAGGAAGCATGGGGAGGCAGGGGGAAGCAGGGAGGAAGCATGGGGAGGCAGGGGGAAGCAGGGAGGAAGCAGAGAGAAGCAGGGGGAAGCATGGGGAGGCAGGGAGGAAGCAGGAGATAGCAGGGGAAAGCAGTCGGAAGCAGAGGAAAGCAGGGAGAAGCATGGGGAGGCAGGGGGAAGCAGGGAGGAAGCAGGGAGGAAGCAGGAAAAAGCAGGGGAAAGCAGTCGGAAGCAGAGGAAAGCAGGGGGAAGCATGGGGAGGCAGGGGGAAGCAGGGAGGAAGCAGGAGAAGGCAGGGGAAAGCAGTCGGAAGCAGAGAAAAGCAGGGGGAAGCATGGGGAGGCAGGGGAAAGCAGGGGAAAGCAGTCAGAAGCAGAGGGAAGCAGGGGGAAGCATGGGGAGGCAGGAGGAAGCAGGGAGGAAGCAGGAGATAGCAGGGGAAAGGATAGGAAAGCAGTCGAAAACAAAGGAAAGCAGGGGGAAGCATGGGGAGGCAAGGGAAAGCAGGGGAAAGCAGTCGGAAGCAGAGGGAAGCAGGGGGAAGCATGGGGAGGCAGGGGGAAGCAGGGAGGAAGCAGGAGATAGCAGGGGAAAGGATAGGAAAGCAGTCGAAAACAAAGGAAAGCAGGGGGAAGCATGGGGAGGCAGGGGGAAGCATGGGGAGGCAGGGGGAAGCAGGGGGAGCAGGGGGAAGCAGGGGGAGCAGGGGAATGCAGGGGGGAGCAGGGGGAAGCAGGGGGAGCAGGTGAAAGCAGGGGGAGCAGGGGGGAGAGGCTACGTGTGTCTGACCACGCTGAAAATAGCCACTTTGACATTTGAATTAGCTTGAAACGAGACAGTTGAAGTCGAAGTTTGGTGCTGCCGATATTTTCCTCAGTGAGAAAACAGCCAGAGGACCGGGGAACTGGACTCAAGGATTTGATTTCAACAGTGGTGAAAAAAGTACCCAATTGTCATACTTGAGTAAAAGTAAAGATACCTTAATAGAAAATTACTCAAGTAAAAGTCAAAGTCAAAATATTACTTGAGAAAAGTCTAAAAGTATTGGTTTGAAATATACTTAAGTATCAACAGTAAAAGTACAAATATTTTCTAATTCCTTATATTAAGCAAACCAGACGGCACCATTTTAGGTTTTTATTTATTTATCGATAGACGGGGACACTCCAACACTCAGACATAATTTACAAACCAAGCATTTGGGTTTAGTGAGTCTGCCAGATCAGAGGCAGTAAGGATGAGTGTGTGAATTTGACCATTTTCCTGTCCTGCTAAGCATTCAAAATCTAACGAGTACTTTTGGGTTTTGAGGTAAAATGTATGGAGTAAAAAGTGAAGTAACAGTAAACGTTGTCAAAAATATAAATAGTATATTAAAGTACAGTTACCACAAAAAAATACTTAAGCTGTATTTTTATTGAAGTACTTTACACCACTGAATTTCAACAATGATTAACATATAGGTGGTCAATCTAGCCTTAAATCAACATAAAACTCTAATCCACATTTTTATATATATTTTTAAAATATCTCAATTGAAATGGCTTGCTTTGGAAAACAAGTTGGAGCTTTCTAAAGTAAAAGTGGGAGAAAGATACAACCCCATGGTCAGGACTCAGGAGTGGACCCCCTGCACCAGCATCGCAAACACTTGTAGAAACAAACCTCAATCGACTGACACAATAAAACGCCAATTAGCATTTATGAAAATAAAAATATAGTCTAGACGGGCTATATTAAATTAAAGGGGTATTTTATGTGTGTATAATTTTCCGTGAAAGCAAAACAATGTCTGCCAGAGAGCGACGGCTTAAAGTATCTTGTTTTCTAAAAGACGTAATAACCCTCTACAGTTAATTGCTGATGCGAGGGGAAAGAACGCTTCTGTTTGATGAAGTCTGGATCAAACTGCCATGTTGGAAAAAGCTCATGGGTTTCATTGTTGAGCTTACTTACATTTTTATATTGTCATTGAAGTGGCTGTTAACATAAGTGAGCCATAATGTAGCTCTACATCTATGGTGTTGAAGATCACAGCCCATTCTCTCTGAGCAATGTTGTTGGGTTTTTCAACACAGTGACTGACTGGCATCATCACTGTCTCTTACTACAAGGCATTAACCCTTGAAGTGTTAGAAATAGGTCAAAGGTCAGCAATTGCAGGATGTCAATGAATGTATTGCCTGAAATTCAATTGTTCATTTGTGAATAATGTACAACTCAGAGTTACTACTACTGAGGCACCACATAGTTCTAGAAACCTGTAAGAATTCTGTGTGGGAATTAAGTTATGTCTCTTTTATAGACTATAGCAGTATATTCTGTCTGTGTAAAGAAACCTTTAGATTGCTGAGTGAACAAAGTCACAAAGTAGCTCGGCTAGCCAGAGTTAATTAGTGGAAACTCCTATAAAGGAAGCAGCAGCCATTATTTCTGTGATAGCAGTGGAAAAGATGTGTACCCATAGCGTGTTCTACAACACAGCGGGTAATATATCACACGTTTATGGGCTCATGATAAACAGAATTAGAGCAAGCAACATTCTCAGATGTGAGTGAGTGATTTATAGAGAAGTTCTTTTAAGTTTCTAACTTTACTTTATGAGCCAATAATTTGTCTGATTTAAAACATAGGCAACTTTACCACAGACTTTAAATTTATATTTTTTGTTTGTTTTTACTTTCAAATAATCTTTTGCTTATTCCTGGTACTTTTGAACCTTCATAGCATAAATACCTGCCATAGTCACGTTGATTTCTTTCTCTCCAGACCAGCTTTCTTCTAATGCGCAATGAAAGGTTTGTTTGATAGAGAGGATAGTCAATATTACAAACAGGATATAGTCCAAAAATAGGACTTGTTTTTTATTTACCGGTGGGTCTTAATAACTCAGTGTCAGTGTCAAACTTACACAAGGTGATGGTAAGCATGAATCTTTAGAGAGACTGGGGTCTACTTTGATAATATGTTACATGCTTTGACACATCTTTGTATGAGTTTATCAACAAATTACATTATTTTAACATAATAATCAATTGACAACATTACTTAATGTTACTCATGACTGTTCAAAAGTATCTTTAAAGAATACCTAACAACTGTTAGGCCTATATCTGAGGTAGTGTCCTCATAGTGTCCTCACGGGGCCTAACTACACGTGGGACAGGGCAGAAATACTATAGACAACCAAGGTCCAAAATAGCTGGTTATAATTTCAACCGAACAAGCAGTTCATTATAGCACACAGAGAAGACGCTGACTGCTGATATTTCTGTTTGTTTAAACTTTTCCTCACAGTGAAATGACATTAATTATGGTTTGTGGGATGTTGGTGGTTTGGGGATTATGGAGTCCGTGTTAAAGGGCCAGTACAGTCAAAAACATGATTTTCCTGGATTTAATATACACTGAGTATACAAAGCATGCTCTTTTCATGACATAGATGGACCAGGTGAATCCAGTGGAAAGCTTTGATCCCTTATTGATGTCCTTTGTGTTAAATCCACTTCAATCAGTGTAGATGAATGGGAGGGGACAGGTTATAGAAGGATTTTTAAGCCTTGAAACAACTGAGAAATTGAGTGTGTATGTGTGCCATTCAGAGGCTGAATGGGCAAGGCAAAAGATTTAAGTGCCTTTGAACAGGTTACGGTAGTAGGTGTTTGTGTCAAGAACTGCAACGCTGCTGGGTTTATCATGCTCAGCAGTTTCCCATGTGTATCAAGAATAGTCCACCACTCAAAGGACATCCAGCCAACTTGACACAACTGTGGGAAGCATTGGAGTCAACATGGGCCAGCATCCATGTGGAACACTTTTGACACCTTGTAGAGTCAGTCAGTATTAGAAAGGTGTACTTCATGTTTTGTACAGTCAGTGTACAATGGTTAGATGTACATATTCAGTGCATTCGTAAAGTATTCACACCCCATGACTGTTTCCACATTTTGTTACGCTACAGCCTGATTCAATTGTTTATTTATCCTCATCAATCTACACACAGTACCCCAAAATGACAAAGCGAATACAGGTTTTCAGACATTTGAGTAAATATATAAAAAAATAAAACAACTGAAATATTACATTTACATAAGTATTCAGACCCTTTACTCAGAACTTTGTTGGAACACCTTTTGCAGTGATTACAGCCTCGAGTCTTTTTGGGTGTGATGCTACAAGCTTGGCACACCTGTATTTGGGGAGTTTCTCCCATTCTTCTCTGCAGATCCTCTCAAGCGCTGTCAGGTTGGATGGGGACCGTTGCTGCACAGCTATTTCCAGGTCTCTCCAGAGATCAGGTTTAAGTCCGGGCTCTGGCTGTTCCACTCAAGGAGATTCAGAGACTTGTCCCGAAGCCACTCCTGCATTGTCTTGGCTGTGTGCTTATGGTCGTTATGGTCTCCCAGTCCTTACCGCTGAAAAACATCCCCACAACATGATGCTGCCACCACCATACTTCACCGTTGGGATGGTGCCAGATTTCCTCCAGATGTGACGCTTGGCACTCAGGCCAAAGATTTCAATCTTGGTTTCATCAGACCAGAGAATCTTTTTTCTCATGGTATGAGAGTACTTTAGGTGCCTTTTGGCAAACTCCAAGCGGGCTGTCATGTGCCTTGTAGTGGTTTCCGCCTGCCTCTCTACCATAAAGGACTGATTGGTGGAGTGCTGCAGAGATGGTTGTCCTTCTGGAAGGTTCTCCCATCTCTACAGAGGAACTCTGGAGCTCTGTCAGAGTGACCATCGGGTTCTTGGTCTCCTCCCTGACCAAGGCCCTTCTCCCCTGATTAGTCAGTTAGGCCGGGCAGCCAGCTTTAGGAAGAGTCTTGGTGGTTCCTAACTTCTTCCATTTAAGAATGGAGTGTTTCTGGGGACCTTCAATGCTGCAGAAATGTTTTGGTATCCTTCTCCAGATCTGTGCCTCGACACAATCCTGCCTCGGAGCTCTGCAAACAATTCCTTCGTCCTCATGGCGGTTTTTGCTATTGCATGCCCTTATGACCTTATATAGACAGGTGTGTGTCTTTCCAAGTCATGTCCAATCAATTGAATTTACCATAGGTGGACTCCAATCAAGTTGTAGAAACATTTCAAGAATGATCAATGGAAACAGGATGCACCTGAGCTCAATTTCGAGTCTCATAGCAAAGGGTCTGAAAACTTATATAAATAAGATATTTCATTTTTTTTATACATTTGCATGTATTTCTAAAAACCTATTTTTTCACTTTGTTATTATGGAGTATTGTGTGTAGATTGATGAGGTTTTATTTAATCCATTTTAGCCTTTTCTAAAATGTTTTATGAGATTGGAGAACACATTTGGAGGGATCTTAGACCATTCCTCCATACAGAATCTTTCCAGATCCATGATATCCTTCATCTGCGCTTATGGAGTGCCCTCTTCAATTAAAACCACAGGTTTTCGATGGAGTTCATGTCCGTAGTATCAGATATGAAGGTAAGAACCAGATGCAGACAACGTTGAATGAACAATGGTTTAATAATCCAACAGGGGCAGGCAATAGACAGGTCAAGGCAGGCAGGGGTCAGTAAACCAGATGTGGGGCAACGGTACCAGACGGCAGGCAGGCTCAGGGTCAGGGTAGGCAGAGTGGTCAGGCAGGCGGGCTCAGAGTCAGGACAAGCAAGAGGTCAAAACCAGGAGGGCGAGAAAAAGAGAGACTGGGAAAAGCAGGAGCTGAGACACAAAAACGCTAGTTCAAATCAAATCAAATGTATTTATATAGCCCTTCTTACATCAGCTGATATCTCAAAGTGCTGTACAGAAACGTAGCCTAAAACCCCAAACAGCAAGCAATGCAGGTGTAGAAGCACGGTGGCTAGGAAAAACTCCCTAGAAAGGCCAAAACATAGGAAGAAACCTAGAGGAACCAGGCTATGAGGGGTGTCCAGTCCTCTTCTGGCTGTGCCGGGTGGAGATTATAACAGAACATGGCCAAGATGTTCAAATGTTCATAAATGACCAGCATGGTCAAACAATAATAATCACAGTAGTTGTCGAGGGTGCAACAAGTCAGCACCTCAGGAGTAAATGTCAGTTGGCTTTTCATAGCCGATCATTAAGAGTATCTCTAACGCTCCTGCTGTCTCTAGAGAGTTGAAAACAGCAGGTCTGGGACAGGTAGCACGTCCGGTGAACAGGTCAGGGTTCCATAGCCGCAGGCAGAACAGTTGAAACTGGAGCAGCAGCACGGCCAGGTGGACTGGGGACAGCAAGGAGTCATCATGCCAGGTCGTCCTGAGGCATGGCCCTAGGGCTCAGGTCCTCCAAGAGAGAGAAAGAAAGAAAGAAAGAGAGAATTAGAGAGAGCATACTTAAATTCACACAGGACACCGGATAAGACAGGAGAAGTACTCCAGATATAACAAACTGACCCTAGCCCCCCGACACATAAACTACTGCAGCATAAATACTGGAGGCTGAGACAGGATGGGTCAGGAGACACTGTGGCCCCATCCAATGATAACCCCGGACAGGGCCAAACAGGAAGGATATAACCCCACCCACTTTGCCAAAGCACAGCCCCCACACCACTAGAGGGATACCTTCAACCACCAACTTACCATCCTGAGACAAGGCCGAGGATAGCCCACAAAGATCTCCGCCACGGCACAACCCAAGGGGGGGCGCCAACCTAGTTGACTTGACAAGCAAGACGAACTGGAACCAGACCAATAGAGAACACATGTATAAATACACAGGGGATAATGGGAAGATGGGCACCACCTGGAGGGGGGGTGGAGACAATCACAAAAACAGGTGAAACAGATCAGGGTGTGACACGGAGACTGAGACGGCCTTTGCAAAATGTTAATTTTGTGGACAATTAACCATTTCTTTGTGGATTTTCATGTGTGCTTGGGGTTATTGTCTTGCTGGAAGATCTACAAAAGCAATTGTATTAGTACAAAATAATAAAATGTAAAAAAAATAAAATAATTAAAAGTACGTACAATATGTTTTGCATTCACTGTTACATACAGTCTTTATTGCTCATCTTCATCAAGGGTGCCAAAAATTTAGGTCGTGACGGTATATAATGGTATGTTGATTTTCAACTTTAAAATGGTAAAATTATAAATTTAGCAAGACAACACAACATCATGTTCCTCGGTAGTCCTTATAAATGAGAATCCTCAAAACATTTATACAAAAGATTCAAAGACTGTTCAGGCTCCTGGTTGAAGAATCATTGAATAGAAGAGCGAATGTGAGAGTCCCATTCTCAGCTAGTATCATGAGGTTTCGTTCCCACTAGTCCCAAAATAGTCCCTGAGGACTTTTCAATTATATGGACCATTCCGTACTATGGAAGGGGGCAATCATAAAACCAGTGTTTACTTACCCTGAATCTTATGTTCCTTTGATGGAGTCGAGGAGAAGAAGAAGAAAGCTTGGATCTGATGCGAGTAGGAAACACTGTACAATGACATCTGTAATTGTCAACCATCTTTGACATGAAGCATAAGAAACAAAGCTTTAGTGCACTACTACTTTAGTTCAAACTATAAACCAGAATTATAGAGTACTCCAAGTTCAGCCGTGATGAAACAGTAGAGATGTGGCTCAGTTGGTAAGACCATGGACCTCTCATCTCCATGGTTGTCGGTACGCTTCCCATGGGGGACCAGTACGAAACAGTAGAGATGTGGCTCAGTTGGTAGACCATGGACCTCTCATCTCCATGGTTGTCGGTACGCTTCCCATGGGGGACCAGTACGAAACAGTAAAGATGTGGCTCAGTTGGTAAGACCATGGACCTCTCATCTCCATGGTTGTCGGTACGCTTCCCATGGGGGACCAGTACGAAACAGTATGAGAATGTATGCATTCACTACAGTAAGTCGCTATGGATAAGAACGTCTACTAAATTACAAAAATGTCAAACGAAAACATACCGAAAAACTTCAATTAATAGCCTGGCTGTTTTTTTGCTTAAATCACAACACAACAGGCGCTTATTAGAGACAGGCTTCTATTTCCTTCATGTACACAGCTTTTGCTATTTTGCATAGTTAATTGCTTAATTCCAGCATTCACTCTCAGTATTTTAATCAATTTCTTCATTTCCTGCACTAATGTGTTATCATGTCACGTTTCCTTTCTCTTAGGATGCCTCTATAAAAATTTTAAAAATCCTTCACAGAATAATTATTCTCCTTTTTTGACTGTGCATTTGTCAGTTCTTACTTTCGTCACTAGAAGGCGATCAGACAACTCCCGAACCTGTTGATTGTTTTTGTGCTTGCCAGTTAGCTAGCAGTTCTAAGCTGTTATTAGCCAATGGCTAGCAGTATCTTACTGCCGATAAAAACGGACAATTGCCATCATTTTTTCAAGTCATTAATGAATTGTTTAATGTAACAAATCAAACACTAAACCTCGTAAACAATGCATGGTAATTCATGGTAATTCATGGTAATTCATGGTAATTCATGGTAAATCATGGTAATTCATGGTAATTCATGGTAACCTCGTAAGCACTTCATTTAAACCTACCGTTTATTTGAAACAGGTGTTTCTTTGCTGAAATGTGTGCCGTTGCACGGCTATTAAAAGGGATTGGCGGCTATTTGAGACTGCGTTTATCATGAGTTTTACAGTAGATAGGTCAAACTAAAGAGGCCTTGCCTTAAGTCTAAAGCATTGTATCTTCAGAAATATGATTAATTTAGCATCATGCTAGCACAAAGATGGTTAAATATGATGATTCAAACATTACTTTAATGTACAACGCTGTAAAATAGTCTTTTGTGATTTGAAGACAAAGCTTCGTCTTAAAGGGTGGTGTCAGAGTATTCCCTCGCTGTCATCATGGAAAATGAAACAGGGCCGCTCTGACTGACACCCAGGTAACACCTGACTGCAAAATTATCACGCAAGGAGTTACGCCGTGTGTGTGTGTGTGTGTGTGTGTGTGTGTGTGTGTGTGTGTGTGTGTGTGTGTGTGTGTGTGTGTGTGTGTGTGTGTGTGTGTGTGTGTGTGTGTGTGTAATGAGTGTGTGTGTATAATGAGTGTGTGTGTGTGTATAATGAGTGTGTGTGTGTATAATGAGTGTGTAATTACACCTTTGACTGTAGTGTAGCGGGGTGGGGCTTTAGAGGTGGAAGGAATTTTGTATACAGTACTAATTTTCCCATGATTCATAGTCATGTTGTGCTGCTAGATACCTGTAGGACCAGATAAGTAAAAGCTCTCTCATTGTCTTAAATCAGGCGGAATCACTCCCATGAGACGCTCGTATCTGTACTAACATAATGCTCTCAACGGCCCACACGGTACGGTAATGGTGATGTGTTGTCGAACTCAGGGTTTCCCAAACTCGGTCCTGGGGCCCCCTCTGGGTACATGTTTAGTTTTTAGCCCTACAGATCTGATTTAAATAATCAAAGCTTGATGATGAGTTGATTATCTGAGCTGTGTAGGGCAAACGTGCACCCAGCGGAGCCCCCAGGACAGAGTTTGAGAAACCCTGGTTTAACTAATTGAATAGTAGTGTGAGCCTTAATATTAGAAGGCAATACCATTTACTATCCATATACTATAACCAAGGGTACTCCAAGTTAAAGTACAACTGACTCTTACGTCCACCGATATTGACAGGTGATGCCAAACTGTAGCCAAGTAGTAAAGAATAAATTAAAATCTTCTAAAAGAAAAGGCTTTGATACGGCATAAATGATTAATGCGCTATTTTAAGGGTAACTTTGATTTGTTGATCTTTTATTCAGCAGGTCAGTGGCAGGATTAACAGCCCTGCAGGTCTATGTCTCATGGCTGAGTGCTATGAGGATTGTATACGTCCCAAATGGCACCCTATTCCCTGTATAGTGCACAACGTTTGACCAAGGCCTATAGGGTTATAGTGTGCTATGTAGGGAATAGGGTGCCATTTGGGATGCAACCTATGTATTTTAACGAGCTCATGGGAGTAATCAAGATAGGTGGTAAATTAATCCTAATGAATATTTTAAAGCCAGGCATATATCAACATTATCAAAGTGGACTAATTGCTGTGTATCCACAACAACAACAAAAAATCAAAATGTGCTTGAACTATGGATCAGAACAGAGCAAATCAGAGACTTAAAGTTGATCTGATTCATAAAAAAACGAATGGTTTCTTTCAATGCATTAGGCCAGTGAACTAGAGTCATACAGTATCTTGATGCTGTTTCTACATTACACTATCAGGTCATCAATGGCAGGCAGTGTTCTTTTTCTTTACTTTGTATGCCGGGTCTTTGGTGTTGTGATTTTTGATGTGTTGCACCGACGGGCCAAATCAGGAAAACAAATCATATTTCTTTCACAACGACGACCATCAAACACTTTTCCCATTTTCCTCAGTCGCTATTGAAACATAAACATTGCAACCAGTGCCCTCTATAAAACAGAATGTGACATCAGGCTTTTGAATTCATTAGTCTGATCAAGCTGATCGTTTCTGTTTGATATTGTGCAGAAAATGCTGACGACCATGAGAAATACTTAGCCGTCAATACCGACTGTGCAGAGGTTTCTGCCGAGTTCAAAATCTAACGTCCTAGGTAAGCAGGACAGATGTCAAATAACGACTATTCATGTTGATCATGACATGACATGATGAAAGCAGCCCTTTATACTGCTGGAATAAGGTATAGGGTTTCACTGTCTTTTTACTGTTGTTTTATTTCTTTACTTACCTATTGTTCACCTAATACCTTTTTTGCACTGTTGGTTAGAGCCTGTAAGTAGGCATTTCACTGTACAACTCACTGTTGTATTCGGTGCACGTGACAAATAAACTTTGATTTGATTTGACATGGGGTTAGTGGGAGAGCTGGGAAGCAGGTATCAAAGGAGGGAGAGGGAGAGTGAGTGTCACATCTACTCCTGCTCCCCCTGTCCGGCGCTCGGCGTCGCCGGTATACTAACCACCGGTCCTGGCAACCCATCATTATGCACACCTGGCAACCCTTCATTAAGCATTATCACTTCCATGATTACTCCCCCAATATATAGCACTCAGCTGTCATTTCCCATCAGGCGTTATTGTCTCTGTTTATGTTCTCATGTCCAGACGCTTCTCTTGTTTTTGTATCATTATGTGTTCATTTATATTAAACTCTCCAACTACACCTGCTTCCTAACGCCCTGCGCCTCCATTACAGTGAGACTCAATCAAGCCGACTACTGTACCGATGCTGATAGAATAGAGTGTGGCATGTGTGAGTCAAATCCCTGAGGCAGCTCGTTAAACACATTAACCTTATCAGTCCCAAGATTACAGCAAAAAAAATGGACTTTTAATAGATCTGACTTTCATTTACAGTAGCTGCATGTGCAGCCCTTACATTAAAGCCTCACAATGAAGTGTTTTACCATTTTCTTTTCAGAACAACCAGGGCGACAAAAAGAACACAAAACAATTTGCCATAAACAGTTTCATTCATGAGTTTTATTAACAAATGTCAATGAAAAATAAGGTCAGCCAAAGCAAAAACCTGATAAAAATTGATTTATATGAATGCTGTAAGTATAGAAATTGTTTACTCGCTGGAAAATTAATATACAAGTAATCAGTGACAACTGTGTGGAGTTTGGAGTTTGTGACAGCAACCGTGTGAGCTTATAACAGTATTATAGACACTATGTCCTGGAATTTACTAGGATCTTCTATGTAGAAGAACCCCTTACTGCCTAACGACTCTTGTATAGCTTGTGAGTCTCAGCTTTTCATAGATAGCTTTTAATAGTTTGTAGCTCAAACTATTCGGACTCTTCAGACGTTTTTGTATAACAGACCCTTAGGTCCCTATAAATTTTTTTTTTTTTTTTGAGCATCCAACTAAATTGGATGCTCTAAGTCCACAACAATGCTTAAACCACATCAGGAGACCACTATTTTTTTAATTTTGGGGTGTAGTTACCCTAGCAAGAGGCTGTTGTTTAGCTGTGTTTTTGTAGCGCACGTGATGGTACAGTTATCAAAACTAATACCCACTGGATTGATGCTAATAATCATGATATCATTATGCCAGGTAAGCATATGCTACTTTGTAGTTAACATTTAATTGAGAAGGTGTTTGGGAAAGCCTTTCCATCTAACAGAAGATGTATTTATTTAGCATCATTGCTAACGGCTACACACGGCGGTAGCTGCACGCACCGCACAGACATAGACGGGGGGGATTCTTGTTGCCTCTTCAGAAAGTTGCTGGAAATACGAATCACTGATGCATTCTGTTCATGTCTTATGATCAACTTGGGCAAATTGGTTACTTTTCAATACATTTAGTTTATTCCCTACAGTTGAATATTGTTGAATTCCGTTTTATCATCTGGATTCCGTGATTCTGTCTGCGTTCTCTGTATCACAGATTTGATAGGGCCTTAGGCCCCTTTGGGATCCGCCCGTCTCACAAACACCGCTCTAGCTCAGCCCCCGTTAATCACATAGATTGACACCAACAGAGACATAAGAAATACACTCTTAGAAAAAAAAGAACCTGTCTCTTTCTCGCTCATAGTAATGTCTGAGATAGTTCAGTGTTACTGCATGGATCAACTCCAGCTTTAAGGGACTGGCTAAAGCTAAGTGAAGATGAGTGACATGAAAATGACACAGGAATCACTCTCATACCAGAAACATGCCAGCGAGAGAGAAGGAGAGAGAATAGGAGAATAAGAAGAAGAAAGAGAGAGAAGGAGAGCGAGAGAAGGAGAGAGAGAGAAGGAGAGAGAGAAGGAGAGAGAGAAGGAGAGGGAGAGAAGGAGAGAGAATAGGAGAATGAGAAGAAGAAAGAGAGAGAAGGAGAGAGAGAGAAGGAGAGAGAGAGAATAGGAGAATGAGAAGAAGAAAGAGAGAGAAGGAGAGAGAGAAGGAGAGAGAGCAGGAGAGAGAGGAGAGGGAGAGAAGAAGAGGGAGAGAAGGAGAGAGAGAGAAGAAGAGAGAGCAGGAGAGAGAGGAGAGAGAGAAGGAGGGAGAGAGAGAAGGAGAGAGAGAGAAGGAGAGGGAGAGAAGGAGAGAGAGAGGAGAGAGAGGAGAGAGAGAGGAGAGAGAGGAGGGAGAGAGAGCAGGAGAGAGAGAAGAGAGAGAGAAGGAGAGAGAGCAGGAGAGAGAGAAGGAGAGAGAGAGAGAGCAAGAGAGAGACTCACTCATCAGAGACAGAGGACTGGCACCCAGTCAGGTATACTGTGAGACGAGCCACATTAGCAGATCCTCATGACAGATTTAACACTCCAAAACATCACAGGGGAAGACTGGAGGTGCGTACCAAATGGCAGCCTCTTGCCTACATAATGCAGTGCTTTTCACCAGAGCCATATGGGTCCCGGTCAAAAGTAGTTCACTATATTGGGAATAGGGTGCCATTTGGGACACAGACTAGTATCCAGAAGACAGCTTCATATTGCTGTAACCAAAGCAAAGAGAGAAACAATGTGTTGATGGGTGTAAAGACTATAATCTACTATATAAAAAAATCGAACTATAATTTGGCAATGACTTTGTATGGAAAGAGAAGAGCAATAATGGTCATAAAAGAATGACATGCGAAGCCACACTGTGAACTATCCTCCAGTTGGACAGGGATATAGACTGTCACTGTAAAACCATCATAGACACAGCACGTCATGATAAAACAACAAGCTGATGATAAACATCAAACTAATCAAAAGCATCATGCTTGTTACCAGGATCAAGTAGTTTGACAAAGATCAATGTCACTGACATGGTCAGCATGTAGTCTACATAGATCACACTGTTGATTAAACGATTTCAGTGATCAGGGGCCTCCCGAGTGGCGCGCCTGCGTTACTACAGTCTGCATTACTACAGATCCTGGTTCGATCCCAGGCTGTGTCGCAGCCGGCCGCGACCGGGAGACCCATGAGGCGGCCCAGCGTAGTCCGGGTTAGGGGAGGGTTTGGCCGGCTGGGTTATCCTTGTCCCATCGTGCTCTAGCGACTCCTGTGGAGGGCCGGGTGCAATGCACGCTGACACGGTCGCCAGTGTTTCCTCTGACACATTGGTACGGCTGGTTTACGGGTTAAGCGAGCATTGTGTCAAGAAACAGCGCGGCTTGGCGGGGGTCGTGTTTCGGAGGACGCATGGCTCTCGACCTTCGCCTCTTCCGAGTCCGTACGGGAGTTGCAGCGATGGGACAAGACTGTAACTACCAATTGGATATCACCGAATTAGGGAGAAAAAGGGAAATGTTTTTTTTTACAAAAATACCATTTCTCAAACTCAAATGTTTTGATAAATAATAAAAACGCAGCATCAGCGATCAACTGTTTGTAGACCGACGGCCCGGGGCCACTTGTACATAAACCTTACTGTCATCACATACTGCCGGTTGGTCTATGATAGGTCAGTGCTATCTGAACACTAACTCTAAACTACCCTAACCTTCACCTTAACTTCAATGGGGTAGGGATGTCCCAGGGATCCCGGATAGCAAGGACCAAATTTCTTTGGACTATAACATCAAATATACTAGGCCTACTTGCCAATTTCTGATCAAAAAGTTTCCCTCATAGAGTACAGTGGTAGGCTACTACATTTTGATCTAACAGGATTGGCTGAGGATGATCAAAGAGTAGGCTGTTTTGACATGTCTTCAGACAGTGACGTGAGAGGAGCAGTTATTCACCTGGCCTCTGTAGTTCTGTCCTCTCCTCCCCTCCCACTGGGTTTGTGAAAACGTTTCTGGGAGCCAGGGAGGATTGGAGGCGGTGAGGATGGGAGGGGAGGTTGGGTGTCTTACTGGAGCTAAGCTGGCTTTGGTCTGTCTGACAGGTAGTTCTTCTGACTACCACAGGTGATGCAGTACAAACTGCTCGTCTGTCATCGTCGATGTGATTAAAACTGTAAATTCAGGCTGAAGGCTTTAGGGCCCTTTAAGCCCTTATTGTATCTGGAGCCTGGGACGATTTTACATCTGTTGCACAAGGTACTGTCAGCTGATACAGTTGAAGTCGGAAGTTTACATACATCTTAGCCAAATACATTTAATCTCCGTTTTTTCACAATTCCTGACATTTAAAAAATGTACTGTTTAAGGTCTGTTAGGATCACCACTTTATTTTAAGAATGTGAAATGTCAGAAAAATTGTGGAGAGAATGATTTATTTCAGCTTCTATTTCTTTCATCACATTTCCAGTGGGTCAACAGTTTACATACACTCAATTAGTATTGGGTAGAATTGCCTTTAAATTGTTTAACTTGGGTCAAATGTTTCGGGAAGCATTGAGTCAGGTTGGTAGGCCTCCTTGCTCGCACATGCTTTTTCTGTTCTTTCCACAAATTTTCTATAGGATTGAGGTCAAGGCTTTGTGATGGCCACTCCAATACCTTGACTTTGTCCTTAAGCAATTTTGCCACAACTTTGGAAGTATGCTTGGGGTCATTGTCCATTTGGAAGACCAATTTGCAAAAAAGCTTTAACTTCCTGACTGATGTCTTGAGATGTTGTTCAATATATCCACATAATTTTCCTGCCTCCTGCCTCTATGTTGTGAAATGCACCAGTCCCTCCTGCAGCAAAGCACCCCCACAACATAATGCTGCCACCCCCGTGCTTCATGGTTGGGATGGTGTTCTTCGGTTTGCAAGCCTCCCCCTTTTCCCTCCAAACATAACGATGGTCATTATGGCCAAACAGTTCTATTTTTGATTCATCAGATCTGGGGACATTTCTCCAAAAGTACAATCTTTGTCCCCATGTGCAGTTGCAAACCGTAGTCTGGCTTTTTTATGGCGGTTTTGGAACAGTGGCTTCTTCCTTGCTGAGCGGCCTTTCAGGTTATGTCGATATAGAGCTTGTTTTACAGTGAATATAGATACTTTTGTACCCGTTTCCTCCAGCATCTTCACAAGGTCCTTTGATGTTGTTCTGGGATTGATTTCCACTTGGAAATTGCTCCCAAGGATGAACCAGACTTGGCAGATTTCTTTGGATTTTTCCATGATGTCAAGCAAACAGGCACTGAGTTTGAAGGTAGGCCTTGAAATACATCCACCTGTACACCTCCAATTGACTCAAATGATGTCAATTAGCCTGTCAGAATTTTCTGGAATTTTTCAAGCTGTTTAAAGGCACAGTCAACTTAGTGTATGTAAACTTCTGACCCACTGGAGTTGTTATACATGGAATTATAAGTGAAATAATCTGTCTGTGAACAATTGTTGGGAAAATTACTTGTGTCATTGTCACGTTCCTGACCTGTTTTTCCTTTCTCTTGTATTATTTTAGTTGGTCAGGGCGTGAGTTGGGGTGGGTTGTCGATGTGTTTGTTCTATGTTGGGATGTTTGTGTTCGGCCGGGTATGATTCTCAATCAGAGACAGCTGTCAATCGTTGTCCCTGATTGAGAATCATACTTAGGCAGCCGGTGATTCACGTGGTTTTGGTGGGTGGTTGTATCGCGTGTCTGTGTTAGTACCACACGGGACTGTTTGCGGTTTGTCACGTTTGTTGTTTTGTATTTTGAAGTGTTCAGTCTATTTTCATTAAATATGAACACTAACCACTCTGCATATTGGTCTGATCCTTCTCGCCTCTCCTCCTCGTCCGAGGAGGAGGATTACGACGATCGTTACAGTCATGCACAAAGTAGATGTCCTAACCGACATGCCAAAACTCTAGTTTGTTAACTTCTACTTGCACACAATCCCGGATCCGGGAGCACCCTCATCAGTAAAAAAGCTGACTAGCATAGCCTAGCATAGCGCCACAAGTAAATACTAGCATCTAAATATCATGAAATCACAAGTCCAAGACACCAGATGAAAGATACACATCTTGTGAATCCAGCCATCATTTCTGATTTTTAAAATGTTGTACAGGGAAAACACAATATGTATTTCTATTAGCTAACCACGATAGCAAAAGACACAACTTTTTTTTTTCACAATTTTTTTTACTGCATAGGTAGCTATCACAAATTCGACCAAATAAAGATATAAATAGTCACTAACCAAGAAACAACTTCATCAGATGACAGTCCTATAACAGATTTATTGTATAGCATATGTTTTGTTAGAAAAATTTGCATATTTCAGGTATAAATCATAGTTTTACATTGCAGCCACCATCACAACTCTCACCAAAGCAGCTAGAATAACTACAGAAACCAACATGAAATACCTAAATACTCATCATAAAACATTTATGAAAAATACACGGTGTACAGCAAATTCAAGACAAACATCTTGTGAATCCAGCCAATATTTCAGATTTTTTTAAGTGTTTTACCACACAACAGCATTGATTCAAGCCAACAGTAGCGATAACGAATAAACCAGCAAAAGATATTAATTTTTTCACTAACCTTCTCAAACTTCTTCAGATGACAGTCCTATAACATCAAATTACACAATACATATATGGTTTGTTCGAAAATGTGCATATTTAGCGGCACAAATCGTGGTTATACAATATGAATAGTAGCCAAAATGCAAACAAAATGTCGGGAGAAATCTTGGGAGAAGCACCTAATCTAATCAATAACTAATCATAAACTTGACTAAAGAATACAGGTTGGACAGCAAATGAAAGATACATTAGTTCTTAATGCAACCGCTGTGTTAGATTTTTTAAATTAACGTTACTACGACATACAGCGTGCGTTAAAGCGAGACCGCACCGAAATTAATGGCGGAATAATAGTTGAACATTTTTCAACAGAAATATGAATTAACATCATAAATAGTTCTTACTATTTGATGAGCTTCCATCAGAATCTTGTGCAAGTTGTCCTTTGTCCAGAATAATCGTTGCTCGGTTGTAGATTGTCGTCTTCAACTTTGGAATTAGCAGCAAACATTAGCCATGTGGCGAAGACGTGTCCAACTCACCATAACGCAGAACAAATAAAATACCGAAAATCGCAATATACTGATATAAACTGATATAACTCGGTTTAAAATAACTACATTATGATGTTTTTAACACCTATATCGAATAAAATCAGAGCCGGATATATCTAACGCCTATAACGAGAGCTTTTCCGAATGCAATCCTGAGGTCTGTCTTGCGCCATGACGAACGTTGAAAAGACTGCACACCCGGTTCCAAGAGCTTTTATACGGCCCCAGATCTACCTAGACACCCCATTCCAATTCTCACTGCTTACTGACATCTAGGGGAAGGCGTATGCAGTGCATGTCGACCCATACATTACGTGCAAATGAATAAACTGACCCTGGAACAGAGTGCCCAATTTCAGATTTCTCACTTCCTAACATGAAGTTTGCTGCAAAATGAGTTCTGTTTTACTCACAGATATAATTCAAACGGTTTTAGAAACTAGAGAGTGTTTTCTATCCAATAGTAATAATAATATGCATATTGTACGAGCAAGAATTGAGTACGAGGCAGTTTAACTTGGGAATGTTTTTTTACAAAGTCGAAATGGCGCCCCCCTATTGAGAAATTAACAAGACATTTGTGGAGTGGTTGAAAAATGAGTTTTAATGACTCCAACCTAAGTGTATGTAAACCTCCGACTTCAACTGTAGATACTGGGGTTTTGACGTGGAGAAAGCCAATGTGAGAGATTTGTCAAAAATGTTGCCACTTCAGGTGATTGTGCAATACATATCATGGTTGCACAATCAGATGCATTTAGCATACAGTAATGCTCGTTTGTTACACCTTCAAATGGGAAAAACCTTTATCATGTAAATAGAGATAGTGTTACATGACGCATGGCTGCACACACACACACACACAGAGAAAAGCTATCTGTGCATCCACCAACACAAGGTGCGGCTTCCGGCTTGTTGGCAGGTTGGTTCTACCTCCATGGCCTTTGTACCGTGACAATCCAAGCGGCAGCGTCAGCAAGACACGGGTCTTCCCTCAGACGGCCTGCCGTCGTCAAGACAACCTCATTCCAGACTCTACAAACATCAGGGCAGACTGGAGCTTAGCATTCCAGAGGAACACCCGGGAGGCAGGGTTCTCTCTCTTGTTGTTGTTATTGTTTGTTGTTGCTAAGGAAGTGCAAAGCTGGCAGGTCTACTACCTCTACCTACTGTACAGAGGCTAGCCCTCCTTTATTAAAGCTGGTATTGCTGCCGTTGACAGTGACGTACATGTACATGCAGAGCTAACCACTATGGGAAAGATGTGTGTTCTTTCTCAGGGTAATCCTTCAGGGAGTATTGCAGAGCGAGGCGTTGTGTGACTTAACAGTTAGTCTTAACAGTTAGTCTTAACAGTTAGTCTTAACAGTTAGTCTTAACAGTGCCATTTAATAAAAGCACAACCCAGAACTCTCTGTGGAGTTAGCTGACTCGACCCAGGGCCAGCTGGAGTAGAATAGTCTGGTGTGTGTGTGTTTCGTCATGATCACTCGGGAGGCGTGAGCATCATAGCCGTTTTGCACAAACACAAACCAGGACCATCTGCAGCTCTGGCTCTGGTCCAAGAGCAATACTAAGACCTGTATACTTTTCCTTCATCTGCTCTCAATAACACACACACACACTGCATGCCTGTGATGTCATGGTTCTGGGTGTACATGTAAATGGCTGCCTGCCTCTCTGTGTTTAAACGTCCATCTAGCTACAATGTCTAAGGTTCAGGAACCAGAACCTTGTAATTATGTAGTCATTTACACTCTGGTGTGAGTTTTATGACTATAGTGACTTATTCAGCTGGTAGAGAGGCCATTTGTAACCATTACGATTATAGTTCTGGTATAGACAAGAAACAACATTCACACAGAGAAGTAAAGTATTAATGATACCTCTCCTCACCAGCTACAGTTGAAGCATTTACCTCCCCAATAGCTTCATTCAGCAAGTCCACCTTGTTGATTATGTAGTGTTAAGGTAATGTTGTTGAGAGGAGCAATGGGAGCATTAAGCACTATCCAGAGAGTTATAACAGTATTTAGCAGCAGCATGCCTGAGTGAAGAATACCACAGTCCCAGCCAGAGTTCCCATCCGGTTCGCATGCTGCAATGTTCTTCACAGAACATTTGAAACTCATACAAACCACAGAGCCAGGGCACAGTTTCTGTCACATACCTCTGGCACTCCACGGTCTGATCTGTACAATGTAGAGCAGGAAACTTTCTGTGTGTGTGTGCCTATCAACACACACTCAAGGGTCTCCAAAAGGGTCATTTGGTTTCAATTGTATCTGGCGTGTTGTGTCGACTTCATAGCTGTTAATGAACATAAGATAAATGACCTACACCAGGTTACCATGACACCTAATGGACTTCTGATGTTCCCACTGTGTCATGTTAAAATTTGGGAGCGGGCCTCGTGGTTGGCAGTTTAACTGGTATGCTGGGATCCAGAGAGGGCTATTGGGCTCAGATTTTAAGAAAAAATTGGCAGGGTTTTTTGTTTTTTCACAATAGAACCTACACATAAAGTCAAATGGAATTTTCATAAGCAAGCTGCTTAAGGGATTTGATAGAGTAAGAAAAATATTTCAGGGATACGTTGTATCTAGGCTGTATTCCCCGATCTCAACTAAAAACTGCCGTTCACAGTCCTTTGCGGACCATAGCCTTCCTTCAGACCGCCTCACCATCCAGCAGTAAGTCTGGGAAAGAGGGGTCCTCCCTGGCTTTGACCTTAGACAATAGAGGTCAAAGGAACTCGACCAAAACAATGGAAATGCCATGGGGAAGGTGCAGTGAGATCCCTAATCTCCTCATTGTCCCCCAGCAGAATTAGGCTATATTTAGGCTATTACTTGTGTGTATTTCACTCTGTGTTGTGGTAAAAATGTGAGCATAATGCTTGTGTGGATGTCAGGCCCTAAACGACTTTGACTACACCAGCGATTTCTGTATGCTAGCTATGCTAACCAGGTTATACCAACAGCAGTCACTTCTTCTAAACCTGAAAAGGAACAACTTCTAAATGTCATGCAGCAACAACAGCCAAATATATCCAAATCAGTCTTCAGTAACCACATTGTGGGCCTGTTACAATACATCAATCATGACGGATCTTTACTAATATCCACGTTGTTAGATCAGACTGGTTGATTGTGCACCAATCCAGCATCCTCCTTCTATCCCCCCACGGTCTCCTTTCCATTGACCTCTTTACCACATCTCTCTCCCTCCTTCTATCCCCCCACGGTCTCCTTTCCATTGACCTCTTTACCACATCTCTCTCCCTCCTTCTATCCCCCCACGGTCTCCTTTCCATTGACCTCTTTACCACATCTCTCTCCCTCCTTCTATCCCCCCACGGTCTCCTTTCCATTGACCTCTTTACCACATCTCTCTCCCTCCTTCTATCCCCCCACGGTCTCCTTTCCATTGACCTCTTTACCACATCTCTCTCCCTCCTTCTATCCCCCCACGGTCTCCTTTCCATTGACCTCTTTACCACATCTCTCTCCCTCCTTCTATCCCCCACGGTCTCCTTTCCATTGACCTCTTTACCACATCTCTCTCCCTCCTTCCCTCTACAGCTGCTTTGAACCCATCAACTTTATAGTCTCTCTTCGACACCAAAACGTCTTTCTGCTCAGGGATAGAGGAAGGAAAACATTTTTTATGGTAATGGTATTTTCCAGTAGTTGCATTCTCTATTCCAGACTTGGCATACTAGAGTGTAACTGGCATCCAGAAGTTAAGATCTGTGGATTATTTGCTATGGTCAATGAGTCAGGCAGACAAGCAGCAGCTTCCTATGGTCAACAGGTTGTTACACTCTCTTGATCTAATGAACAGTGCACTGTTGGGAGACATTTGGGCAAATGGTCTGTTGATGTGGGACCTGACGGTGTAGTACTGTATTTACATCATCATCAGGGGGTGTACTCAGTGGCCAGTTTATTAGGGACATGCATCTATTACCGGGTCAGACCCCCCCCCTCCTTTTGCCTCCAGAACAGCCGGAATTCTTCAGGGTATCACGCAGTTGCTGCAGAGTGGACGGTGGTACATGCCAACAGCATGAATGCATCTCATCCCAAAGACTCTATTGGGTTTGGTGAGCAACAATGCTCAAATACGCTGTGGCGTTCAATCGTTGCTCAAATTGGTATCAAGGGTCCTACCGTGTGCCAGGAAAACATTCCCCACACCAGTACACCACCAGCCTGTACCGTTGACACCATGCAGGATGGGGCCATGGACTCAAGCTTCCTATGTGAAATCCTGACTCTGCCATCAGCATGACGCAACAGGAACCGGGATGCATCGGACCAGGCAATGTTTTTCCACTCCTCATTTGTCCAATGTTGGTGATCGCGTGCCCACCGGAGCCGCTTATTGTTTTTAGCTGATAGGATAGAACCCGGTGTGGTCGTCTGCTGCAATAGCCCATCTGTGACAAGGAGTACCCTGGGTATATAGGTGGGTAAACCCATAATGCAAAAAAAATAATAATAACACAATTATCTTGCTGAACAGACCTAAACCTGTTTTGGGTCAAAATAAACATACCTTTTTGTATACAGATTGCCGTTGTTATTCAGAACCCACTGCCTGCAAGTCGTTAAATTTAACGTGAATGTGTCATTTAATTAGCCATTAATATTTGGCCATCTATTGTTTTTTTGTCAAAATAAATAAAGCCATAATTGCCCAACGAGTCTGTGACTGAAGGCTTCGGGGGATTTTTTTTTTTTGGGGGGGGGGGGGTTGCCTTTTTTTAGTTTGAGCACCTGCTACCAAAAGGTCTGCGCACGGGCCTGTCTAAATCCATTATATTTGGACATTATCATGAATGGGAAATATGTCATGCTTGAGCACTAGAGACAGATGAGTCACCCAGGCAGGTTGATGTACGGGAAGTCGATGTTTAGGTAACAATCATACAGAAACCTGCTGGTACCTGCGCAGAACCGAGGGTATTATTTATTGGTACTACGGAGGGCTAGACATACGCAGGGTTAAGGTGACGTTATCCTTAGACACTAATCCTGGGTCAGTTTTGCATTGCTCCGACTTACAATGCGTGGAGGGCAAGCTGATCCTAGATCTGTATAGGGGCAACTTCCGCAGAACACTTGCGTGTCATGTGTTTTTATAACTATCCTAATGCAATCTCCCTTCTCTGAGTGAAGTCATACACTTGACTTGAATGTTTGCCATTTGACTGACTGATCTTGAAGACGAAGACTTACATTCAAATTATATTTAACCAGGCAAGTCAGTTAATGGCTTAGTACAACGTTTTCTTTTCCTATGTTAGATGATCACACGCTGTTCCGTCAAAACTGGCCTTGTATAAATCAAAATGTCTCCCCAGCTTCATATCATAGTTTGAATTAAAGTAAATCAGAGCCAGCTTGCATTATAGTGGTGAATTTTGATGTCAGACAGTTACAACAAATGTTGACTTGAAAATAACATTTACATTCTGTTTGAGTGGAAACAGAGAAGGCTCATTTAAGGGTCATAAATCACAAAATATCAAACCCGTGAAACAAAACACTAGATATTTAATTGCCAAAGTTCGTTACAGAAATGTCAATAAGCAACACAAATGCACGATGCCGAACTTCACGTTCAAACGGAACACATCTCTAAACTTTACAATAATGTACCAAGCGTAGTTAAGTCAGTCAAAAATGTATTTCATTGAGTGTCAGTGACATATAACATGTGGAACGCCGGTTCTCTCACACACACACCTAGTGGTCTGGATCGAGCATTTCAATGTATGTTGGTCAATACCGCCCCCTTCTGGTCTATGTAGAACAGTCTGCTCGGGGAGGTTTGTTTACATGTGATCGAGTATGGTCGCGTCTCAATACTCTAATGTGGCTTCCTCTCATGTAGGCATTTGCCACTTTACCGATTATCATGGGTTTTCAGATGACAGCATACCAATTAGAGAAGGAATAATACATTTTAAAAAATCATACTTTTCCGAAAGACTGTCGTGTAGAAGACTATGGTGGTACAGACCACGACCAAAATGCATTTTTAAAATAAGAACAATAACCTATTCCTAGTCTTGAGTATTATTCATGGAGTTAACAGTTAAGTCAATAAGAGCCTTTTACCCCCACCAACACAAATTGCGCATTATTCATGTTGAAAAGTTTTATTTTTATGTAAAAATTACAGTAAATCAAGTTGATAGTAACTGTAAATACTAGGCTACTATAAGCAAGGGAAACCATATACATGCCTCAGATGACAAAGAACTAGGTTCAATTTCTATTTTCAAGTTGCATGAAAATACATCAGTACTTCCCATATTTGTACAGTTGCCGTGGCAACTCACTTTAGACGCTGTATTACACTTCTCTAGAAGTTCATGTCGGAAGTTTAATAAAAAATAAAAAAGTAAACAATGTTGCTCGTTTAAAATCCTTCACTGTCATTTCAAACTGCAATTTTGGATTATGTACTAGGAGCCCTATACTGGTAAATTGAGACACAGAAAAAGCAAGAACAATTATGTATAGGAATGAATATACCATAAACTTCCCAATCACATACAATCTCCTCTTTTATAACAACATTGGGAAACACATTCTGCGATCAACCCTTTAAACCAGTATGAGAATCTATCATGTTGGTCTTTGGCTGAATAAAATAACGGTAGTACACCGGTGATCTGATGAACCAACTAGCTGTTACTCAATTCAACCATTAAGGTGATTAGAAAAAGCTTTTATTTCTCACAAAAACTATGATCCACTGTTACCAAGAAGATGTATCATGTATTTGTAGGAAAATTCAGGAAACCGTGAAGACCCATGTTTTTATGCTTTTATCAGATATTGATCAATCACAAAAGTAGAAGGGGGGGGAGGGGAAGGATCAAAATTACTATCATGGCTCCCTTTTTAGTCGTCGTCAAAGTTCTGTTGTAAAAGGAAGTTAGCGGCCAAGTTCTCGTTCTTCTCACAGGCAAAGTAGGCCTGTATAACAAGTCCTTCTGGGAATCCTAGGGCTTTTAGCTGAAGAGGAAACAGACAAAGTCAACATGGAAATTAAATTAACAAAGATCTTGAATACAGAAATGACAGGATTTGCATGACATGTTCAGATAGATATCTATGTAATAGAGTCATTCATATTCAGTTGAAAACAACGCAGTCTGAAATCAACACTTGGCTTTTTGTTATTAGGTTTATTTGACATGGACAATGCAGATTAACTGACATTTCTGTAAATGTTCCAGATTTAGCTAACTAGCTCATTTTCAACTGTAGCCACTTATTAACAGCCATCATGACCTGTGAGATTCCTTCCTTACCCGCTCAATGGCCTCCTTCTCTTGAGGTGTGACCTGGATGTAGTTCATGCCACTTCCAGCCTCCCCACCAACCCCCACTCCACCACCACCCCCGCCACCACCCTGTCCCCCCTCCTGGGCTGGCTCATTCAGCATCTGAATAAACTGCTCTTGGTGGCTGCTGATTTGCTGGGAGGGAAACAAACAAGACATGGTCGTGTTCATTAGGGCACACTGTAGCAAAACATTTCCAACGGAAAAGAACAGCCATTTCTTACAGGGATACTTCGGGATTTTTACAATGAGGCCCTTATGTACTTTTTATTTTAATTTTTTTAAATGTAACCTTTATTTAACTACACAAGTCAGTTAAGAACAAATTCTTATTTACAATGACCGGCCTAGAGTCAGATGAACTTGTGGATATCATTTTTATGCATCTGTGTCCAGATTGAAGGAAGTTAGTTTCGCAAGGTAATGCTAACTAGCGCTAGTGCAATGACTGGAAGTCTATGGGTATCTAGCATGCTAGTAGATACCCATAGACCCTGGTCAAAAGTAGTGCACTGTAAAAGGGACTAGGGTGCAATTTGGGACACATTGTGTTTCAGACAGTCTCCCAGAGGGGGTCTGCTGCGATGCCTTGAGGCTCTGATCTCATCTCTTCACTATGCAGGCCTGAAGAGATGAAGGATACAGAGGGGAATTGATTTGGCAGACAAAACTATCTGGAATTCAGCCTTCAACTAGTCTAATCTACTGCTCATTTCAACCAGTTCAACTACAAGATTGTGGAATAATAGTCTGGATCATCAATTCAGGAGTATGTCGTAAATAGCAGTGCTTGTAAATAGCAGTGTGTGTGTTGTGTCTTTGGTGGCGGTAAGAGTGGCGCAGCAGGCTCCCGAGTGGCGCAGCGGTCTAAGGCACAATATCTCAGTGCTAGAGACGTCACTACAGACCCTGGTTCGATCCCAGGCTGTATCACAACCAGCCGTGATTGGGAGTCCCATAGGGCGGCGCACAATTGGCCCAGCGTCGTCCGGCTTAGGGGAGGGTTTGGCCGGGGGGGTAGGCCATCATTGTAAATAAGAATTTTTTCTTAACCGACTTGCCTAGTTAAAGGTTAAATAAACACAAAAATAAAATAAAAAGAGTAGTGTGCGAGTCATCCATACTTGCAGAAGCTGGGGGTTCTCCCTCCCTATCTGCTGTAGTAAGGCAGGGAGCAGAGAGGGGTTCTGCTGGATGATCCGTCTCATCTGGAGAAACTGAGGCTGGTTAACCAGGAACCCCAGAGGATTGGCTGGATACACAGAGAGGGGAGAAGAGGTGTTCTGTTTCCACAGTTCTACATTCCTTTTCCACAGTTCAACATTCCATGTCCCCACAGGTCCTTGTACTATACTGAAAAATGTAAAATGCAACAACTTCAAATATTTTACTGAGTTACAGTTCACAAGGAAATCAGTCAATTTAAATAAATTCATTAGGTCCTAATCTATGGATTTCACATGGCTGGATCAGAAAACCATCATTTGCCTCATGCAGCGCAACACATCTCCTTTAGAGTTGATCAGGCTGTGGAATGTTGTCCCACTCCTCTTCAATGGCTGTGTGAAGTTGTTGAACATCGCTGTCGAACACGTCAATCCAGAGCATCACAAACATGTCGTCTGGCGAGAATGTACACCATGGGGAACTGGGACATTTTCAGCTTCCAGGAATTGTGTACAGATCAGATCCTTGTGACATGGGGCCGTGCATATCATAACCCGACCGCCACCAAGGGGCACTGTTTGCAACGTTGACATCAGCAAACCACTCACCCACACGACGCTGTCTGACATGTACAGTTGAAGCCGAGATTAATTCGTGAAGAGCACACTTCTCCAGCATGCCAGTGGCGATCAAAGTTGAGTGTTTGCCCATTGAAGTCGCCTTACGACGCCAAACTGCAGTCAGCTCAAGACCCTGGTGTGGACGACTAGCACGCAGATGAGCTTCCCTGATACGGTTTTTGACAGTTTGTGCAGAAATTCTTTGCTTTTGAAAACCCAGTTTCATCAGCTGTCTGGGTGTCTGGTCTCAGACAATTCCACAGGTGAAGAAGCCAGATGTGGAGGTCCTGGGTTGGCGTGGTTACACGTGGTCTGTGGTTGTGAGGCTGGTTGGACGTACTGCCACATTCTAACATTGGAGGTGGCTTATGGTAGAGAAATTAACATTCAATTCTCTGGCAATAGCTGTGGTGGACATACCTACAGTCAGCATGACAATTGCATGCTGCATAAACTTGAGACATCTGTTGCAATTGTGCTGTATGACAAAACATGACATTTTAGAGCAGCCTTATTGTCCCCAGTACAAGGTGCACCTGTGTAACGATCATGCTGTTTAATCAGCTTCTCAATAAGCCACACCTGTCAGGTGGATGGATTATCTTGGCAAAAGAGAAATGTTCATTAACTTCTTATGGCTGCAGCCCGACGTCGGTACACTTATGACAACAGCCAGCTCAAAGTGCAGGGCGCGAAATTCAAAAGATATATTTTTTTAAATATTTAACTTTCACACATTAACAAGTCCAAGACACCAGATGAAAGGTACACATCTTGTGAATCAAGCCAACATGTCCGATTTTTAAAATGTTTTACAGGGAAGACACAATATGTAAATCTATTAGCTAACCACGTTAGCAAAAGACACCATTTTTCATTACTCCACCAGTTATTTACTCCATCAGTAGCTATCACAAATTCGACCAAATAAAGATATAAATAGCCACTAACCAAGAAACAAATTCATCAGATGACAGTCTGATAACATATTTATTGTATAGCATATGTTTTGTTAGAAAAATGTGCATATTTCAGGTATAAAGCATAGTTTACATTGCAGCTACAGTCAGAAATTGCACCGAAAGCAGACAGAAAAATTAGACACCAACGCCAAATAACTAAATACTCATCATAAAACATTTCTGAAAAATACATAGTGTACAGCAATTGAAAGACAGGCATCTTGTGATTCCAGACAATATTTCCGATTTATCAAGTGTTTTACAGCGAAAACAAAATGTAGCGTTATATTAGCTTAGCACAATAGCCAGAAACACTTGGGCGCCGGCGACTACGGCAGATATATGAAATAACATCATAAAATGGGTCTTACTTTTGCTGATCTTTCATCAGAATGTTGGACAAGGTGTCCTTTGTCCAGAACAGTTGTTGTTTGGATTCAGAACGGACACTTTCCCTCTTCATTTAGCAAGCGCGCTAGCCGGGTGCCACGACACTCTCCATGTCAACAAACGGAAGAGAACGGAACACAGCAAAACTCCCGAAAAAATTTCAATAATCTGATGAAACCATATTGAAAAAACATACTTTACGATGATATGGTGACATGTATCAAATAAAATCAAAGCCGGAGATTGTAGTCGCCTATAACGGAAGCTAAACAAAAGGCAATCACACTGTCCAGCTCGCGCTATTCAGAGTACCGAAAATGGTGGACACGAGATTCCAAGATGATGTGTTCCAACTCAGATCGAGATAATCACCTAATTTCTTCTCTCACAGCCTCTTGACAACCAGAGGAAGGTGTATGACGTGTATGTATACTAATAGGTCGTGCCCATTTATAGGCATGAAGAAGAACAGAGCATCGATTTCAGACGTTCCACTTCCTGGTCAGGAAAAGTGCTGCAGAATGAGTTCTGTTTCACTCAGAGAAATAATTCAAACGGTTTTAGAAACTAGAGTGTTTTCTATCCAATAGTAATAATAATATGCATATTGTACGAGCAAGAATTGAGTACGAGGCCGTTTGAAATGGGCACATTTTATCTGGCTACTCAACACGCCCCCTGCAGCCCAAACAGGTTAACAGGGATGTAAACAAATTTGTACACAACATTAGAGAGAAACAAACTGTGTGCATAGAATATTTATGGGATCTTTTATTTCAGCTTATTAAACCAACACCTGTTGGGTTTAACCTCCAGTATGACAAACCGCTTTCGGCATGGAACAATCGATCCAGTGCAACATGGAGGTCATCTCAGAATCTAGCTGATGCTGAGAATGGTCAGTCAATATGTTACCAGTTTCTTATTATTTCAGAGAAAGGAGAATAAAATGCATCAAATGTTTTCTCAGTGTCCACAGCATACATAAGTGTTGTTACCCAGTGTAGAGGCAGGCGCGCACACCCACACTCACCTCCTGTTGCAACGCTGGCGGGGGTCGTCATACTGCCTGTGTTGAGAGCTGGAGTTCCTCCACCCACAGAGGGCACCACTGGGTCAGCAGCCGCATGGCTCTCCTCCCCAGCTGGGATCCCCTGAAGAACACACACAGGACAACGTTCGCTATGGCATTAGCGACCCAAGGTGAGAACTGTCAGACTGTGGAGGAATCTAGCTTGCTTCATTCCAGCTCTAAGTAACATGTGGATGAAAACCATCATAAAATAGAAAACCTGAAGTACTTGAAAAACAAGGGGTATTTTGTTTGTGTTACTATGGAATAACCAGTCAATATCATGTGTGACTCATTTCAGGAAACTCGGCGTATGGCGCACGACTTCACAGGAGAGGTATTTGAACATAACATACATATAAATATATATATTTTTTAATCAAAATGCATTTTTTCCCTCCCCGGAAATGCCTACTGGAACATGTGAACTTTCATGTGCCATAAACTTGTATGCCATCTGTAAATACTAATAAAATTGTTAAAATTACGAGCCTAGTTGAATTAGCCACGGAAAAAAGCCAAGAACCTTCCCGCTAGCCATGATTGGATGGGATAATGGATAAGATAATGGATGGGCTGGACATGCCGAGAGATGAGTTCAGATTGGTCTGCCATGTTTCTGTCAATAACATGAGCTGCTCAGTATGTGTAGATAATCCTTTCCACTGCAGCTTTTTTGAAAGATATCATGAATAACCACAAGTGTTGTTTCTGATGACAGTGATGGGGAAGAAATGGCAATCACAGAAGCTGAGAGTTTTGAAATCAGTAAAATCCCCGGTGGAAGATGAGTATGATAGCTAAGGAGATGGAGATAATTCTGGCATTTTGATTGAAAATATACGGAGGGAGTTGAAAAGAGAACACACAGAAAGCTGTTGTATAAAACACCTGTCTCCGGATTACATCTTTAAACTAAGGGCAACCATGGCATCCGTGACAGAGGAAGAATCGTTCATTCATACGGGTTAGAGTCTAGATAGCTACATTTTCAGATATTATATATTTCGAATTTTGTCAGAAATTCATTTTCATTGCACGTTAAAGCATACAGTTAGCTAGCTTGCGTTGGCTGGCTCGCGTTACGTGTATGATCTGTGCAATAATATTATTTAACATTGAATCTAGTTAGTTAGCTTTAGCTACCTGCAGATTCAAGCTTGGTGGCTAGCTATGACTATCAGTTTTTATTGCTAGTAGTATGGGTTGGAATTATTGCCCCATTCAAAACTGGCAAGTCGGAAATCTCTGACTTCGGTGCGTTCAAGACAACTGGGAACTCTTGGGGGGGGGGGGGAGAAAGAGGCGAATGGGAAAAATTATTTTAAACGGTCATCCTAGAGCCCCGACTTTCCGACCTGAAGATCACTGCAGTCATGTTTTGACCTTGTAATTTTCCAAGTTCCCAGTGGTCTTGAAAGCACCATTGGGTTCATTGTTTAGCTAGCTAGCTACTTGTCTAAACAAAAGACTCCCAATTCTGTAGATGATTACATGACCCATCCGGTTAGCCAGGTGTGTCTGGGGGTTATTACAGCCATCTATTCTATTTAATGAAGATGTGTATATGTCTAGACAATAGTTACCCATCCACTAAGCTAGATGTGGATGGGGGTTGATTATATCATTTCTTTCACATGACCCATGATCATTCACACTGAATAAAAAGACATGTCAGACTAGAGAAGTGTATGGTGTGATGGGGAGATACTTACTGTTAGCAGGTACTCCACAGCTGTCTGGGTTGTTAAAGCTGTGTGTGCTTACTGTAAGCAGGTACTCCACAGCTGTTTGGGTTGTTAAAGCTGTGTGTGTGCTTACTGTAAGCAGGTACTCCACAGCTGTCTGGGTTGTTAAAGATGTGTGTGTGCTTACTGTAAGCAGGTACTCCACAGCTGTTTGGGTTGTTAAAGCTGTGTGTGTGCTTACTGTAAGCAGGTACTCCACAGCTGTCTGGGTTGTTAAAGCTGTGTGTGTGCTTACTGTAAGCAGGTACTCCACAGCTGTCTGGGTTGTTAAAGCTGTGTGTGCTTACTGTAAGCAGGTACTCCACAGCTGTCTGGGTTGTTAAAGCTGTGTGTGCGCTTACTGTAAGCAGGTACTCCACAGCTGTCTGGGTTGTTAAAGCTGTGTGTGCTTACTGTAAGCAGGTACTCCACAGCTGTTTGGGTTGTTAAAGCTGTGTGTGTGCTTACTGTAAGCAGGTACTCCACAGCTGTCTGGGTTGTTAAAGCTGTGTGTGTGCTTACTGTAAGCAGGTACTCCACAGCTGTTTGGGTTGTTAAAGCTGTGTGTGTGCTTACTGTAAGCAGGTACTCCACAGCTGTCTGGGTTGTTAAAGCTGTGTGTGCTTACTGTAAGCAGGTACTCCACAGCTGTTTGGGTTGTTAAAGCTGTGTGTGTGCTTACTGTAAGCAGGTACTCCACAGCTGTCTGGGTTGTTGAAGCACTGTCTGGGTTGTTGAAGCTGTGTGTGTGTGTGTGTGTGTGTGTGCGCGTGTGTGCGCTTACTGTAAGCAGGTACTCCACAGCTCTGTCTGGGTTGTTGAAGCTGGCTCTGAGCGCTGCCACTACCTGCTCCCTCTCGTAGCCCATCAGCATCATCTCTGTCACCATGTTCTCATACGATTGGCCTGTCACTGAGGAGCAGGAAGAACAACCAACCAACCAGACAGCATTTAGATCGGAGAGATTCTGAAAGCTTCAGATGACATGATTCACTAGGATGAACATAGCCTATAACATATGAACATAAAAACAGATTGCGAGGCAGAGCTATGCCTTTCACTTCTTTATCTATATTTATACAGGGAAGACTACCAAGACACATGAGAATATACCCATCTATTACAGGACGAGGTAAAGGATAATCAATCATATATACACTCAATTATGTTAACTTATATAAGGAAGACCATTTACCCAGAGCAGAAGTTGCCTCCTCGAACATGTTCACATTTGTCAATAGACCAGAGGAACTGAAAGAGAAGGAGCGTGACACTGATGAGTACTGTTCTGTAGTATATCACATGGTCTGCCCTGTACTAAAATACAACCACAAAGAGATGCATTCATCCTTCTATAAGCTCAGACACTAGCATCATGTCAACTAGTCTACTGGCCTCGTCTTAGGAGAGAACACACCGCACGTCCATCTGCCGTTCGTTCAGTGTGTTTTAGGGACCACCCACCGGTGGGCGACTGCCAACATTTTTTCACATGATTCTACACGTAGAATCGGTTTGCAGATGACGGCTGGCACTCTGTTCAGAGGTGCTAAGTAGTCTCAGCTGGCAAACGCTACCGGTGTGTATGTGCCTTTGCATGAGGCTACCGTTGAAATGGGCCGGTAAAAACAGCTTCCTATTAATGGCTGCCAGCTGGGCTGTGGTCTTCAGGCCGAGGTAACATTGACAGCATCCCAAATGGCACCTTACTCCCTATGTAGTGCACTAAATAAAAGAAAGAGTAGTGCACTATATAGGCAACAGGGCTCTGGTCAAAGGTAGTGAACAATATAGAGAATAAGATGTCATTTGTGACACAGCAGTGACTGCCAAACCATATCTACCTGGTGGGGGTTGATGCTGGGGCTGAAGTGCTGCAGGGCCTCTCCTCGGCTGGTTTGGACGCCTCTGGTGGGTTATCTGAGCCTGGCGAGGCAGCAGTGGGTACTGTGGGGGCTGTAGTGCTGGAGGAGGTGGTGGCGGCAGAACCGGAAGGCTGGGCAGCTGCCGGGGCTGTTTTAGGCTACAGAGAGAAAGGGGACGCCCACAGCGCTCGGTTTTTGTTGCTTTCCAAGGCATTTTTTAAAGAACACTTATGCCTATAAGTGATACAGTAACAATGATTTAACCAATATGGATTGTGTCGTGTAAGAAGCCTGTGATCTGCTTTAGGCTACATACATGGACACATTGGGAATTACTGTGAAGCGGTATTCATTTTAGGTCACTTTCACTTTGTGAGGTAGCAATAGTTATTTTTATACTAAGCAAAAACACAGCAAGAAAACAGGCTTGCTAGCCTCGTAGGCTACTCATCTTGCGAAGTTAGATTTTTCCATCAATATAGAATCAGTTCCAAGACTCAAAGTAAAGCAAATAAACAGCAATCTTTACCATTCAATCTCTCAAGGACAGTACCTGCTGCCAATTATCAGACACTCAAACTGTGCAGAAGTGACATATTGTAGCTCAGTGTGGTAGAATATTCAATCATTGCATGAACTGTTGCTGCACCTGTATGCATGGGAAGGGGGGCTGTAACAACTGACTCCAATCGACTGCACAGTGGGATGCACTCTGCCTTGCATATTGCAGTGTGATATTGAGGTGTGTGTGTGTCAGATAATTTTGGCACTTATTTTTTTTGATTTAGTCATTGACTAAAATATCATTAAGTCTTATTCAAAATGACAAAAATAATTTAGTCTAGTGGCGAGAAAAAAAATATGCGAACCCTTTGGAAATGCCTGGATTTTTGCATAAATTGGTCATAAGATTTCATCTGATCTTCATCTAGGTCACAAGAACAGACACAGTCTGCTTAAACTAATAAACAATTATACGTTTCCATGTCTTTACTGAACACACCGTGTAAACATTCACAGTGCAGGGTGGGAAAAGTATGTGAACCCTTGGATTTAATAACTGGTTGACCCTCATTTGGCAGCAATAACCTCAACCAAACGTTTTCTGTAGTTGCGGATCAGACCTGCACAACGGTCAGGAGGAATTTTGGACCATTCCTCTTTACAAAACTGTTTCAGTTCAGCAATATTCTTGGGATGTCTGTTGTGAACTGCTCTCGAGATCATGCCACAGCATCTCAAATCAGGTTGAGTTCAGGACTCTGACTGGGCCACTCCAGGTGGATTTTCTTCTGTTGATTTACTTCTGCGTTTTGGGTCGTTGTCCTGTTGCATCACTCAACTTCTGTTCAGCTTCAATTGGTGGACAGAGTCTTACATTCTCCTGCAAAATGCCTTGATCGACAGAAAAATACATTTTTAAGTTTATGATAGCAAGCTGTCCAGGCCCTGTGGCAACCCCCAACCACGACGCTCCCTTCACCATACTTTACAGTTGGATGAGGTTTGGATGTTGTTGTGCTGTGCCTTTTTTCTCTCCACACAGTGTTGTGTTCCTTCCAAACAACTCAACTGTAGTTTCATCTGTCCACAGAATATTTTGGAACATCCAGGTGCATTTTTACAAACTTTAGATGCGCAGGAATGTTTTTTTCCGGACAGTAGTGGCTTCTTCCGTGGTGTCCTCCCATGAACACCATTCTTGTTTAGTGTTTTACGTATCGTAGACTCGTCAACAGAGATGTTAGCGTGTTCCAGAGATTTCTGTAAGTCTTTAGCTTACAGAAATCAGGATTCTAGGACTGCTCTTGCAGTCATCTTTGCAGGACGGCCACTCCTAGGGAGAGTAGCAACAGCGCTGAACTTTCTACAATTATAAACAATTTGTCTTACTGTGGACTGATGAACATCAAGGCTTTTAGAGATACTTTTGTAACCCTTTCCAGATTTATGCAAGTCAACAATTCTTAATCTTAGGTCTTCTGAGATCTTTTGTTCGAGGCATGGCTCACATCAGGCAATGCTTCTTGTGTTTTTTATAGGGCAAGGCAGCTCTAACCAACATCTCCAATCTCATCTCAATGATTGTTCTCCAGGTTAGCTGACTCCAATTAGCTTTTGGATAAGTCATTAGCCTAGGGGTTCACATACTTTTTCCAACCTACACTGTGAATGTTTAAATTGTATTTTTTTTGTCTATATTGAATACAATAATTTGTGCGTTCGTTTAAGCACACCATGTTTGTCTATTGTTGTGACTTAGATGAAGTTCAGATCAAATTTTATGACCAATTTATGCAGAAATCCAGGTAATTCCAAAGGGTTCACATACTTTTTCTTGTCACTGTAGTTGTCAAAATTACAAAAACACTGGGCCATTTTAATCAACTAAATGACCTATCATTAACCTATCGTAAACAAATCAGTGTTTCCCCTATATTAATCTAGTAGCGTTGGGCCACCGTTGCTAAATCATGGCTACCACTCCAAAAAAATACATTTAAAATACTTTAAGTGTAAATTTAAACTAATAATATGACAGTCGGGAGAATGTCAAATGTCATGGCATCCCCATTGATTTTGTTATGTTTGAGTCACTCTGCATAAGAACCCGACAAACCATGGCAAAGTGTAGAATTGCAGGAAATGTGCTTTAAATCTAAAATTGTCTCCGCACCATGCCAAACTGTGTAGGATTGCAGGAAATGAATAAATAGCCAACAAAATGGCTACAGGGACTGAGTTGACCATTGTATTTAATATTATACTGACTCCACACACAGTCTTTCTTGTGCTCTTCTATTTATCATGAGTTTTAGTTCCACCTTGCTATTTTTAGTATTACATTCTTAACTGCATTGTTGGGTTTAGAGGTGGCAAGAAAGGCATTTCACTGACAAGAGTCTCTCTCTCGACACGTCTTCAAAGTATTTGCAAAGTAGTATGGGTTGCACCTCAGTCACATTGTCATCGTTATCAACGGTCCAAAGTCATTTACTCAATAAATTGTTTGCTATGCATTCGTTTCTGTGCCACAAATGTTTGCATGCAGGCTACAGGGCCACGTTCAGTTGCAAAAACAGAGCTGACGTTATTCCTTATTCAACATGTCAGACAGCCAAGTTTGTTCTACATAGCTGAAAGTTACCAAAAGTTCCACCCTGCTGAACGCACCCCAGGTTGTTAGCAATAGCTAGCTAATGAGATAACATGACTGAACAAGGCGTAGCCTAAAACAAATGGCTAACAATCCGGGCCGCAAATAACCTGGTTTTAGAACGGCCCGCAATATGCTTTATGAATGGAAAATGCGGCCTGCCAATGTAGCGGAGGTATTATGGGTCATACGTTTTGAACAGTAATGGCTAGAATCAAGCCGCTTTCTCTTCAGAAAAGAGGTAGACTTAGCTAGTACATTGGCTACAGAACCTGGCTAAGAAACGAAGTGAGGAAAGTGTGAGGGATGCAGTGAGGAAAGTGTGAGGGATGCAGTGAGGAAAGTGTGAGGGATGCAGTGAGGAAAGTGTGAGGGATGCAGTGAGGAAAGTGTGAGGGATGCAGTGAGGGATGAAGTGAGGAAAGTAGTTAGGGATGAAGTGAGGAAAGTGTGAGGGATGCAGTGAGGAAAGTGTGAGGGATGCAGTGAGGAAAGTGTGAGGGATGCAGTGAGGGAAGTGTGAGGGATGCAGTGAGGGAAGTGTGAGGGATGCAGTGAGGGAAGTGTGAGGGATGAAGTGAGGAAAGTGTGAGGTGCAGTGAGGAAAGTGTGAGGGTTGCGCGAGACTAAAAATGTAAATACTTTTCTACACTCAAGGGAGGGAAAAACAGATAGTACCTTCAGAATTAATTCACACCCCTCGACTTTCTCCACATTTTGTTGTGTTAAAGACAATTTAAAATGAGTTCAACATGGACCCCTCCCCCCCTCCCACTGGCCTACACACAATACCCCATAATGTCAAAGTGGAATTATGTTTAGAAATGAATTAAAAATGAAACGCTGAAATGTTGAGTCAATAAGTATTCAACCCCTTTGTTATGGCAACCCTACAGTTCAGGAGTAAAAATGTGTTTAACAAGTCACCTAATAAGTTGCATGGGCTCACTGTGTGCAATAAGTGTCGACCTCATCTCTGCAGCCCACACATACAGATAATTGTAAGGTCCCTCAGCCGAGCAGTGAATTACAAACAAAGACCAAGGAGGTTTTCCAATGCCTCGCAAAGGGCACTTATTGGTAGATGGGGCAAGATTATTATTATAATTTTTTAAAGCAGACATCAAATATCCGTTTGAGCATGGGGAAGATACTACACTTTGGATGGTGTATCTATACACCCAGTCACTACAAAGAGAGACAGGTGTCCTTCCTAACTATGTTGCCGGAGAGGAAGGAAACCACTCCGGGATTTCAACATGAGGCCAATTTGACTTCAAATCGAAATGCATTTGTCACATGCGCTGAATACGACAGGTGTAGACCGTAATGGAATACTTACTTACAGCCCTTAACCAACAATGCAGTTAAGAAAAATATGTGTGAAGTAAAAATAGATAAGTAAAAAATTAAATAATTGAAGAGCAGCAGTAAAATAACAGTAGCGAGGCTATATACAGGGGGTACCGGTACAGAGTCAATGTGTGGGGGCACCGGTTAGTCGAGGAAATATGTATATGTAGGCAGAGTTATTAAAGTGACTATGCGTCGATGAACAAACAGAGTAGCAGCAGAGTAAAAGAGGGGGTGGGGGGGACAACGCAAATAGTCTGGGTAGCCATTTGATTAGCTGTTCAGGAGTCTTATGGCTTGAGGGTAGAAGCTGTTAACTTCTTGCGACTACAGGGGGTGCTGTTCCGAATTAGCATTTTGTCGTCTCCAAATTAAACTGCCTAGTACTCAATTCTTGCTCGTACAATATGCATATTATTAATTCTATTGGATAGAAAACACTTTCTAGTTTCATACAAAGTTGGAATGATGTCTGTGGGTGACCCAGAACTCTTTCTACAGCGAAATCCATGACAGACAGTGAAAGGTCTGAGAGCGAAGCTCTGATTTCAGATCAGTTTTAAAAGTCTGTGTCTATCCTATGGAACGACACGAACTGCACCCGCCTTCCCCTGGATGTCAGTAACCAATGAGAAGTGGAATGGGCCTTCTGCGTAGCTCTCAGAGGTTATAAAGGACCAAGGAGTGAGGGTAGCCCCCCTTTCGACGCTCGCCTTTACGCAGGAAGACACCTCCGGATGCCATTTTCAAAGGCTCGGTTATCAACGTAAAATGTATCCGTCTGTAATTTAATTCGATATAGGACTTAGAAACATCATAAGGTAGTTAATTTAAACCGTTTTATAGCAATTTATATCCGTTTAGTGCGATTTTGATGCATTTCTATGTGAAGCACCGGGCACATTTCGGGGTCCCGGTCGAACGTTAGCGGGCATTTAGACGGACAAAGGACATCTTTCGACCAAAAGAAGATTAAACCCAAGAAAGAATACATTGCCCAAGAATCTGATGGAAGAACAGCTCAAAGTAAGCAATATTTAATATGATAAATCGTTGTTCTGTCGAAATATTTTAAACGCATATTTCGCCATTTTGTTTGGTATCGCGTCACTTGGCGAACCCTGTATTGAAAAGTAAGGATAATTTTAAAAATGTAAGTCAGCGGTTGCATTAAGAACTAATTTGTCTTTCGATTCCTGTCAACCCTGTATTTTTTAGTCAAGTATATGATTAGCTTTCAATTAAACTAGATCACTCTGATAGATGACGTCAGACATATTGAGGCTTGATTTCCTAGTATTTTTATTGTGTAACCACGGTTTTGTATGGCTAAATATGCACCTTTTCGAACAAACTGTATATGTATGTTGTAAAATGATGTTACAGGAGTGTCATCGGAAGAATTCTGAGAAGGTTAGTGAAAAAATTAATATATTTTGGCGATGATAACGTTATAGCTCCCTTTGCCTTGAATTCATGCTCTACTAACGTTTGTACATGTGGTATGCTAACTTATCGATTTATTGTGTTTTCGCTGAAAAACGCTTAGAAAATCTGAAATATGGTCTGAAATCACAAGAACTGTGTCTTTCCATTGCTATGCTTTGTCTATTTTTATGAAATGTTTTATGATGAGTAAATTGGTCATACACGTTGCTCTATCTAGTAATTCTAGTCGATTTGTGATGGTCGGTGCAATTGTAAACTGTGATTTCTACCTGAAATATGCACTTTTTTCTAACAACACCTATCCTATACCATAAATATGTTATCAGACTGTCATCTGATGAGTTTTTTTCTTGGTTTGTTGCTATCAATATCTTAGTTTAGCCGAATTGGTGATAGCTAGTGGTGGAGAGAGAAAATGGTGGACAAAGAAAGATGGTGTATTTTGCTAACGTGGTTAGCTAATAGATTTACATATTGTGTCTTCCCTGTAAAACATTTTAAAAAACAGAAATGATGGGTTTATTCACAAGATCTGTATCTTTCATCTGGTGTCTTGGACTTGTGATTTAATGATATTTAGATGCTACTATTTACTTGTGAAGCTATGCTAGCGATGCTAATCAGTGTGGGGGGGGTGGGGGGTGATCCCGGATACGGGGTTGATACTCGTGAAAGGTTAAGAAGCCTTTTGGACCTATATTGGTACTCCGGTACCGCTTGCCGTGCGGTAGCAGAGAGAACAGTCTGACTAGGGTGGCTGGAGTCTGACAGTTTTTAGGGCCTTCCTCTGACACCGCCTGGTATAGAGGTCCTGGATGGCAGGAAGCTTGGCCCCAGTGATGTACTGCGCCGTACGCACTACCCTCTGTAGTGCCTTGTGGTCGGAGGCAGAGCAGTTGCCATACCAGGCAGTGATGCAACCAGTCAGGATGCTCTCAATGGTGCAGCTGTAGAACTTTGCGTATCTGAGCACCTATGCCAAATATTTTCAGTCACCTGGGAGGGAATAGGATTTGTCGTGCCCTCTCCACGGCTGTCTTGTTGTGTTTGGATCATGATAGTTTGTTGGTGATGTGGACACCAAGGAACTTGAGGCTCTCAACCTGCTCCACCACAGCCCCGGCAATGAGAATGAAGGCATGCTCGGTACCCCTTTTCCTGCAGTCCACAATCATTTCTTTTGCCTTCATCACTTTGAGGGAGAGGTTGTAGTCCTGGCACCACGCGGCTAGGTCTCGGACTTCCTCCCTATTGGCTTTCTCATCGTTGTCGGTGATCAGGCCTACCAGTGTTGTGTCATCGGCAAACTTAATGATGGTGCCTGGCCATGCAGTCAAGACTGAACAGGCAGTACAGGAGGGGACTGAGCACACACCCCTGAGGAGCCCCTGTGTTGAGGATCAGCGTGGCGGATGTGTTGTTACCTACCCTTACCACCTGGGGGCGGCACGCCAGGAAGTCCTGGATCCAGTTGCAGAGGGAGGTGTTTACTCCCAGGGTCCTTAGCTTAGTGATGAGCTTTGAGGGCACTATGGTGTTGAATGCTGAGCTGTAGTCAATTAATAGCATTCTCACATAGGTCTTCCTTTTGTCCAGGTGGGAAAGGGCAGTGTGGAGTGCAATAGAGATTGCGTCATCTGTGGATCTGTTTGGGCAGTATGCAAATTGGAGTGGATCTAGGGTTTCTGGGATAATGGTGTTGTGAGCCATGACCAGCGTATCAAAGCACTTCATGGCTACAGATGTGAGTGCTACGGGTCGGTAGTCATTTAGACAGGTTACCTTAGTGTTCATGGGCACAGGGATTATCAGACCTGCCAACCCTGTCCAACTTTTTAGAGTACCAGATGCATGCAGCAAATTGTAGATTCAACTCGCTCGCGTAGCACGTGCCGAATTGGGGTTCTTTCCCCCCGCATGCTCGTGCTGTTTGTGAGTCTGATCGCTTTTAAAACACGGCTCCTAATGAACACTAAAAGCAAAATCATTTTTGAATACATAAAAACAAATGATCGCGTTGACGCAGACCGCAAACTAGCTAGACAAAGCTTAAGTAGGCTACCGCAAAGGGAATCTGACCGCTGTTCAGTAGGCTACCGCAAAGGGAATCTGAACGCTGTTCAGTAGGCTACCGCAAAGGGAATCTGACCGCTGTTCAGTAGGCTACCGCAAAGGGAATCTGACCGCTGTTCAGTAGGCTACCGCAAAGGGAGTCTGACCGCTGTTCAGTAGGCTACCGCAAAGGGAATCTGACCGCTAGAAGAGTCCGGTGTTTCAGCCGATGTAAAAGGTGCCTATAGTATTTTCATTTCTTTGCAGCGTATACATAACTACAGATTTTCTAAATTGATAAAACCTCAAATCTAGTGCAAAGGCCTTTTAGAAGCATTGCCTCTATAGCTAATACCGGACACTCATTCATTAACTGCTCAGTCTTCTAAACTCCCGACTCCATTTAATGCCAAGATGTTTACATTTATTTTTGATTATACTTTTGTAATGCTTTTTGTGACGTGGATCATAATTAGTTACAATATATCAGGTTGCGTGATCCTCGTAATGTTACGTGGAAAATACAACTAATGGGACGCAGAATTAAATATATATCACACTCGCACAAATGCGACCAGTTATTTTTCGTATTTGCATTTAATTTCTTTCACTAGCGAGTGAACTGCTGGCACGGAGTCGAAAGGGATTTGTCCATGTGTTTACGTACAGCTGACAGTCGGCAAACTCAGCATCACAACAAACAGGAGGGGCAAACACGGGGTAGCTACGTCCAATAATGATGTATTAATCTCCATGTCCGTTGACACAAACTCCGTACATGTCGGTGTGTTGCAGCTCGAGAATCGGGATGTTAGATTTACTCTGAACATATTTTTTATTCAAATGTAAAATAAATAAAATTTCTGCGTACTATTAAAATCGGATCTCGTACCTGCGTTCATGGACAGAGAAGAGCGCAGTTGGTACGCAAAATGTGTGCATGTTGGCAGGTTTGGACTATAGTGGTCTGCTTGAAACATGTTGGTATTACAGACTCAATCAGGGGCAGGTTGAAAATGTCAGTGAAGACACTTTCCAGTTGGTCAGCGCATGCTCGGTGTACACGTCCTGGTAATCCGGTCTGGCCCTGCAGCCTTGTGAATGTTTACCTGTTTAAAGGCCATACTCACATTGGCTACTGAGAGCGTGATCACAGTCGTCCAGAACAGCAGATGCTCTCATGCATGCTTCAGTGCTGCTTGCCTCGAAGCGAGCATAAAAAGCATTTAGCTCATCTGGTATGCTCGTGACACTGGACAGCTTGCGGCTGTGCTTCCCTTTGTAGTCCAATAGTTTGCTAGCCCTGCCACATCTGACGCGCGTCGGCGCCGGTGTATTACAATTCAATCTTAGTCCTGTATTGATGCTTTGCCTGTTTGATGGTTTGTCGGAGGGCATAGTGGGATTTCTTAAGCGTCCAGATTAGAGTCCCGCTCCTTGAAAGTGGCAGCTCTAACCTTTTGCTCAGTGCGGATGTTGCCTGTAATCCAAGGCTTCTGGTTGGGGTATGTACGTACAGTCACTGTGGGGACGATGTCATCGATGCATTTATTGATGAAGCCAGTGGCTGATGTGGTTTACTCAATGCAATCGGAAGAGTCGCGAAACATATTCCAGTCTGTGCTAACAAAACCGTCCTATAGTTTAGCATCTGTGTCATCTGACGACTTCTTTACTGACCGAGTCACTGGTGCTTCCTGCTATATTTTTTGCTTGTAAGTGGGAATCTGGAGGATAGAATTATGGTCAGATTTGCCAAATGGAGGGCGAGGGAGAGCTTTGTACGTGTCTGTGGAGTAAAGGTGGAATCAAGTTTTTTTTCTCTCCTCTGATTGAACATTTAACATGCTAGTAGAAATTAGGAAAAACAGATTTAAGTTTCCCTGCATTAAAGTCCCCGGCCAAATCACATCTTCAAATCAAATGTTATTTGTCACATGCTCCAAATACAACAGGTGTAGACCTTACAGTGAAATGCGTACTTACAAGCCCTTAACCAACAATGCAGTTCAAGAAATAGAGTTAAGAAAATATTTACTAAATAAACTAAAGTAAAAAGAATGTCAGCAAAAGTAACAAAGTAAAATAACAACGAGGCTATATACAGGGGGTACCAGTAGCGAGTCAATGTGCAGGGGTACAGGTGAGTCGAGGTAATTTGTACATGTAGGTAGGGTAAAGTGACTATGCATAGATAATAAATAGTGACTAACAGCAGTGTAAAAACAAAGGGGGGGTGCCAATGTAAATAGTCCAGGTGGCCATTTGATTAATTGTTCAGCAATCTTATGGCTTGGGGGTAGAAGCTGTTATGGAGCCTTTTGGACCTAGACTAGGCGCTCCGGTACCGCTTGCCGTGCGGTAGCAGAGAGAACAGTCTAAGACTGGAGTCTGACAATGTTTTGGCCCTTCCTCTGACACCACCTAGTATACAGGTCCTGGATGGCAGGAAGCTTGGCCCCAGTGGTGTACTGGTACGTACTACCCTCTGTAACTTTAAAACAGTAACAGCGTTTAATGGCTGTGATAGGCAAAAACAACATTGTAGTTACTCCACAATATTAACCTAATTGACAGAGGGAAAAGGAGGGAGCATGTACCGTATAAAAAATATTCAAATGATGCATCCTGTTTGCAACAAAGCACTAAAGTAATACTGCAAAAAATGTGGCAAGGCAATTAACCTTTTGTCGTGAATACAAAGTTATGTTTGGGGCAAATGCAATACAACATATTACAGAGGATCACTCCATATTTTTAAGCACAGTGGTGCCTGCATCATGTTATGGGTATGCTTGCAATCATTAAGGACTGGGAAGTTTTTCAATATATATATTTTTAACTTAATGGCACTAAGGACAGGCAAAATGCTAGAGGAAAATCTGGATCAGTCTGCTTTCTACCAAACACTAGGAGATGAATTCCCCTTTCAGCAGGACAATAACCTAAAACACAAGGCCAAATCTACACTGGAGTTGCTTACCAGGAAGAAAATAAAAGTTCCTGAGTGGCCGAGTTACAGTTTGACTTAAATCTGCTTGAAAATCTATGACAAGAACTGATGTAGGCTAGGCTGTGTGTGACGGGTGTGGCGTGTCCTTCCCAATGCTGAACAGAACTGAGCATCTGTGCTGCTAATATTAATTGTGCTCGTCACTGAAAAGCGCTCAATCTCTCCAAAAACTATTGTTCAGTCCACTTAGTGAGATTTTAGTCACAGGGATAATAGTCTCGTTTCAGTCAACTGAAATTAAAATTAATTTGTTTAGTAATTTTTTCCTGGGTCTCTTTAGTCAGTTATAATCTCGTTAATTGCCACTGAAAAGAAATTGGTGTTCGATTAATACTCGTCACAATTTTTGTTGACTAAATTAACACCGGTGTGACAGGCCTAGGAAATCTACATCATACACACAGACACGTACATCCAATGACATGGAAAGTTAATTAAGTCCATCTGCCAATATCAGTGGGTTGCCACAGTATGTGTGTTATGGTCTGGTGTGTGTGTGTGAAAATTGTTTTACGATGCAAAAACAGTTCTGTGCCATCTACTCTTAAATTCTCCACCACAACAGAATAAAGGCCAGATCTCAACCCCTCTAATACCTTACCTTTGCCACCATGACAACCACAAAGTTCTTCTCATCAATCTTATAGTCCTTGATAGCAGTGTCATCATTTAGGATTTTCCCTGCAAGAAACAAACATGAAGATAGTCAGTTATCAGCCAACAATGCTTCAAGAACCCTGACATTCTATGCCAATGAAATTCACAGAAGCCTATCCCTGGGGAGAACCCTGCTATCCTGTCACCTATAAGTTAAGTCATAGTGGTGAAGAAACATTAATGATGCTGAAATCACTCCACCATTTCCAAGTTACTAAAATTCTAATAGTTCGCCTAAGTTCAGTTTATTTACAAAACAACCAACTATAGTGTAGATGATCATTACACCATCTAAACCGCTGTGAAATATTTTCCATAACCAAAAATATTGTACTTGAAGCTGGTGTAGAAAACCGAAAGTAAAATACAAAAACTAAACTTAAGACCAGGAAGCGGAAGCATATAAATAGTGTACATAGAACAGCTCTACCACAGACTACTTCAATAAGAATGACAGATCTATAACTTACATCTCCATGTGAATTTGTTCAAGTCTCCCAAAAAGTCACATATTGCACCTTTAAAATGTCACATACACGGATTGAACACTATCGCTGCATTCCCATAACATAGTTATACTGATCAAAAATGCAACAATTTCAATGATTTTACTGAGATAGTTCATAAGGAAATCAGTCAATTGAAATAAATAAATTAAGCCCTAAACTATGGAATTCACATGACTGGGCAGGGGCACAGCCATGGGTGGGCCATGTAGCGCATAGGCTAACCTACTGGCGATCCAGGCCTAGCCAATCAAAATGAGTTTTTCCTGCACAAAGGGTTTTATTACAGAAATAAATCCTCCTCAGTTTCATCAACTGTCTGGGTGGTTGGTCTCAGGTGAAGCTGGGTGTGGAGGCCCTGGGCTGTTGTGGTTACACGTGGTCTGCAGTTGAGGCTGGTTTGACGTACTGCCTAATTCTCTAAAATGACATTGGAGGCAGCTTATGGTAGATAAATTAACATCTCTGGCAACAGGTCTGGTGGACATTCCTGCAGTCAGCATGCCAATTGCACACTCCCTCAAAACTTGAGACATGTGTGGCATTGTGTTGTGTAACAACTGCACATTTTAGAGTGGCCTTTTATTGTCCCCGGCACAAGGTGCACCTGTGTAATGATCATGCTGTTTAACCAGCTTCTTATCTACACTGTCTCGTGGATAGATTATCTTGGCAAAGTAGAAATGCTCACAACATTTTTGATAAATAAGCTTTTTGTGCAAATGGAACATTTCTGGGATCTTTTGTTTCAGCTCATGAAACATGGGACTAACACTTTACACGTTGTGTTTATATTTTTGTTCAGTATACATGAAAACATTGAGATGATCATCTGTGTACTGACATACTTATGCAGCTCTCTTATCAGTGCGCCACATGGCAAGCCAACAGAGACATGTAATTATATTATGACAGCACAACGGTTTATTATGCATTTTTTATCCAAGTCCTTATACTGCCAGACGAAATGTAGAGTAGTGTAATAAAATACAAACTGTACCTGCATATATCAATTTCTGCCCTGCAACCGGAAAACCATCGTTTCCCTTCTCATTCTCAATTCTTTCCTTTAAAGTTTTTACCTGTAAAGAAAAAGAGAAGTAGACAAAGTATAAAGGGATCGAAGTCCATTGTGAGAAATATATGTTGTCAAACCTAGAGCTGTCGTTAGATATCTAGCTATATGGATCAATGATCTGAATCATTAATTAGCCAAATAGCTAACAAACTATTCAACTGCTTCATAATTATCTAGCTGCCTAACTAAGTGTGACTAACGTTAACAAATTAACGTTAGCTAGCTATAATAGATAGCTAATGTTACTTAACAGTAGTTAGCTAGCGAACGTTTGCTAGCTAACTAGCTATAACAAACCCAAAAGTTGCCATTTTGAATAAATATCTATTGTAAACATAAATTACAACTATGCATGAAAAAAGTGATTTAATTAGACAACGTTGGCTAATGAGCTAGCTAGTTGAGATTGATAAAGTTGAGCTAATTAGGTAGCTAACGATACTAGCATAAATCAGCCAACCTTAGTTACTATTTCCTCAAGTTTCAGATTTGTTTTGCATCATAAAATCGCAATAAGTGTATATGAAGCAACTTACTACTTTATGTTATGATTACTAATTCACTACTTGAGTGGGGACTTGAACATGTTTAAATTGCTTCGCTACCTACAGTAGTTATCTAGCTATCCATGTCAAACTAGCTAGAATGTGTGCTAGCTAACGTTAGCCAACGGTAACTTAGCCGAAGCCATCCACCCCCTTCAACAAATGCATGGTGGTTTCAACTCACCGTCTCCTCTTCGTCTATGTCGATTTTAAATGTCTGCTGCTGGAGGGTTTTCAAAGTAATCTGCATTTTCGCGATGAGCAATTTAGCTTAGGTTTCTTTACTTATTTCACCACGTACTCTTTCCGAGGGTGTAGGTAGATTCGTTACTATTCCCGCTAGCTCATCACAACCTGTCCGGCGCCATTACGCTTTTGGCTTTTCAGTGCATAAACAAACCTGACTTTGCACAAAAAGACGAGTAGGCATGTGCAACTGGTGACGCGAGTGCGACATTGCAAGAAACATGGGAAATTGAGTATTCATTTGAATTAATCCGTCCATTCATACATGCATTCATTGGTAGCAGCGCATCACAGATAAAAAAATAAAAATAAACTTGTTTTGAGTGCATCATCATCAACACCAGCATCATCGGCGCATCCATGATCATTCCCGGTCGAGGGAATACTTTTTTGTTTCTTCGCGACTTTGATTTTAAGCTAAATTAACGCACTCGGGTTTAATTTTCTCTCAAATTAAATAGTTACTCACTCACTAGCTTTTAGGCAGGTGTGTGTATTTAACAACATTAGCGTCAGCAACAATAGTGGAATCGGCGGTTCGCCTTCAAAATAAGTCACCCATTGAAACATGCAAAAGGATAAACGTTGTGAAAACATGCCACAATTGGATTAGATAATGATAAAAAAAAGGTTGGAATGTTGTTATATAAATTCAACAAAGAACAATTATTAATGAATTTGACCCCCAAAAAGTACAAATCTGTTGAAAATGCAATGTGGATGCATTTAAATTCAGAAATGCATTGGGCGCATGCTTATACGCATTGTACAGCCTAGCCTATGGATTGAGCATCCATGAAATGGGGTATAAGCCTACACAGTGACACCAACAGAACACAACAATACGGAATATCCATTTAGATCTTCTTGTAATTGAATGATTGTTTCATTTGCAAATTTGAGCAGATGGTGTTAACAAACTACAGTATATATCCTTCCTGTATTTCCTGCACCTTCTGTTTAGTAGCTTACATTCGAGCACTGTTTCGTTTTGGCCTCGTGCGATTTTTTTGTTGTTGGACTATTTACCTAACCACCCTAGAACTGTTTTATTTACTTAACCTTTATTTAACTAGGCAAGTCAGTTAAGAACACATTCTTATTTACAATTTACAAAAATCTCATAAGAAATTAGGTGTTGTTTTTGGTGTAACAGTAACGTTATAGTATGCTATTATATATGTTTCTCTTATGCAGAATACTAATTAATCATTATGTGATCTTCCAAGACATTGATTCAGCTTTGATTTTAACTTTACTAAACGAGCACCACTGTGAGAAGTGGCGAAGTGACGCTCCGGTGCGCTCTGGCAGCACTACAGTATACCCCCTGCAGTTCGCTGCACAGAACGAGCTAATTTAAGCGCACCAGCCACACCTAGTCTATTATTTTGCCTCGTTCAAACTTTGGTGATGCAAAAACGAGAGACCACAAGTGTGGCTGTTTAATGACAATCTGGGAATATGTGGCCCAGGAAACATTCTGGTTGGTCTCAGGGAATGTAAAATTAAACGGTATTGAGTGAAGTAGTGGCAAATGTGTTGAATGAGCAACTAATGAGCATTGAGACTGGAGAGCCTGACAAGTTTGATTAAATTATCTTATATCTTTCAGTCTAATTCGGCTATTTACTTACTTTTGTTGCTCTTCAGCAGAAGCACGCATTTTGTGAGTAGTGAGAACTAACTGTCCTCTCCAAGGCTAGCTGGAATGTAGCCCAAAGGATTTCAAAAATGTGATTGGTTGACTATAGGCCTGTGACATTGGCCTACTACTCGTCTTGCGCTCCGCATAATATTTGATCTCAACAATAATTGGACAAGTGTTAAACATCACCAGTACCACATCCTTATGATATGCTATATATATGTTCATACACGCAACATGAACGCAAGAGACAGGTTGGAATGTCTGCCTGAAATACGGGACAATTTACCTTTTTTTCTAAATTTGTGGTGGATGAACTTGTTGATAAAATGCGGGACATTATTGTTTGGTTGCGGGACGTGGAATAAAGGGCCAAAATGGTGGACTGTCTCGCACAATCCGCGTCACCCTACTGTGGGTCTCAACAAGTAGGTTGATACCCTATTTCATTGGTGCACAATCTATATGTCAGTCTGTACAGTGCAAAATTAATGTTCATTACACACAATAGACTAACTGGGGAGGTGATTGTCCACAGTCAAAGTCCCGAAATAAGATATACACTGCTCAAAAAAATAAAGGGAACACTTAAACAACACAATGTAACTCCAAGTCAATTACACTTCTGTGAAATCAAACTGTCCACTTAGGAAGCAACACTGATTGACAATAAATTTCACATGCTGTTGTGCAAATGGATTAGACAAAAGGTGGAAATTATAGGCAATTAGCAAGACACCCCCAATAAAGGAGTGGTTCTGCAGGTGGTGACCACAGACCACTTCTCAGTTCCTATGCTTCCTGGCTGATGTTTTGGTCACATTTGAATGCTGGCGGTGCTTTCACTCTAGTGGTAGCATGAGACGGAGTCTACAACCCACACAAGTGGCTCAGGTAGTGCAGCTCATCCAGGATGGCACATCAATGCGAGCTGTGGCAAGAAGGTTTGCTGTGTCTGTCAGCGTAGTGTCCAGAGCATGGAGGCGCTACCAGGAGACAGGCCAGTACATCAGGAGACGTGGAGGAGGCCGTAGGAGGGCAACAACCCAGCAGCAGGACCGCTACCTCCGCCTTTGTGCAAGGAGGAGCACTGCCAGAGCCCTGCAAAATGACCTCCAGCAGGCCACAAATGTGCATGTGTCAGCATATGGTCTCACAAGGGGTCTGAGGATCTAATCTCGGTACCTAATGGCAGTCAGGCTACCTCTGGCGAGCACATGGAGGGCTGTGCGGCCCCACAAAGAAATGCCACCCCACACCATGACTGACCCACCGCCAAACCGGTCATGCTGGAGGATGTTGCAGGCAGCAGAACGTTCTCCACGGCGTCTCCAGACTCTGTCACGTCTGTCACATGTGCTCATGTGCTCAGTGTGAACCTGCTTTCATCTGTGAAGAGCACAGGGCGCCAGTGGCGAATATGCCAATCTTGGTGTTCTCTGGCAAATTCCAAACGTCCTGCACGGTGTTGGGCTGTAAGCACAACCCCCACCTGTGGACGTCGGGCCCTCATACCACCCTCATGGAGTCTGTTTCTGACCGTTTGAGCAGACACATGCACTGAAGGCCCCTCGCCAGACGCCTTGAGTCCATGATGGCTCGCACAGTATACGCCGGGGCCCCCTCGATGTCCAGAGGGGGCGGAGGAACCTCCCGCACCTCAGACTGCTGGAGCGGACCAACCACCACCGGCCTGAGGAGAGACACATGGAACGAGGGGTTAATACGGTAATCAGGGGGAAGCTGTAACCTATAACAAACCTCGTTCAGTCTCCTCAGGACTTTAAATGGCCCCACAAACCACGGACCCAGCTTCCAGCAGGGCAGGCGAAGGGGTAGGTTTCGGGTCGAGAGCCAGACCCGGTCCCCCGGTGCATACACCGGGGCCTCACTGCGGTGGCGGTCGGTGCTCGCCTTCTGCCGCCTGATGGCCCGTTGCAGGCGCACATGGGCAGTGTCCCATGTCTCCTCCGAGCGCCGAAACCATTCATTCACCGCAGGTGCCTCGATCTGGCTCTGATGCCAAGGTGCCAGGACTGGCTGATAACCTAGTACACACTGAAAAGGAGATAGGTTAGTGGAGGAGTGGCGGAGTGGCGGAGGGAGTTTTGGGCCATCTCTGCCCAGGGGATAAAAGCCGCTCACTCCCCCGGCCTATCCTGGCAATAGGACTGCAGAAACCTACCCACATCCTGGTTAACTCTCTCCACCTGCCTGTTACTCTCGGGGTGAAAACCTGAGGTGAGGCTGACCGAGACCCCCAGGCGTTCCATAAACGCCCTCCAGACGTGAACTGGGGACCCCGATCAGAAACTATATCCTCAGGCACCCCGAAGTGCCGGAAGATGTGGGTGAACAGGGCCTCTGCAGTCTGTAGAGCCCTAGGGAGACCGGGCAAAGGAAGGAGACGGCAGGACTTAGAAAACCGATCCACAACGACCAGGATCGTGGTGTTTCCTTGTGACGGAGGAAGATCCGTCACAAAATCCACCGATAGGTGTGACCACGGCCGTTGTGGAACCGGTAGGGGTTGTAATTTCCCTCTGGGCAGGTGTCTAGGTGCCTTGCACTGGGCGCACACCGAGCAGGAGGAAACATAAACCCTCATGTCCTTAGCTAAAGTGGGCCACCAATACTTCCCACTAAGACAGCGCACTGTCCGACCGATGCCAGGATGACCAGAAGAGGGTGACGTGTGGGCCCAACAGATCAAATGATTGCGGACATCAGACGGAACGTACAGACGCCCGCTCGATGTCCGCGTCCCCCTCCCATACCACCGGTGCCACCAGGAAAGAAGCCGGAAGTATGGGAGTGGGATCCGTGGACCGCTCCTCTGTGTCATACATCCGGGACAGTGCGTCTGCCTTAGCGTTCTGGGAACCTGGTCTGTAAGAAAGGGTGAAAACAAAACGGGTGAAAAACATGGCCCACCTTGCCTGGCGAGGGTTCAGTCTCCTCGCCGCCCAGATGTACTCCAGATTGCGGTGGTCAGTCCAAATGAGGAAAGGGTGTTTAGCACCCTCAAGCCAATGCCTCCACGCCTTCAGAGCCTTGACAACAGCCAACAGCTCCCGGTCACCCACATCATAGTTTCGCTCCGCCGGGCTGAGCTTCTTCGAAAAGAAAGCACAGTGGAGCTTTGGTGGCGTACCCAAGCGCTGAGACAGCACAGCTCCTATCCCAACCTCGGACGCGTCCACCTCTACTATAAATGCCATGGAGGGATCAGGATGAGCTAGCACAGGAGCCGAGGTAAACAGAGCCTTCAGGTGACCAAAAGACCTGTCCGCCCTAGCTGACCACTGCAGTCGCACCGGTCCCCCGTACAGCAAGGGGGTAATGGGAGCCGCTACCTGACCAAAGCCCCGGATAAACCTCCGGTAGTAGTTGGCAAACCCTAAGAACCGCTGCAACTCCTTTACCGTGGTTGGAGTCGGCCAATTACGCACGGCTGAAATGCGGTCATTTTCCATCTCCACCCCTGACGCTGACAGGCGGTACCCTAGGAAGGAGACGGACTGTTGGAAGAACAAACATTTTTCAGCCTTGACGTACAGGTCATGCTCCAACAGTCGACCAAGCACCTTGAGCACCAGGGACACATGCTCGGCGCGTGTAGCGGAGTATATTAGAATGTCATCTATATACACTTGAATGTGTACTGCAAAGTGATGAAGCCTTTGGTCTCAGCTTTGAACATTCTACAGTCTGAGACCAACACGGAGTGTGGTGTCAGGAAAATAACCTCACACTCAATGTCAACAAACAAAGGAGATGATCGTGGACTTCAGGAAACAGCAGAGGGAGCACCCCCCTATCCACATCGACGGGACAGTAGTGGAGAAGGTGGAAAGTTTTAAGTTCCTCAGCGTACACATCACGGACAAACTGAAATGGTCCACCCACACAGATAGCAACAGCGCCTCTTCAACCTCAGGAGGCTGAAGAAATTTGGCTTGTCACCAAAAACACTCACAAACTTTTACAGATGCACAATCGAGAGCATCCTGTCGGGCTGTATCGCCGCCTGGTACGGCAACTGCTCCGCCCACAACCGTGAGGCTCTCCAGAGGGTAGTGCGGTCTGCACAATGCATCACCGGGAACAAACTACCTGCCCTCCAGGACACCTACACCACCCGATGTCACAGAAAGGCCAAAAAGATCATCAAGGACAACAACCACCTGAGCCACTGTCTGTTCACCCTGCTATCATCCAGAAGGCGAGGTCAGTATGGGTTTATCAAAGCTGGGACCGAGAGACTGAAAAACAGCTTCTATCTCAAGGCCATCAGACTGTTAAACAGCCATCACTAACATTGAGTGGCTGCTGCCAACATACAGCCTCATCTTTAGCCACTTTAATAATTAATAATTGGATGTAATAAATGTATCACTAGTCACTTAAACAATGCCACTTTATATAATGTTTACACTACACATCTCATATGTATATACTGTACTCTATACCATCTACTGCATCTTGCCTATGCTGTTCAGCAATCGCTCATCCATATATTTATATGTACATATTCTTAATCATTCCTTTACACTTGTGTGTATAAGGTTGTTGTTGTGAAATGATTAGTTTACTTGTTAGATATAACTGCACGGTCGGAACTAGAAGCACAAGCATTTCGCTACACTCGCATTAACATCTGCTAACCATGTGTATGTGACCAATAAGATTTGATTTGATTTGACACGCATATGGGGTGGCTGCTGCCAGTGATCTTCTTACTAAAAACAAAACTTCAAAGGCTGGAAGCATCTTGCCAAATGTGCCTACCACTTATCAGATCCGTTCAGAACGGTCTCCAAAAGCGCTTTGTTGGAAATGATGGAGGAGCCACAGCTTATTGCTGCTGCAATCCTTCTGCCGAAGTTCAAGACGTCTTGTACTGACAAAGCTGATCTCATCACAGCTGGTATGATTTCTTTACTCCAAAAGGTTTTAACCTCATTGTCCATATGATGATATATTTTGATCTTTGAGTCTTTTCTTTAAGAGTTTTTTGTTATATTTTTCTTTTTTTCATTATTTAAGTTGCTTTACAGATGCTGGGCAATAACCTTTGTATATACAGTAACTAAACTCAGCAAAAAAAAGAAACGTCTTCTCACTGCCAACGGCGCTTATTTTCAGCAAACTTAACATGTGTAAATATTTGTATGAACATAACAAGATTCAACAACTGAGACATAAACTGAACAAGTTCCAGAGACATGTGACTAACAGAAATGGAATAATGTGTCCCTGAACAAAGGGGGGGTCAAAATCAAAAATAAGTCGGTATCTGGTGTGGCCACCAGCTGCATTAAGTACTGCAGTGCATCTCCTCCTCATGGACTGCACCAGATTTGCCAGTTCTTGCTGTGAGATGTTACCCCACTCTTCCACCAAGGCACCTGCAAGTTCCTGGACATTTCTGGGGGGAATGGCCCTAGCCCTCACCCTCCGATCCAACAGGTCCCAGACGTGCTCAATGGGATTGAGATCCGGGCTCTTCGCTGGCCATGGCAGAACACTGACATTCTTGTCAGAACGAGCAGTAAGGCTGGTGGCATTGTCATGCTTGATGGTCATGTCAGGATGAGCCTGCAGGAAGGGTGCCACATGAGGGAGGAGGATGTCTTCCCTGTAACGCACAGTGTTGAGATTGCCTGCAATGACAACAACCTCAGTCTGATGATGCTGTTACACACCACCCCAGTCCATGACGGAACATCCACCTCCAAATCGATCCCGCTCCAGAGTACAGGCCTCGGTGTAACGCTCATTCCTTCGACGATAAACACAATTCCGACCATCACCCCTGGTGAGACAAAACCATGACTCGTCAGTGAAGAGCACTTTTTGCCAGTCCTGTCTGGTCCTGCGAAGGTGGGTTTGTGCCCATAGGCGACGTTGTTGCCGGTGATGTCTGGTGAGGACCTGCCTTACAACAGGCCTGCAAGCTCTCACTGCAGCCTCTCTGCCTATTGCGGACAGTCTGAGCACTGATGGAGGGATTGTGCGTCCCTGTTGTAACTCGGGCAGTTGTTGCCATCCTGTACCTGTCCCGCAGGTGTGATGTTCGGATGTACAGATCCTGTGCAGGTGTTGTTACACGTGGTCTGTCACTGCGAGGACGTTCAGCTCTCCATCCTGTCTCCCTGTAGCTCTGTCTTAGGCGTCTCACAGTACGGACATTGCAATTTATTTCCCAGGCCACATCTGCAGTCCTCATGCCTCCTTGCAGCATGCCTAAGGCGCATTCACACAGATGAGCAGGGACCCTGGGAATCTTTCTTTTTGTGTTTTTCAGAGTCAGTGGAAAGGCCTCTTTAGTGTCCTAAGTTTTCATAACTGACCTTATTTGCCTGCCGTCTGTAAGCTGTTAGTGTCTTTTTGACATTTCCTCAGGTGCATGTTCATTAATTGTTTATGGTTCATTGAACAAGCATGGGAAACAGTGTTTAAACCCTTTACAGTGAAGATCTGTGAAGTTATTTGGATTTTTACGAATTATCTTTGAAAGACAGGGTCCTAAAAAAGGGACGTTACTTTTTTCCCCTTAGTTTATGTTTGGGTACAGCCAGACATGGACTCACCTCAACATTAGATCATTTGTTAGGTATGAATGTATTTGAACATCTCAAATCAATCTCAGTATATGAGAATAACAAGTGTGGAAGTCTGTGTTAGAGCTATTGCAATGTCAATAATATGATTGTGTTGCCAGCCACATACAGAGTTTGCTGCAACACTGAATATGTGAATGTTGTGTTGTTTCCAATGTACATTTATGGCGTACCTGAAGAACTATCTTGACACAATCACACAGGACGAGACTGAGCATCTAAGGCAGCATTCATCTGATGAAGAGGATCAGATTGGTATCCATTTTGTCTATCGGACAAAATGGATTTACTTCATTTGTTTCTGTACATACAGAAATTGTCCCTCAAACTCAACACAGGCCTGCGTCTGCTGCCCGTGGCGACTTTTTATCTGTGCTGGACTAAAATTGTAGACCTTCACAAGTCTGGTTCGTCCTTGGGAGCAATTTCCAAACGCCTGAATGTACCATGTTCATCTGTACAAACAATAGTACGAAAGCCGTCATACCGCTCAGGAAGGATACGCATTCTGTCTCCTATAGATGAATGTACTTTGGTGCGAAAAGTGCAAATCAATCCCAGAACAACAGCAAAAGACCTTGTGAAAATGCTGGAGGAAACAGGTACAAAAGTATCTATATCCACAGTAAAACGAGTCCTATATCGAAATAACCTGAAAGGCTGCTCAGCAAGGAAGAAGCCACTGCTCCAAAATCACCATAAAAAAGCCAGACTACGGTTTGCAACTGCACATGGGGACAAATATCGTATTTTTTGGAGAAATGTCCCCAGATCTGATGAATCAAAAATAGAAATGTTTGGCCATAATGACCATCGTTATGTTTCGAGGAAAAAGGGGGAGGCTTGCAAGACGAAGAACACCATCCCAACTGTGAAGCATGGGGGTGGCAGCATCGTGTTGTGGGGGTGCTTGTTGCAGGAGGGACTGGTGCACTTCACAAATATATAGCATCATGAGGTAGGAAAATTATGTTGATATATTGAAGCAACAGCTCAAGACATCAGTCAGGAAGTTAAAGCTTGGTCGCAAATAGGTCTTCCAAATGGACAATGACCCCAAGCATAATTCCAAAGTTGTGGCAAAATGGCTTAAGGACAACAAAGTCAAGGTATTGGAGTGGCCATCACAAAGCCCTGTCCTCAATCCCATAGAAAATGTGTGGGCAGAACTGAAAAAGCGTGTGCGAGCAAGGAGGCCTACAAATCTGACTCAGCTCTGTCAGGAGGAATGGGCCAAAATACACCCAACTTATTGTGGGAAGCTTGTGGATGGGTACCCAAAACGTTTGACCCAAGTTAAACAATTTAAAGGCAATACTACCAAATACTAATTGAGTGTATGTAAACTTCTGACCCACTGGGAATGTGATAAATAATTCTGTCTACTATTATTCTGACATTTCACTTTCTTAAAATAAAGTGGTATTCCTAACTGACCTAAGACAAGGAGTTTTTACTAGGATTAAATGTCAGGACTTGTGAAAAACTGAGTTTAAATGTATTTGGCTAAGGTGTACGTAAACTTCCGACTTCAACTGTATATACAAATGCTATTCAGTGGGAATAAGGGACAGGTGTGCGTGATAAAAGTTCCGGAGGGATCCGTGACATTAACTTAGAAAATCAGCTCATACTGAAACTGAATGGCAAATTCAGAGAGAAGTGAAGTGAGTTAAGTGTTCGATAGGTAGTTCCACAAAAAATATGCCTTTTGAACATTCCTTTGAATATTTGTGTATGTGAAGTTGAAGATTTAATATTAAAATCAGCTGTGCTGGATCTTATCTTGTTGGTTATTTACTGGTGTTTTATGGAACATTTGCCACACCCTTTTCACATGAACTTCCATTCTTGTAAAAGGAGAATAAAAATAACCATCAAAATTGAAATAGCTAATTATTTTAGAAGTTACTTTGTAACTTTTACTCTGAGTACTTTATAAATGTGGTACTTTTTACTTTTATTTGAGTCGTTTTTACACAGGAACTTTTGCTTCTACTTGATTACAATTTCATTTAAGTAACAGTACTTCTACTTGAGTAGGATTTTACAGTACTCTTTCTACCCCTGCTGATACCCCGTTTCATGGGTGCACAATCCAGGCTGTGCATATACAGTAAGTATGCCCCCAATGCAATTCAGATATCTTATACATCCACTGTTCGATTTCAACATATTTGTAATGTTTTGTGTGTGAAATTAACCAATAATTGTTCTTTGTTGAATTTGTATATCAACATTCCAACCTTATTTAGCATTATCTAGTCCAATTGTGCCATAATTCCATTATTTTTAACCATTTGCATCAGTTTCAATGGGGGACTTTTATTTCAAAGGCAAACTGCCCCCTTCCGCTATTGTTGCTCTCGCTAATGTTGTTCACGACACACTGGTCTTATTTTAGGCTATGCTACTCTTCTTCAGCCCAACTGTCCACCTGATGGCACTACCTGAGATCTAACTGTAATATGCTCAGCCGGTGATACACTAGGGTTCCCTTTCAACCGGCTCGGTAAATAAAACATCCTTAATTTAGGCTGCAGATTAGCGTATGTTTCCTCTGTTATAATGGCCTGCTGGCCTAAAAATACTGGGAAAATATGCATACTATAATTTTCTACGCCCATACTAGTTGCTAGTACTACTTCCTGATGTTGTCTACAGTGTTCAGCCAATCAGGCTGCAGCAGTCTGTCGTTTACCCCTGGTCTAGCCAACTGAGGTATAATAAGAACTAGAGAGTGCATCCAAAATGTCCCACCGTTGTTTTCTAAATAATCTACTCACGTTCACCTGCATTGATTCATGGACCGTCTATATCCAGGTTGCATCCGGTTTATACGGACCAACGTCACATGCACACTAGCACTTAGTGAGGACACAGCCGCACGATCAGTGACAACATCATCACGTCATCCAACCACGGGGCAGACTAATTCATATAAAAGGTTAATATCTTCGGCTGTGAGTGATGGGAAAAAGTTCTGGTCTGGAAGCACGGTTTTGTCTCTTCCTACAGTTTTGATTCAATACTGCAGTTTATCTGACGCTCGGCCCAGAAAGACAATTATCATAGACAGCCTCAAACGACGCCATCTGGCGGACAGTTGGACTGTTCCTGTGTCCTGATCTACCTGCTTCCTGTGAAGCAGAAAGCAGGTAGATTATGCTAATCCATGAAGTGCTAGATCATGCTAATCCATGAAGTGTCTGAGGGTGTAAAGTCAGGACTTCAGGTCAGACCCACAGAGGAGTTACAGAGTTGAGGAGAAGGTAGGCCTCTGACCCTCTGCAGCCACCCAGTGAACGCCATAAGAATGGATCTGTGCCCTGGAAGACCAGAGGGCAATTTGGCTTGAACCGGTTTGACTTTTCAACATCGAGACCACACCAATGGGAAAGGTAAGTCTGGCTCTTCATACCCAATCAGTCATTGCTTTGCTTTATGAAGATTCATACAATGTACACCTGATAATGAATTTGAGCACTGCACTAGATTGACTTTAACGGAATTTAGTATTACCTAAGTATAAGTCAACTCAAGCCAAGGTAATGTGGTCTGATTTATTTGTTATCCATTTACTTGTATCTCACCAGATCAGTTGATTTAGAACACATTCACTACAAATAGTATTGCCACTTTCTATATGCTGTTCATTTCATAGTGAAACCTTAAATAAGGGTTTCAAATTTGGGGAAATGACACTCTTTAATTGTTTTATATTTTTGACATTTTGTCAGGAAATGCAGCTTTGTCTCGGGTTCTGCTGTGGTGCGGCAGTTGCACAGGCTTTCTTCTACAGGTCAAATAGTTCTCTCTCTCTCTCTAATTCAATTCAAAGGGTTTTATTGGCATGGGAAACATATGTTTACATTACCAAAGCAAGTGAAATAGATAAACAAAAGTGAAATAAACAATAACAAATTAACAGTAAACATACTTCCAAAAGTTTCAAATGAATAGAGACATTTAAAATGTCATATTATGGCTATATACAGTGTTATAATGATCTGCAAATAGTTAAAGTATGAAAGAGAAAATAAACATAAATATTGGTATGTCACGTTCGTTCTCCTCCTCGTCTGAGGAGGTGCATGGATCGGACCAATACGCAGAGTGATATGAATACATCTTCTTTTATTAGATACGAAGACGAAACGAACAATATACAAACTAATACAAAAAACAATAAACCACGAACGTGAAGCTACAAACGAAAGTGCACACACAGCTACTAACGTTAGACATAGACAATTACCCACAATCACCTAAAGCCTATGGCTGCCTTAAATATGGCTCCCAATCAGAGACAACAATAAACAGCTGTCTCTGATTGAGAACCAAACCAGGCAACCATAGACTTTCCTAAACCTCTCTACTGAACACAACCCCATACACTATACAAAACCCCCTAAACAATACACACACCCTAAACTAGACAAAACACACAAACATCCCATGTCACACCCTGACCTAACTAAACTAATAAAGAAAATCAATATAACAGAGGCCAGGGTGTGACAGTACCCCCCCCCCAAAGGTGCGGACTCCGGCCGCAAAACCTGACACAGAAGGGGAGGGTCCGGGTGGGCCTTCCTATGGCGGCGGCTCGGGTGCGGGACGTGGACCCCCCTCCACCTTAGTCACTACCCGCTCTGGCGGATCCTGGCTGGCTGGCGGCTCTGGCGGATCCTGGCTGGCTGGCGGCTCTGGCGGATCCTGGCTGGCTGGCGGCTCTGGCGGATCCTGGCTGGCTGGCGGCTCTGGCGGATCCTGGCTGGCTGGCGACTCTGGCTGCTCATGGCTGGCTGGCGACCCTGGCTGCTCATGGCTGGCTGGCGACCCTGGCTGCTCATGGCTGGCTGGCGACCCTGGCTGCTCATGGCTGGCTGGCGACCCTGGCTGCTCATGGCTGGCTGGCGACCCTGGCTGCTCATGGCTGGCTGGCGACCCTGGCTGCTCATGGCTGGCTGGCGACCCTGGCTGCTCATGGCTGGCTGGCGACCCTGGCTGCTCATGGCTGGCTGGCGACCCTGGCTGCTCATGGCTGGCTGGCGACCCTGGCTGCTCATGGCTGGCTGGCGACCCTGGCTGCTCATGGCTGGCTGACGGCTCTGGCTGCTCATGGCTGGCTGGCGGCTCTGGCTGCTCATGGCTGGCTGGCGGCTCTGGCAGATCCTGGCTGACTGGCGGCTCTGGCAGATCCTGGCTGACTGGCGGCTCTGGCGGATCCTGGCTGACTGGCGGCTCTGGCGGATCCTGGCTGATTGGCGGCTCTGGTGGATCCTGGCTGGTTGGCGGCTCTGGCGGATCCTGGCTGACTGGTGGCTCTGGCGGCTCCTGGCTGACTGGTGGCTCTGGCGGCTCCTGGCTGACTGGTGGCTCTAGCGGCTCCTGGCTGACTGGTGGCTCTAGCGGCTCCTGACTGACGAGACGGATGGCTCAGATGGCGCTGGGCAGACGGATGGCTCAGATGGCGCTGGGCAGACGGATGGCTCAAATGGCGCTGGGGAGACGGATGGCTCAGATGGCGCTGGGCAGACGGATGGCTCAGATGGCGCTGGGCAGGCAGGCGGCTCAGATGGCGCTGGGCAGGCAGGCGGCTCAGACGGCGCTGGGCAGACGAGCAGTGCAGGCGGCGTTGGGCAGACGGCCGACTCTGACCTGCTTAGGTGCACCGTAGGCCTGGTGCGTGGTGCCGGAACTGGTGGTACCGGACTGGAGACACGCACCTCAAGGCTAGTGCGGGGAGAAGGAACAGGGCATACTGGACCCTGGAGACGCACATTAGGCCTAGTGCGTGGTGCCGGAACTGGTGGTACCGGGCTGGGGACACGCATCTCAGGGCTAGTGCGGGGAGCAGCAACAGGATGCACAGGACTCTGGAGACGCACAGGAGGCTTGGTGCGTGGTGTAGGCACTGGTGGTAATAGGCTGGAGACACGCACCACAGGGCTAGTGCGTGGAGGAGAAACAGGGCTCTGGAGACGCACAGGAAGCCTGGTGCGTGGTGTAGGCACTGGTGGTACTGGGCTGGGGAGGTGGCGCCGGAAATACCGGACCGTGCAGGCGTACTGGCTCCCTTGAGCACTGAGCCTGCCCAACCTTACCTGGTTGTATGCTCCCCGTAGCCCGACCAGTGCGGGGAGGTGGAATAACCCGCACTGGGCTGTGTAGGCGAACCGGGGACACCATGCGTAAGATTGGTGCCATGTATGCCGGCCCGAGGAGACGCTCTGGAGACCAGACGCGTTGAGCCGGCTTCATGGCACCTGGCTCAATGCCCAATCTAACCCTGCCAGTGCGGGGAGGTGGAATAACCCGCACCGGGCTATGCACACGTACAGGAGACACCGTGCGCTCTACCGCATAACATGGTGTCTGCCCGTACTTTCGCGCTCCACGGTAAGCTCGGGGAGTTGGCGCAGGTCTCCTACCTGACTTCGCCACACCCCCTTGTAGCCCCCTCCCAATAAATTTTTTGGGCTGACTCACAGGCTTCCTACCGCGTCGTCGTGCTGCCTCCATTCGCCGGTATCCCTCCTCGCACTGTTCCAGAGAATCCCAGGCGGGCTCCGGCATTCGCCCTGGGTCGATCGCCCACCTGTCGATCTCCTCCCACGTAGTATAGTCCAGATCCTGCTCCCATTGCCATAAATCCTGTGTATGTTCCTGCTGCCGCTTGACACGCTGCTTGGTCCCGTTCTGGTGGGTAATTCTATCACGTTCGTTCTCCTCCTCGTGGTAGTATTTACAATGGCATTTGTTCCTCACTGGTTCACTTTTCTTGTGGCAACAGGTCACAAATCTTGCTGCTGTGATGGAACACTGTGGTATTTCATCCAGTAGATATGGGAGTTTATCAAAATTCTTTGTGGATCTGTGTAACCTGAGGGAAATATGCATCTCTAGTATGGTCATACATTTGGCAGGAGGTTAGGAAGTGCAGCTCAGTTTCCACCTCATTTTGTGGGCAGTGGGCACATAGCCTGTCTTCTCTTGAGAACCAGGTCTGCCTACGGCGGCCTCTCTCAATAGCAAGGCTATGCTCACTGAGTCTGTACATAGTCAGTTCTCGTAACGTGACTATCATTAAATGTGAAGACTGTTATATTATCAATTCTCTGTGTAATTATTCATTACATGATTAAATTAATCATGTACATTTAATTAACTAGGAAGTCCAGGCACCACGGGAAAATGTTTAAAGAGTCTCTATTTCCCGAATTAACTCCTCAGATATTTTCATATCTTATCAATTACAGTCACTTATTAATGTATTATTACCACCTCAGTCATATTCTGAATGTCGCAAACCCTTGGATATCTGCACGAACCCTAGCATAAATCATGAATCAGCGATATACAAATTGGCTTAATTATTTCTTTATTTACCTACTAACTAATCAATCACAGAATTACATAAACACACACAATAGTTATACATTGGTTACTCACATGATACACTGAAAAGTCCCTAGTGGGCTAAACTGATATGACTGCTTGGTAGACAAAGGAAAGGGGCGGGGACAGTTCAAGAGCGGGAAACTCAGAGTGGACTCACGTACATACAGTTGACTACACTCATAGAAATGCTAATACTTTGAGCATGCACATCTGCTCATTCGAAAATAAATTGCAATTTACATATTTACAAGTGTATGCCTTTGTTGTTCCTCTCTGTGATCGCCGGTCCGTCTGCTGGATAGTCAGTCGACAGAAAGTCTCTTGTCCACCAGAGATCAAAGTTTTTCATAGTTGTAGCTTGATATAATGGGTACGTCAGGTGTACCATTCGGTCGTTCGATCGGTTGTGTTTACCAGACTAAAGTACTTAAACAGCTGCAGACTGAATAATTGGTCTTTAGTTTGTAGGTTTCTTAACCATTTCAGCATGGGGATGATCCCCACGTTCTCTGGTCTTGTCCTTCAGTAGAGTTGTAGGTTAAACCATTTTGCAACATCCGGCTCACGCCTTAGTCTGCTTGGTCTGTAGAGTGGTAGCCATTTCAACGTGGGGACCCCGTCCCTGCGCTCTCCTGACTAAATTAACATTTTGTCACAAGTCCTTTTATTAACTCTGTGGAAAGGGGTGTTCCATGACGTTTGTGTATAATGTCTGTGCTCACGGTGGCGTAGCCACTGACTGAGCATAAATTACTATGAAAAACAATTCTCATTTAGAAGACTAAGATCACATTGTCTTGCCAAAAGTATTCTTATACTCAATCATTCATTTTATACAGCATTCAGATGCAAACCCTATAATTGAGAAGTGTATACAAACAAAGATACAGTAATGTGTCTCCTGTCCTTCATGAGGTCACCAAATGAGGTCACCAAACTCGACATGACTGTTCCTTAAGTGTCCACGGACCACTCCAACTTTTTGAAATACAGACATACTGTTCAATTATTCAACCTTTTGATGTCCAAGTGTCTCTCTGTGTTCCACAGTCACATTCCAATCTCAATACTACAGAGCCCAGAAGCAGAGTATTTTACGAGAACTATAAAGCGGCCTACTCCAACTCTCCCCCTCTGTGGTAGAGAGAGGGCTGTGTAGAGCGGACCCACTGTAACCTGATCCTTCAGATCTTCACAGGAGAGTCATGACACAGTCACAGTGGTCAGGTATTCTGCCACTGTATACTCTCTGTTTAGGGCTAATTAGCATTCCAATTTGCTCAGTTTTTTTGGTAAATCCTTTCCAATGTGTCAAGTAATTATTTTTTTGTTTTCTTATGATTTGGTTGGGTCTAATTGTGTTGCTCTCCTGGGGCTCTGTGGGGTCTGTTTGTGTTTGTGAACAGAGCCCCAGTACCAGCTTGCTTAGCGGAATCTTCTCTAGGTTAATATCTCTGTAGGTGATGGCTTTGTTATGGAAGTTTTTGGAATCGCTTCCTTTTAAGTGGTTTTAGAATTTAAAGTCTATTTTCTGGATTTTGATCATTAGCGGGTATTGGCCTAATTCTGCTCTGCAATGCATTATTTGGTATTTTACGTTGTACGGTGAACAGGTCATGGTTCCATAGCCAAAGGCAGAACAGTTGAAACTGGAGCAGCAGCACGGCCAGGTGGACTGGGGACAGCAAGGAGTCATCATGCCAGGTAGTCCTGAGGCATGGTCCTAGGGCTCAGGTCCTCCGAGAGAGAGAAAGAAAGAGAGAAAGAGAGAATTAGAGAGAGCATACTTAAATTCACACAGGACCCCGGATAAGACAGGAGAAATACTCCAGATATAACAGACTGACCCTAGCTCCCCGACACAAACTACTGAGGGTGAGGCTGAGACAGGAGGGGTCAGGAGACACTGTGGCCCCATCCGATGATACCCCCGGACAGGGCCAAACAGGCAGGATATAACCCCACCCACTTTGCCAAAGCACAGCCCCCACACCACTAGAGGGATATCTTCAACCACCAATTTACCATCCTGAGACAAGGCCGAGTATAGCCCACAAAGATCTCTGCCACGGCACAACCCAAGGAGGGGCGCCAACCCAGACAGGAAGACCATGTCAGTGACTCAACCCACTAAAGTGACGCACCCCTCCTAGGGACGGCATGGAAGAGCACCAGTAAGCCAGTGACTCAGCCCCTGTAATAGGGTTAGAGGCAGAGAATCCCAGTGGAGAGAGGGGAACTGGCCAGGCAGAGACAGCAAGGGCGGTTCGTTGCTCCAGAGCCTTTCCGTTCACCTTCACACTCCTGGGCCAGACTACAATCAATCATATGACCTACTGAAGAGATGAGTCTTAAAGGTTGAAGGTTGAGACCGAGTCTGCGTCTCTCACATGGGTAGGCAGACCATTCCATAAAAATGGAGCTCTATAGGAGAAAGCCCTGCCTCCAGCTGTTTGCTTAGAAATTCTAGGGACAATTAGGAGGCCTGCGTCTTGTGACCGTAGCGTACGTGTAGGTATGTATGGCAGGACCAAATCAGAAAGATAGGTAGGAGCAAGCCCATGTAATGCTTTGTAGGTTAGCAGTAAAACCTTGAAATCAGCCCTTGCCTTAACAGGAAGCCAGTGTAGGGAGGCTAGCACTGGAGTAATATGATCAAATTTTGGGGTTCTAGTCAGGATTCTAGCAGCCGTATTTAGCACTAACTGAAGTTTAATTAGTGCTTTATCCGGGTAGCCGGAAAGTAGAGCATTGCAGTAGTCTAACCTAGAAGTAACAAAAGCATGGATTAATTTTTCTGCATCATTTTTGGACAGAAAGTTTCAGATTTTTGCAATGTTACGTAGATGGAAAAAAGCTGTCCTTGAAACAGTCTTGATATGTTCGTCAAAAGAGAGATCAGGGTCCAGAGTTTTAGGTCCTTCACAGTTTTATTTGAGACAACTGTACAACCATCAAGATTAATTGTCAGATTCAACAGAAGATCTCATTGTTTCTTGGGACCTAGAAGAAGCATCTCTGTTTTGTTCGAGTTTAAAAGTAGAAAGTTTGCAGCCATCCACTTCCTTATGTCTGAAACACAGGCTTCTTGCGAGGGCAATTTTGGGGCTTCACCATGTTTCATAGAAATGTACAGCTGTGTGTCATCCGCATAGCAGTGAAAGTTAACATTATGTTTTCGAATGACATCCCCAAGAGGTAAAATATATAGTGAAAACAATAGTGGTCCTAAAATGGAACCTTGAGGAACACCGAAATTTACAGTTGATTTGTCAGAGGACAAACCATTCACAGAGACAAACTGATATCTTTCTAACAGAGAAGATCTAAACCAGGCCAGAACTTGTCCGTGTAGACCAATTAGGGTTTCCAATCTCTCCCAAAAAAATGTGGTGATCGATGGTATCAAAAGCAGCACTAAGGTCTAGGAGCACGAGGACAGATGCAAAGCCTCGGTCTGATGCCATTAAAAGGTAATTTACCACCTTCACAAGTGCAGTCTGAGTGCTATGATGGGGTCTAAAAACCCGACTGAAGCGTTTCATATACATTGTTTGTCTTCAGGAAGGCAGTGAGTTGCTGCGCAACAGCTTTTTCCCAAAAAATTGAGACAAATGGAAGATTCGATATAGGCCGATAGTTTTTTATATTTTCTGCGTCAAGGTTTGGCTTTTCCAAGAGAGGCTTTATTACTGCCACTTTTAGTGAGTTTGGTACACATCCGGTGGATAGAGAGCCGTTTATTATGTTCAACATAGGAGGGCCAAGCACAGGAAGCAGCTCTTTCAATAGTTTAGTTGGAATAGGGTCCAGTATGCAGCTTGAAGGTTTAGAGGCCATGATTATTTTCATCATTGTGTCAAGAGATATAGTACTAAAACACTTGAGTTTCTCTCTTGATCCTAGGTCCTGGCAGAGTTGTGCAGACTCAGTACAACTGAGCTTTGGAGGAATAAGCAGATTTAAAGAGGAGTCTGTAATTTGCTTTCTAATGATCATGATCTTTTCCTCAAAGAAGTTCATGAATTTATTACTGCTGAAGTGAAAGCCATCCTCTCTTGGGGAATGCTGCTTTTTAGTTAGCTTTGCGACAGTATCAAAAAGAAATTTCGGATTGTTAAGTTGGAAAAATAGGATGATCGAGCAGCAGTGAGGGCTCTTTGATACTGCACGGTACTGTCTTTCCAAGCTAGTCGGAAGACTTCCAGTTTGGTGTGGCGCCATTTCCGTTCCAATTTTCTGGAAGCTTGCTTCTGAGCTCGGGTATTTTCTGTATACCAGGGAGCTAGTTTCTTATGACAAATGTTAAATTGAGTTCCTCAGTTAGGTGGTTAACTGATTTTTGTCCTCTGACGTCCTTGGGTAGGCAGAGGGAGTCTGGAAGGGCATCAAGTAATCTTTGGGTTGTCTGAGAATTTATAGCACAACTTTTGATGCTCCTGGGTTGGGGTCTGAGCAGATTATTTGTTACGATTGCAAACGTAATAGAATGGTGGTCCGATAGTCCAGGATTATGAGGAAAAACATTAAGATCCACAACATTTATTCCATGGGACAAAACTAGGTCCAGAGTATGACTGTGGCAGTGAGTAGGTCCAGAGACATGTTGGACAAAACCAACTGAGTCGATGATGGCTCCGAAAGCCTTTTGGAGTGGGTCTGTAGACTTTTCCATGTGAATATTAAAGTCACCAAAAATTAGAATATTATCTGCTATGACTACAAGGTCCGATAGGATTTCAGGGAACTCAGTGAGGAACACTGTATATGGCCCAGGAGGCCTGTAAACAGTAGCTATAAAAATATGATTGAGTAGGCTGCATAGATTTCATGACTAGAAGCTCAAAATACGAAAATACGTAGGTTTTTTTGTAAATTGAAATTTGCTATCGTAAATGTTAGCAACACCTCCGCCTTTGCGGGATGCACGGGGATATGGTCACTGGTGTAACCAGGAGGTGAGGCCTCATTTAACACAGTAAATTCATCAGGCTTAAGCCATGTTTCAGTCAGGCCAATCACATCAAGATTATGATCAGTGATTAGTTCATTGACTATAACTGCCTTTGAAGTGAGGGATCTAACATTAAGTAGCCCTATTTTGAGATGTGAGGTATCACGATCTCTTTCAATAATGGCAGGAATGGAGGAGGTCTTTATTCTAGTGAGATTGCTAAGGCGAACACCACCATGTTGAGTTTTGCACTACCTAGGTCGAGGCACAGACACGGTCTCAATGGGGATAGCTGAGCTGACTACACTGACTGTGCTAGTGGCAGACTCCACAGTATAGAACTACTAGAGAAACAGTATAAACCTGCTAGAGACACAGTATAGACCTGCTAGAGACAGAGTATAGACCTACTAGAGTCACAGTATAGACCCACTAGAGAGACAGTATAGACCCACTAGAGACACAGTATAGACCTACTAGAGAGACAGTATAGGCCCACTAGAGACACAGAATAGACCTACTAGAGTCACAGTATAGACCTACTAGAGTCACAGTATAGACCTACTAGAGTCACAGTATAGACCTACTAGAGTCACAGTATAGACCTACTAGAGTCACAGTATAGACCCACTAGAGTCACAGTATAGACCCACTAGAGTCACAGTATAGACCCACTAGAGTCACAGTATAGACCTACTAGAGTCACAGTATAGACCTACTAGAGTCACAGTATAGACCTACTAGAGTCACAGTATAGACCTACTAGAGTCACAGTATAGACCTACTAGAGTCACAGTATAGACCTACTAGAGTCACAGTATAGACCTACTAGAGTCACAGTATAGACCTACTAGAGACACAGTATATTTCTACTAGAGAGTATAGACCTACTAGAGAGACAGTATAGACCCACTAGAGACACAGTATAGACCTACCAGAGACACAGTATAGACCCACTAGAGACACAGTATAGACCCGCTAGAGACACAGTATAGACCCGCTAGAGACACAGTATAGACCCACTCGAGACACAGTATAGACCTACTAGAGACACAGTATAGACTCAGTAGAGACACATTATATTTCTACTAGAGAGACAGTATAGACCCACTAGAGACACAGTATAGATCTACTAGAGACACAGTATAGACCTACTAGAGACACACCGAAAAATCAACCCCCTTTTTCTCCCCAATTTCGTGATTGCGATCTTGTCTCATCGCTGCAACAGCACAATTGGCTCAGGAGAGGCGAAGGTCGAGTCATGCATCCTCTGAAACATGACTCGCCAAACTGTGCTCCTCAACACCCGCCCACTTAACCCGGAAGCCAGCTGCACCAATGTGTCGGAGGAAACACCTTTCAACTGACGACCAAAGTCATGCTGCATGTGCCCAGCCCGCCAGAAGGCATCGCTAGAGCGTGATGAGCCAAGTAAAGCCCTCCCGGCCACACCCTCCCCTAAACCGGACGATGCTGGGTCAATTGTGCACCGGGCTATGGGACTCCTGGTCACGGCCGATTGTGACACAGCCTGGGTTCGATCCCAGACTGTTGTGACACCACAACACTGCGATGCAGTGCCTTAGGCATCCTGAGGGGTGCAGCGCTCTATCGTAACCCTAACCTTAAACCAATTCTAACCCTAATTGTAACAGGGGAAATGTCCCCACGAGGGAGAATTTTCCTTGTTTAACTATCCTTGGATAGAAGAACCCCCCCCACACACTCTCTCTCTTACTTCCTCTCTCTGTTTCTCTCCCCCCCCCCCCCCCCCCCCCACTCCCCTGTTTCATTCTGGTCCAGTCATTGGATAGCGGTGCCTTAAAGCATCAGGATTCCTTCTATCCCTCTCTGTCTGTCTCTAGGGCTCGTTAGTCTGCTGTCGGCCCCTCAGAAGTGGTGAGCTTCAGAGATTACTACTCCTGATCCCCCATGTCTTGGAGATATTTTTAAAGATGATGTTAGACCTGTGAAATACTAAGCTGAGGGTAAGACTTTGATTTGGATGTAGTAAGAAAAGAAACCCAACGCTTAAACGAGGTGGTGTGACGAGCGACTCATTGACGAATAACAGCTGTCTTTTAACACTACAAGTATATCATATTCTAAAATGCTAAAGGCTACTTTTTAATTAGTAATTTACAATTTATTATTATATATATATATTTTTTTACATAGGCCTACATTTCCCCACTGTTTCTGTGTCCCAAATGTATCTGCTGTCGTTTATCATGTACACGACTAGAAGTCTTGCGTTCCTCTGGGATTGTGGTTTGGATCAGTGGAACTCAGTTCCACAGAGTTGATGAGCGAGATGTGAGAGAGAGAGAGAAGCCATGATCATGTAATGGGTGGAAGGGTGGAACACAGAGCTGCAGACCACTGGGATGTCGCCTCACTCCAGAGCTATTTCCTGTGGACAAGCTGTTTTGACAAATATGGGCTGCTCTGAGTGAAGACTCTCCATGGCAACCATCCAAGAGGACAGCCTACATAGAGGATGGTAAAATCAAATGCATTTTGAGTAAAACTATGATAGATATTGACATCAACAAGAGGCAGAGCAGAAGTTGTCAACATGGGTAGAGACTGGCATATGTAGTATTGGTATTTGGTTCATCAAAATATTAGAAGGGTTCAATGAAAATCCTGTATTTACAGTTGATATATACTTCAAAGTGCACACGACTTCACTCTCATATCTGTTACTATCACTTCGATAAGGTCATGTCAGTTGATGTGATCAGGTTGCAGTAAAAAAATGTGACAGTGGTGTTTTCACCAAAGAAGAGTAGTAAACAATGGCTGTTTAATACAGATAGTTCTAAGAACTCTCGCCTGCCCTAGAACAGCTCATCTTTCTGGTAGCTACAGTACTGGCTGTTGTCTTTGTCCTTTCTCTCTTCTCTGGCCACTCTCTCAGACAGATAAAGAGGGAGCCCCAGCCTGGCTTTGTCTGTTCGTTTCAAAGCCTAAACGACTGTCTGTCACATTCTTTTATCTGAGACTGAGGTGAAGGATTCAGGCTTACGTCCCAAAATGGCACTTTATTCCCTACATAGTGCACTACTTTTGACCAGAGCACCTATGTACCCTGGCCAAAAGTAGGGCACTATATAGGGAATAGGGTGCCATTTTAGATGCATCCTCACTATGGCTTCTCCTGTCAACCTTCTCTTTGTCCTCTGCTGCCCAGGGGTGGCTGCATCCCTCCACTAACAGAAGATTGAAGATGCATAAAGACATTTGATCTAACAAAAGATTGCCACCGTCTCTGACAGACACATTCAAACAAACCACATGTACTACCACAACTACAGCAAATAAAAGGTATTTGGTATTATTATCCATGTCTCGGCAATCATCCAAAAACAATAATTACTCTCAAAAATGAGGGTTGGGATGAGTAAATACTATGTAAATAATGAATGATCAGTGCAAGGAATTAAAATGTAATGGCTGGCATAGCCGTGATTGTGAAACACTTAAGTATTATTTTATCTCACTGAATCGCATCTGTTCTGCCCTTGAAAGCCAAGCATTCATGTTTGCAAATTGCTTTCCTTTATTTGACTAGGCAAGTCAGTTAAGAACAAATTCTTATTTACAATGACGGCATACCCCAGCCAAACCCTAACCCGGACAACGCTGGGGACACCCTATGGGACTTCCAATCATGGCCGGTTGTGATACAGCCTGGAATCGAACCAGAGTCTGTAGTGACGCCTCTAGCACTGAGATGCAGTGCCTTAGACAGCTGCACCACTCGGGAGCCCCTTAGAGCTTATTCATTTACAATTCATGACATCTGTCGTGATAAGCATACTAATAGATACGCCTGTACTAAGAGCTGTTTTTGGAGTATCAATAACCTGAAACAATGATATGGTGTCCTATTCAAAGTATTGGGTGGATTGACCTGTGATTTCTGGGAATTTTTGACAATGGAGAATATACTGATCCTGTGGTGTTAAGAGACACCAGATATATCTGTTTGGAAACAACAGATGCACAAAGTGGAACTATGATCCATGACAACAAACACAATATACCGTTATCTGATAACTTTATTAACAAGTTAAAAAAAGACAATGAATTACAATATTTACAGAATATCCAGAGATCAAATGGAATACAATTGTAAACAATCATTCTAGGCCCACCTTTAGGAATCAGATTTTCACAGGAGAAAAGGCAAAATGGAGAATCTAAAGTAGTAAAACTATAGAGAACAGTCTGAAGAGAGGAGAGAAACATAATGAAGACAAACTAAATATATATATATATATATATATATATATACATACAAGTATCCAGTGTGTTATGACGAGCAGGGATTAAATTGGGAGGTGGGAGGAAGGGGTGTGACCAACAACCAAAATAGTCCCACCACCTTCAGGGTACAGTGAGACACTGTATACAGTGACAGTTCAATAGATTTATATGAAAAATTTACCAATTTTGGGGGACAGAGAGACAGGACAGTTTCATCACCTTACAAAATCCATATTTAACCCCTGGTTTTAAGTGGAGCGGCTGCCACTTTTTAAAAGCTTATTTCCTCAAACAAACATTTCTCTAACGGGTTAATGTTTAAAAAGCTAGGCTAGTCCTTTAAAAGGAAAAGAGGACAAGGGGTAAAAGACTCAGCACCCCCCCCCCCCACATTGTTTTTAAGGTACAAAAAAATAAGCGATATTTCTTATCAACCAGACGTTGTACAACAGCTTACTATTAACATTTTGATTTGGGAGTCTGAAAAACACTCCAAAGGTTTTTATCTTTAGATTTTTTTGTTTTGTTTATTTGTTTAATTTGAGACCAACACCTAAAGGAAAAAGGTTAAAGTTCCTTTCTGAAACACCACAGTTTCAAACACTTAACAAGCAGTTTGTTTTCTCTATACACAGCTGCATGTCACATACGTACATGCAGGACACCCTATAGGGGAACTGGATTCTATCAGAGCCATATATACATTAATACTGTATATATATATATATGTCTCTGGGTTCTTCCCCTATGCAACAATGGTTCTTTACCCAGGAAAGACATTTGTAGCAAACATAGCCAGCTAAATATTTTGGTACCAAGAAAACATGTTATTTTCTGTCATTTTGATGGCTCAAATGAGTTATACCAATAACTGTCAATCACTTTGTATTGTTTTTTTGTATTGGTTCCAACCAACCACTGTTGAAAAGAAAACATTTGTTTTGATGAAGCTTGAAATAATTGCTATTCATAATTCTAATAAGGCTTTGGGGTATTTGAGCAGCAACTTCTAACATATACAATCTCTGCCTTGTTTGTCAAAACAGCCTAGTCTAAAAAGAAGCATACAGAAGAGCAGGCTCTCCTAGTTATCTCCATAAACAATGATAGAATACAGCATAAATGCACTGGAGAACATTAGTTAAACACCCCAGTGTTCTACTTTCACATTGCTGGTCAGTCACATTTAAAATCATTTTTCTTTAGCATACAAGTTGGTTGTCTTTCAAATGCTGTCACAATTCCCTATTGATGAGGTGAATTAGCTGCTTACGTCATGCTATTTTCCACACATTATTCCCTCTATTTTCTTCTGACGTTGAAGATATATTTATAACACCAGAGTACAGTGTAGCTCGCTATCGATAGACCAAATAGCAAGGGATTTTAACCAATTAAGTCAAGCTGCTGGTTATCATGTTGTGGGAACACGGTTGTGTCAGTTCACTTTCAAATGTCAAAATCTCAACTGTCAGAAGTTGGACTATAGACAATAAATGCAGTTATAAAGAGTGGAAGTGATGGAAATGCCTAAGGCTGAAGGCATCACATCATATTCAAGGGAACCATATTAGGGCAAAAGCCAAGTCAATATTCTAAAAGTTGGATATATACTATAGATAAGGTGCAACTATTCCTCAAGGAATTATTCTACTTGATTAACACAATGCTAAAAAAAACTACTGTAAAGTTATCATTCGGGTCAAATCACAGAAATGTCCTACTGTGTTTTACAGCTAGTATAGATGGGTGGAGAGTGACACGTTGAGAAGGCAGATCTAGGATCAGGTCCACACTGTCCATATAATCTTCTTCATTATGATCTAAAAGGCAAAACTGACCCTAGATCAGCACTCCTACTCAGAGAAACTTGAATACAGGCACAGGTCAAGAGGAGTCATCTCTCATATACTGTCTGGCTCTCAACATCATGAAACCGACGGCAGTCAGCTGCTCACAGTATATCTTCCTTCACAGTATATCGTCCTCCACTGTCCGTGTCCCCATAACGGGCTCGAACCAGTGACCATCCTCCTTGACAACGTACCGACCGATTGAGCTATACAAAAGGATCCAATTGCATCGACGACATTTCAAGCTAGCTGTGGAGTGACCTTCCGGCACGTTCTTAACTCTGTTACAACGACAACACTAGACGATGGGATTATTAGGATAAGGAAATGAGGATCTGGATGGTAGCAGTGAGGTTAACGGTGGGTCAGGGATTAAATGGGGGTCAGTGAGCTGAATGTGTTACCCCATACAGTAGGTTAAATGGGGGTCAGTTAAATGTGTTACCCCATACAGTAGGAGGTTAAATGGGGGTCGAGGTGAAGGGGGGGGTCAGGGAGCAGGAGGTTAAAGGGGGTCAGGGTGCAGTAGGAGGTTAAAGGTGGGGTCCGGTAGCAGTAGGAGGTTAAAGGGGGATCAGGGAGAATAAGTAGGTTAAAGGGGGATCAGGGAGCAGTAGGAGCTTAAAGGGGGATCAGGGAGCAGTAGGAGCTTAAAGGGGGATCAGGGAGCAGTAGTAGGTTAAAGGGGGTCAGGGTGCAGTAGGAGCTTAAAGGGGGATCAGGGAGCAGTAGTAGGTTAAAGGGGGTCAGGGTGCAGTAGGAGGTTAAAGGTGGGGTCCGGTAGCAGTAGGAGGTTAAAGGGGGATCAGGGAGAAGAAGTAAGTTAAAGGGGGATCAGGGAGCAGTAGGAGCTTAAAGGGGGATCAGGGAGCAGTAGTAGGTTAAAGGGGGATCAGGGAGCAGTAGGAGCTTAAAGGGGGATCAGGGAGCAGTAGTAGGTTAAAGGGGGTCAGGGTGCAGTAGGAGGTTAAAGGTGGGGTCCGGTAGCAGTAGGAGGTTAAAGGGGGATCAGGGAGAAGAAGTAAGTTAAAGGGGGATCAGGGAGCAGTAGGAGCTTAAAGGGGGATCAGGGAGCAGTAGTAGGTTAAAGGGGATCAGGGAGCAGTAGGAGCTTAAAGGGGGATCAGGGAGCAGTAGTAGGTTAAAGGTGGGATCATAGTAGAGTAGGTTAAATATCTTTAAAGAACCCCTCGTTTGGAACTTCCATGGGGTCAAAGGTGCTTTGATACATACAGTGCCTTCAGAAACTATTCACACCTCTTGACTATTTCCCACATCTTGTTGTGTTACAGCCTGAATTTAAAATGGATTAAATGTAGATTTTTTTGTCAATTGCCGACACACAATACCGCATAATGTCAAAATGGAATTACAGTACTAGTCAAAAGTTTGGACACACCTACTCATTCAAGGGTTTTTCTTTATTTTTACTATTTTCTACATTGTAGAAAAATAGTGAAGACATCAAAACTATGAAATAACACACATGGAATCATGTAGTAACCAAAAAAGTGTTAAACAAATCAAAATATATTTTATATTTGAGATTCTTCAAAGTAGCCACCATTTGCCTTGAAGACAGCTTTGCACACTCTTGGCATTCTCTCAACTAGCTTCATGAGGTAGTCACCTGGAATGCAATTCAATTAACCTTGTTAATTTGTGGAATTTCATTCCTTCTTAATGCGTTTGAACCAATCAGTTGTGTTTTGACAAGGTAGGGGTGGTATACAGAAGATAGCCAATTTTGGTAAAAGGCCAAGTCCATATTATTGCAAGAACACCTCAAATAAGCAAAGAGAAATGACAGTCCATCTTTACTTTAAGACAAGGTCAGTCAATTCAGAACATTTCAAGAACTTTGAAAGTTTCTTCAAGTGCAGTCGCAAAAACCATCAAGCGCTGTGATGATACTGGCTCTCATGAGGACCGCCACAGGAATGGAAGACCCAGAGTTACCTCTGCTGCAGAAGATAAGTTCATTAGAGTTACCAGCCTCAGAAATTGCAGCCCAAATATATGCGCTTAGTGGGACTATCATTTGTTTTTCAACAGGACAATGACCCAAAACACACCTCCAAGATGTGTAATGGCTATTTGACCAAGAAGGAGAGCTGCATCAGATGACGTGGTCTCCACAATCACCCGCCCTCAACTCAATTGAGATGGTTTGAGATGAGTTGGACCACAGAGTGAAATAAAAGCAGCCAACAAGTGCTCAGTATATGTGGGAACTCCTTCAAGACCGTTGGAAAAGCATTCCAGGTGAAGCTGGTTGAGAATGCCAAGAGTGTGCAAAGCTGTCATCAAGGCAAAGGGTGGCTACTTTGAAGAATCTGAAATATAAAATATATTTTGATTTGATTAACACTTTTTTGTTTACTACATGAGTCCATATGTGTTATTTCCATAGTTTTGATGTCTTCACTATTATTTCTACAATGTAGAAAATAGTAAAAATAAAGAAAAACCCTTAAATGAGTCGGTGTGTCCAAACTTTTGACTGGTACTGTACGTTGTTAGAAATTATTTGAAATTAATAAAAAATGTAAAGCTGAAATGTCTTGAGTCAACAAGTATTCAACCCCTTTGTTATGGCAAGCATAAATAGGTTCATGTTACATAATACGTTGCATGGACTCACTCTGTGTGCAATAATAGTGATTCATAGTAATAAACATGATTTTTGAATGACTACCTCATCTATGTACCCCACACATACAATTATCTGTAAGGTTCTTCAGTTGAGCAGTGAATTTCAAACACAGATTCAACCAATGCCTCGCATAAAATGGCACCTATTAGTAGATGGGTAAAAAAAGCAGACATTGAATATCCCTTTGAGCATGGTGAAGTTATTAATTACACTAATTACACCCAGTCACTACAAAGATAGAAGCGTCCTTCCTAACTCAGTTGCCGGAGAGGAAGGAAATCGCTCAGGGATTTCACCATGAGGCCAATGGTGACTTTAAAACAGTTACAGTGTTTAATGGCTGTGATAGGAGAAAACTGAGGATGGATCAACAACATTGTAGTTACTCCACAATATTAACATAATTTACAGAGGGCAAAGAAGGAAGCCTGTACAGAATAAAAATAATCCAAAACATGCATCCTGTTTTCCAATAAGGCACTAAAGTAAAAAAGCAAAAAATGTGGCAAAGCAATTACCTTTTTTGTCCTAAATATAAAGTGTTATGTTTGAGGCAAATCCAATATAACACATTACTGAGTACCACTCTCAATATTTTCAAGCATAGTGGTGGCTGCATCATGCTCTGGGTATGCTTGTAATCGTTAAGGACTGGGGAGTTTTTTAGGATAAAAAAAAGAATTGGAATGGTGCTAAGCACAGGCAAAACCTTGTTCAGTCTGCTTTCCACCAGATACTGGGAGATTAATTCACCTTTCAGCAGGACAATAACCTAAAACAAAAGGCCCCATCTAGACTGGAGTTGCTTACCGAGAAGACCGTGAATGTTCCCGAGTGGCCGAGTTACAGTTTTGACTTAAATCTACCTAAAACTTTATGGAAAGACCTGAAAAGGGTTGTTTAGCAATGACCAACAACCAATTTGACAAAGCTTGAATGATTTTGAAAATAATAATGGGCAGATGTTGTACAATCCAGGTGTGGAAAGCTCTTAGAGACTTACCCAGAAAGACTCACAGCTGTACTTGCTGCCAAAGGTGCTTGCATCTACAACAAATTGACTCAGGAGTGTAAATACTTACGGAAATTAGATATCTGATTTAATTTTCAATAAATTTGCAAAAAAATCTAAAAACACGTTTTCACTTTGTCATTATTGGGTATTGTGTGTAGATGGGTGAGAAAAAAAATATGTATTTAATAAATTTTGAATTAAGGATGTAACAACCAAATGTGTAATAAATCAAAGGGTATAACTACTTTCTGAAGGCATTGTATAGGCTTAAAAATGTAATTCTCCAATTTCAAACATGTTTTGGGGAAATGTCACCCACTCTTTTCTTTAAACAAAATAAATATCTTAGTTCAGTAGACGTGAACTAGGACTTAAGTTGTGGAAACTGACGATTTGACCTGAATGTATGCTTTACAGTACCATCCACTATTGGTTACCAATATATTAACATCTATTCTATGGGACCAGTGACTCACTTTAAAGTTAATCCATTTACATTTTTTGGGATGTAACACAAACGGTGATGTATATAAACCCTGGATTGCTGATGCTATGTATTGACCAATGAGAGGCGTTGAAGCCACCGGTCGGCCATATTGGCACTCCACAGAAGAAGCAGTCCATAGAAATGAATGGAATTCTACAGTATTAAAATTGAATGATTCAAGGTCAAAATTAAATGTATTTTAGTATTTTTGTTGCTGTAGTGGGCAAAGTAACATTATCACTTTCAAAACATTATACTTTAAAGCAAATGTTTTTATATATATTTTTTTTTCCAATTTTTATTTATTTTTATGTTTAGCTCACATAATATAATAACAAAAATATGCATTAACATGTCTGTAATATACTGAACAAAAATATAAATGAAACACGTAAAGTGTTGGTCCCATGTTTCATGAACTGATATAACTGATATGTTCCAAATGCACAAAAGCTTATTTTTCGCAGATTTTTTTTTACATCCCTGTTAGTGAGCATTTCTCCTTTGCCAAGATAAACCATCCACTTGACAGGTGTGGCATATCAAGAAGCTGATTAAACAGCACGATCATTACACAGGTGCACCTTGTACTGGGGACAATAAAAGGCCACTAAAATGTGCAGTGTTGTTACACAACACAATGCCACAGATGTCTCAAGTTTTGAGGGAGCGTGCAATTGGCATGCTGTCTGCAGGAATGTCCACCAGAGCTGTTGCCAGAGGTCCACCAGAGCTGTTGCCAGAGAATGTTATGTTAATTTTTCTACCATACGGTTATTTTATAGAATTTGGCATTACGTTCAACCAGTCTCACAACCGCAGACCACGTGTAACCACGCCAGCCCAGGACCTCCACATCCGGCTTCTTTACCTGCGGGAGTATCTGAGACCAGCCACCCGGACAGCTAATGAAACTGAGGAGTATTTCTGTCTGTAATAAAGACCTTTTGTTGTGAAAAACTCATTCTGATTGGCTGGGCCTGGCTCCCAAGTGGGTGGGCCCTGCCCAGTCGTGAAATCCATAGATTAGGGCCTAATTTATTATGACTGATTTCCTTATATGAAGTGTAACTCAGTACAATCGTTGAATTGCATTTATATTTTTGTTCAGTATAGAATAAACGTGGCAAAAACAAATGTAGACTTTATAAATGCATTTCTATAGCTTCCAAAATATTTTTTCAATGGTGGGGGAGTTCCAAGATGGAGGCGCGGTGGCATCAACACAATGGTGGGGGAGAGCCAAGATGGAGGTACGGCGGCTTCAAAACAGCGCTCCCTGTCAGTCATCTAGTGTATATATAAATCATTGAACACAACCTATTGTTTCCAATATGTTACACTTAAAAGCTAACAATGCTCCAAAAGGTGATAATTCCTTTGACTTTTTTTTTTGCAGCCTATTTTTGATACCCAACCCAACATCAATATCCATAAAACCTAATGTTATGGTCTCTAGCACAGTGACTACAATGTTAGGCCACAGTTCTCTTCTCTTCCCTCTCTTCCTATAGGTCATTTTTGGTCTCAAGTATTTCTTTGTCTTCCTCATTCTGATTTTTACTACTCTGTGATACGTCAGAGGCATATCCTCTCTCCACCTCCATGCCGTTGCTGGATAGGTCCATCCCTCTATCGGTCATTGTCACGACATCCAACGAGCCAATAAGAAGCTGAGCTGAGGTGTCTATTGCTGGAGTGGTGCTAGTGTCTGTTGTTCTGCTGTTGGTAACAGTCCTGCATGGGGATGAGAGGGTGAAAGGTCAGTGTTCATCACCATAGGAACATACTGGGGGAAAACATGCTGAAGGAAGAGGCTGAGCGGGAGGGAAAGAAGTAGGAATGGAGAGAGAGACGGGAGAGATGGGACAGGGAAAGGAGAAGAGAGGGATGCAATCCTAGTAAACAAAATTACGTTGAAAATATGTCTTTTAGACATCTAGTTGCTGAATCAAAGTTAAAAATATGAATTTTCCGGACGTTGAAAATACATATTCTACAGGGCATTGAAATCGGGTGCATTTCAGGTGCGGAATGAAAGGTGAAAATACATATTTTCCGGACATTGAAAAGACGTTAATAACAGACGTTGAAAATACTTATTTTTTCAGTCATTGATTCTATGGCCAACTTCATATGCATATACACTACCGTTCAAACGTATGGGGTCACTTAGAAATGTCCTTGTTTTTGAAAGAAAAGCACCTTTTTTGTCCATTAAAATAACATCAAACTGATCTGAAATACAGTGTAGACATTGTTAATGTTGTAAATGACTATTGTAGTTGGAAACGGCTGATTTGTAATGGAATATCTACATAGGCGTACAGTGCCTCATTATAAGCAACCATCACTCCTGTGTTCCAATGGTAATCCAAGTTTATCATTTTAAAAGGCTAATTGATCATTAGAAAACCCTTTTGCAATTATGTTAGCACAGCTGAAAACTGTTGTTCTGATTAAAGAAGCAATAAAACAAACCTTCTTTAGACTAGTTGAGTATCTGGAGCATCAGCATTTGTGTGTTCGATACAGGCTCAAAATGGCCAGAAACAAATAACTTTCTTCTGAAACTCGTCAGTCTATTCTTGTTCTGAGAAATGAAGGCTATTCCATGTGAGAAATTGCCAAGAAACTGAAGATCTCGTACAACTCCCTTCACAGAACAGCACAAACTGGCTCTAACCAGAATAGAAAGAGGATTGGGAGGCCCCGGTGCACAACTGAGCAAGAGGACAAGTACATTAGTGTCTAGTTTGAGAAACAGATGCCTCACAAGTCCTCAACTGGCAGCTTCATTAAATATTACCCGCAAAACACCAGTATCAACGTTAACAGTGAAGAGGCGACTCCGGGATGCTGGCCTTCTAGGCAGAGTTCCTCTGTCCAGTGTCTGTGTTCTTTTGCCCATCTTTTCTTTTTATTGGCCAGTCTGACATATGGCTTTTTTTTTGAAACTCTGCAAAGAACACAGACACTGTGTTTTCCGATCAATTTGATGTTATTTTAATGGACAAAAATGTTGCTTTTCTTTCAAAAACAAGGACATTTCTAAGTGACCCCAAACGTTTGAACGGTAGTGTACATTCTCAATGAAGTATGCATTATATCACAACATTTATTATATGAAAAAGGAATTCAAGATTACAACAGAATATTTATTCTGTCACATGCACTTATTTATGTGAGCTTTTTCAAAAGCTTTAAAATGTGCTATTCTTTGCTATGACTGTGATATTTTGTGATTTATCTACTTAAGTTGAATGGACTGACTGTAAGTCGCTCTGGATAAGAGCGTCTGCTGAATGACCAAAATGTAAATGTAAAAACAAACACTTGCAAAGCATGCCGGGTATTATTCTAATGAGCCCCGCCCCAAACAAGTACATATTTGGTTGGTATGGACCAGATCCAAATCTGAACAAATCATAGACGTCTATGCTATGTTTCATCAATTTGAACATCGCAGTACAGTACAGTACAGTTTAGCACAGTAGAGCACAGTACAGTATGGCACAGTACAGTAAACTTTAATTCAGAAGAGTACAGTACAGTAGAGTTTAATTCAATAGAGTAGAGTACATTAACATTACATTTACATTTAAGTCATTTAGCAGACGCTCTTATCCAGAGCGACTTACAAATTGGTGCATTCACCTTATGATATCCATTAAGAGTAAAGTAGGGTACAATACAGTAGAGAGGGTGTGGTAAGTTGAACCAAAGGGGTAAGTTGAACCACCCTTGTTTCTAGGAAACCATACATAAAATGAATAAGGTCATCCTTTCATTTAGTCTGTGAAGGAAGAAACCACATGGAAAAGTGGTAAGCAAGTTGCGTCAGGTGGGGTAAGTTGACCCATGGGGTAAGTTGACCCAATGGCCATGGGGTAAGTTAAGCCAATGGCCATGGGGTAAGTTGAGCCAATGGCCTTGGGGTAAGTTGACCCAATGGTTGAGCCAATGGCAAGTTGAGCAAATTCAAGTGTTTTCTTCCCAAGCGTAATGCAAGGCATTATTACTGGGATATATTAGCCAATGTTAAAAGTGTTTACAAAAGTACAAAGTGTTTGTTATTTGTTCAAAGATGCTTAAAATTATTAAAATACAAAAAAAGTGATTGTGTTGAATTGTGTTTGGGGAAAAAATATAGACATAGTTTTAAAAAGGTAGTGGTAATATTTCATTCAGTACATAAATGTGTAGGCGGCTTAACTTACCCCATACCCCTTTGTTTTGGACAAACTATGCTTTCAAAACAGTCATGTTTACAAGAACTCAGATTTTTTCTAGGGATACACAACATCCAGAAATATGTGTAGATATCTTTATTAGAAAGAATACTATATTTCCCTTGATAAAGTGATGCTGAATGTAAAAAATGGCTCAACATACCCCACTCTCCCCTTCACTCTACTTTATTTTACATTTTTTGTATTTTATATTTATATATATATTTTTACTCTACTATACTATACTATACTTTTCTGTACTGTACTGTGTACTGTAATACACTTTTCTTTACTGTATTGTGTACTGTACTAAGCTGTGCCATACTGTACTGTGTACTGTACTTTACTCTGCTGTGCTCTACTGTACTGTGTAGTGTGCTCTACTGTACTCTACTGTACTGTATTGTACTCTACTCTGCTGTGCTCTACTGTGTACTGTACTGTGTTGTACTATACTCTACTGTGCTTTACTGTACTGTGTACTGTACTGTAATGTACTCTACTGTACTATACTGTACTATATTGTACTGTACTCTGCTGTGCTCTACTGTACTGTGTACTGTAATGTACTCTGCTGTACTCTACTGTACTGTACTATACTGTACTCTGCTGTACTGTGCACTGTACTGCATTGTACTGTACTCTGCTGTGCTCTACTGTACTGTGTACTGTAATGTACTCTGCTGTACTCTACTGTACTCTGATGTACTGTACTCTGATGTACTGTGCACTGTACTGTATTGTACTGTACTCTGCTGTGCTCTACTATATTGTACTGTACCCTCCAAACTTATGAAACAGATGTCTATGATTGCTTTTTGGTCAGGACCAAATCTGAACCAATTATAGACGTCTACGTTTGGGCCAAATAAAGGCCAGACCGGACCAGTTCTGAATCAAACATAAACGTCTATGATTGGTTCAGATTTGGTCTGGTCCGGACTAAGAATCTACGTCCTTGGACATTAAAATCAAGGCCGGGCCAGACTGCACCAAAAAAAGACGTTGCTGTCGGTAAATGCTTAGCGGGGGGGGAGCACAGAACTAAATACTAATATAAGATATTATAATGTATCTCTATGGACTCACATTCCGTGTCGGAGGACGTGGCGTTCCCACTCTATGTTGTTGCTGAAGCAACGACCACAGAACTCACAGGGGAAACGCTTCTCAGCGGAGGCAGACACACTGCTGCTGCTAGGGGAAACCACAGGGACATCTGGGGGACAGACAGCGATTAGCATGATGAGGGGTTAATATCAGACATACAGCAAAGACAGATATAACAGGCCCCCAGTCACATCACATTACTGATCAGTGACAGGGCCAGTAACAGGGTTGTGTTCATTAGGGCACATGTAACAAAACGTTTTGAAACAGTCCCTCCCTGATTCAGTCGGTTTTCTTCTGTTTAGTGCCTAATGAACACAGCTCAAAGATTCTTGTTTACCTTTAGGAAAAGGCTTTTCTGCCACTCCCCCTTCCTCTTCCTCCTCTAGCTCTTCATCTCTTCTCTCCTCCATCATCTCTTCTTCCATGACCGTTCCATCCTCCTCTCTCTCCTCTTCCTCCTCGGCGCTACTGCGAATCTCCTTTAATGCATCCAGCTGATCCAGATTGACCCGCCCCATCGACTCAAAGTTACGGATCACCTGATCAACAAGAGAAAGACAGAGGTATCATCAGTATGTTCTTACTGCTGTCAAGTTGTTGTTTACTTGTATACAGAATTGTATACAAGTTGGCACGATCTTGTGATTTTCTCAGGATGACATCCTTAGAGAACTGCCTATTTTAAAAGCAAGTAGGTAATTTTTTAAAGCCGACCCATCCCCAGGACACGTACAACTGAATTAAAGATTGATGTGTAGGCTACCCCAAAGTAAAAAAAAAAGATAAACAGGAAGAGCATGTGTCAAGGCAGGGCATGCTGGGAGTTGGAGTTCAGACCACATCGTGGAGGGGTGTGTGCCACAGAGTGAAAACAAGACTATACTATAATATCAACACACTTCCCATATTGACAGGATGAAGTCTCTTGCATATATGCCAGCCAGACAGGCTGCATGATGGGAGTTGTAGTTCTGAGTCTGACTTACCTTGTGCTCGTCTCGGAGGTGTTCCTCCAGCTGGTAGCGCTGCCTGCTGTCGTAGTAACACAGTTGGCACTGGTAGGGTTTCATCTCGTTGTGCTTGGTGACGTGCAGCTGCAGGCTCTGGTCGCTGGAGCAGGTGAAGGTGCATTTGTGGCAGCGGAACACCACGCCCGCCAGGTGGCGAGACAGCTTGGAGCGGGACACCTCCAGGGGTACCACGCGCTCCTCTGTGGGGGTGAGGGAGAGGAGGGGAGAGAGAAAGAACGAGATAATGACTATTGTGTAAACACCATAACACTTACAACTGTGAAGTCATATCTTAGCACAGGAGGTTGGTGGGACCTGAGGAGGATGGGCTCCTGGTAATGACTGGGGCGGAATCAGTGGAATGGTATCAAATACATTAACCACATGGTTTCCAGGTGTTTGATGCCATTCCATTTGCTCCATTCCAGACATTATTATGAGCCGTCCTCCCCTCAGCAGCCTCCACTGTATCTTAGTAAGTGTAGCTAATCACTTTGGTTTGCGACAATACAGTGTAATGTCCCGGAACTCCGAGACTAGTACAGCTGTGACTTTAAGCTCAATAAGATCATGACACTTGGCACTAAGAGTTATTTCCCTCTGAATTGTCTTATCAATATTTGAGCAGATAAACTATGGCTTACCCCTGTGCAGGACGATGTGGTCGATCATATTGCTCTTGTATTTGGTGTGGTAGAGACAGAGTGGACAGCGTAGGTCTTTGTGACCCTCCTCAAGAACCACGGTGTGTCCTGCTTCCACATGCATGGTGAATGCTGACCTGAGAGGAACCGAACAGATGCAGTGAGGCCCAACGGACAGAAGAAAACAACCAGCACAATCAGTTGCCAAGCAACCATCATAAAACTCCCCCAAAAAGAAGACAATTTGTCTTTCCTTGATTCCTCATGTCCACTCTCCTCTCCATTTTGTCAACATGTATTTGAGAGGGTTCCGAGGCGAGGGACCTTGAATCCTCTCCTCCAATGCGGTTTAAGGAGTAAAGAGGACGTGAGGACTCAAGGAAAGACAAAGTTGTTGTCACAGTATCATTCATTTTCTCACTTGGAGCAGGTGAAGAAGGAGCAGTCCTTGCACTTGAACAGCTTCTTCCCTCCGTGTCGATCTCTGTAGTGGCGGCGCAGGCTCTGCATGTACCCCGAACTGAACTCACAGAACTCACAGGTCAGGATGCCATCCGGACGCGTGTCGGAGGTCGCGCCCTGGGCCGGGGCGGTGGTCACATGACTACGAGATGCTAGCTGATAGTGACTGAGCTGCTGCCGTACGTCCGCCGTCTCATGCAGATACCCAGCGTCTAGAGTGCGGGAAGAGAGAGTGGGGGCTGAGTGTGTATATCGTATAATACACTACCATTCAGCAGACACTTTTATTGAAAGTGACTCACAGCACAGTTACAGTACAATTAGTGATTTTTGTGTGTGTGTGATCCCCCGGGAATTGAACCCACAACCTTGGCATTGCTAGTACTACGCCAATGCAAACTAAGCCACACAGGACCATATGGATAAAAATCATGAAGAAATACTGCCTTACAGTAACTTCCTTTTTTATACTGTAGTAATTAATCATCTACTAGTTATTAACAGAGAAAACACCCTGTCAGGAACTCAAACAGGCTGTGAGGATTCACCCAAAGAGCTATAAAAGTAAACATGGCTTCAGAATCTGAATGGATCTGGAGTGTGTTGTAACCATAGCGAAACCCTTTTTTGGTGCTACAGTGGCAAGAAAAAGTATGTGAACCCTTTGGAATTACCTGAACTTCTGCATAAATTGGTTATAAAATTTGATCTGATCTTCATCTAAGTCACAAAAATAGACAAACACAGTCTGCTTAAACTAATAACACACAAACAAGTATACGTTTTCATGTCTTTATTGAACACACAGTGTGTAAACATTCACAGTGCAGGGTGGGAAAAGTATGTGAACCCTTGGATTTAATAACTGGTTGACCATCCTTTGGCAGCAATAACCTCAACCAAACGTTTTCTGTAGCTGCGGATCAGACCTGCACAATGGTCAGGAGGAATTTTGGACCATTCCTCTTTACAAAACTGTTTCAGTTCAGCAATATTCTTGCGATGTCTGGTGTGAACCACTCTTGAGGTCATGCCACAGCATCTCAATCGGGTTGAGGTCAGGACTCTGACTGGGCCACTCCAGAAGGCGTATTTTCTTCTGTTGAAGCCATTCTGTTGTTGATTTACTTCTGTGTTTTGGGTCGTTGTCCTATTGCATCACCCAACTTCTGTTCAGCTTCAATTGGTGGACAGAGTCTTACATTCTCCTGCAAAATGCCTTGATCGAAAGAAAAATACATTTTTAAGTTTATGATAGCAAGCTGTCCAGGCCCTGAGGCAACCCCCAACCACGACGCTCCCTTCACCATACTTTACAGTTGGATGAGGTTTGGATGTTGTTGTGCTGTGCCTTTTTTCTCTCCACACAGTGTTGTGTTCCTTCCAAACAACTCAACTGTAGTTTCATCTGTCCACAGAATATTTCGCCAGAAGCGCTGTGGAACATCCAGATGCTCTTTTGCGAACTTCAGACGTGCAGCAATGTTTTTTTTGGACAGCAGTGGCTTCTTCCGTGGTGTCCTCCCATGAACACCATTCTTGTTTAGTGTTTTACGTATCGTAGACTCGTCAGAGATGTTAGCATAGTCTAGAGAGTTCTCCAAGTCTTTAGCTGACACTCTAGGATTATTCTTAACCTCATTGAGCATTCTGCTCTGTGCTCTTGCAGTCATCTTTGCAGGACGGCCACTCCTAGGGAGAGTAGCAACAGTGCTGAAATTTCTCCATTTATAGACAATTTGTCTTACCGTGGACTGATGAACATCAAGACTTTTAGAGATAGTTTTGTAACCCTTTCCAGCTTTATGCAAGTCAACAATTGGATCTTCTGAGATCTCTTTTGTTCGAGGCATGGTTCACATCAGGCAATGCTTCTTGTTGTCAGGACCCGGTGTGAGAAACAGTCACTAATAATCGGCAGAACCCAGAAGATGAGGCAGACACAGCAGTACTAGAGACGGTGGTTTAATCAAAGGAAAGATCTTCCGGCAAAAATATAAATCCACAACGTCAAAAGAAAAGCCAAGAGACAAAAATAGATATCTTCCAAAATACAAAGAAAATCCACAAAGTGGTAAGAACAGCAAGGGAAAAAACAAACCTCAAAAGACCAATCCAAAATAAACAAGAACAAAACCAGAGAACTTCTGGAAAATCCAACAAGAGAAAAAGTTAACAGCATGGCTGGGGCTGGGTGCTAACGTACAAACACTGAGCAAAGAACTGAGGAACACACAGGGTTTAAATACCAACAAGGGAACGACACACAGGTGCAAACAATAATTAGAGCAAGGAAAAAACAAAAGGTTCAAAAAAGGTGCAATGGGGACATCTAGTGACCAAAACCTGAACAGTCCTGGCCAAAACCTGACACTTGTGACTAGCAAACTCAAATGTTGTGAGAGTTTTTTATAGGGCAGGGCAGCTCTAACCAACATCTCCAATCTCATCTCAATGATTGTTCTCCAGGTTAGCTGACTCCTGACTCCAATTACGTTTTGGAGAAATCATTAGCTTAGGGGTTCACATACTTTTTCCAACCTACACTGTGAATGTTTAAATTATGTATTCAATATAGACAAGAAAAATACAATAATTTGTGTGTTATTAGTTTAAGCAGACTGTGTTTGTCTGTTGTTGTAACTTTGATGAAGATCAGATCTAATTTTATGACCAATTTATGCAGAAATACAGATAATCCCAAAGGGTTCACATACACATACAAGGTTCTATATAGCACCAAAAAGGGATCCTCTGTGGTAACAAGCCAAATAACCCTTATTTGGCACTATATAGAAGCATTTGTTTTTAGTGTGTACTGTAACATCCCAGAACTGTGCATGTGATTGGCACCACAACCACGGTGGATGTCTGCATGTGAAAAATGCCTCATTCAGCACAGTAGCAAGACGAAGCCAGTGAATATGTAGATGAGATGGCAGGTACAGTCAAATCCTTTGAGAAAGTAGTAATCTGCCTTCTTAAATGGTAGTAACAGAAGCCAATAGTTCTGCCCAAGAGCTGTTGAACCGTGCTGAACCCCTGTGAAGCAGGAAGGAAGCAGCAGACTCCTTGGGGACTTTTCAGCCAAGTGAAATATTTTTACACTAGTATCATGACGACCACAGATATTCAACAGTCAATAACTTTCATAGGAAAACCCTGCACCTAACTACAAGACAGCACAAACACTAGTTGTAAAAATCTACTAGTTGTAACATTTAGAACTGCTAACGTTCTGCTCTGTTCCCCCTCAATGGTCTGCTGTAGCCAATGGTGACATGGCGGTTGCATTCCACAGTGCTTCTCTGCTCTGCTCTCGGTGTTCCACTTCCTCCTAGAGGGAAAATTCCATTGTGCCCACAGCTAGATGACACCTGCCAAGAACATTCTAGAACAGAGCGGGGCGGTCGGTTGGAGGGCCAGGCACCTGACACGCTAGTTTAACACCTTCTGGAACCAGTCATGGGCACAAAAAGAAAGGTGGATTCTGTTTGATCAGGTCTAACAATGTGAATCCTGGGATTTCAGAGGGAGACCATATGCTCCTATTCCAGTGTTTCCCCTAGCGGTGAGAAGGGCTGCCCTGCTGAGTTCTGATGCTCGCCAGCCTTGAAATGAATGAGGCTTGTACTGGTTGTAATTGAAAATGTGTATTTGTGTCAACAGCACCCAACCCCAAATATTGTCTTTGTAGTATTATTGTTCTGTATATATTGTGTTCGTTTAGGAATTTACTATTTGATGTTAACTGTGTTGTACATTTGTGTACAATTCAGTCCATGATTGCAATAAACCAATAAAACCTATTAATACTACTACTTGGGGCCTTTTGTAAAGGGTGTTTTCACACTTGTTCCTTTTCAGAATATTTTTGTGAATTCAGTGCGGTTCGCTTAATTTTTGTGTGCAGTGTGAACACTCCTACAGAACTCAGAGCCCTCAAAAGAGCCCCCGAAGTGAACCAAACGGAGACCATCTCGAGAGGTGGTCTGAGTTCAGTTAGCTTGAATTCCACAGTCCTGTTCCCTTTTTTTGTGGGCAATGTGAACACAAAGCCGCCCAGGTTCTCTTGTCATTATTCCAGAACCACGCACTAGACTACTGCAACACCGTTTCCCCTGACATAACCCCTCACATTAGTGGCACAAAAGAAACGTATGCTCTTTTTGGATATTGATTAGAGATTGTCAAGGATGCAAAGAAATTCCAAAATATGTGGAGAGTTTTGTACTGACACAATGTTCAGATTATTTGTTTTCAATATGTGATCTACAGGATAGGCTAAGAGAGCTTCATAAGCTGTTCATTCCATTCGATTACAGGCTCAAAATGGCAAATACAGGCTCAAAATGGCCAGAAACAAAGAACTTATTTCTGAAACTTGTCAGTCTATTTATGTTCTGAGAAATGAAGGCTATTCCTTGAGAGAAATTGCCAAGAAACTGAAGATCTTGTACAACGCTGTGTACTACTCCCTTCACAGAACAGCGCCAACCCGCTCTAACCAGAATAGAAGTGGGAGGCCCCGGTGCACAACTGAGCAAGAAGACAAGTACATTAGTGTCTAGTTTGAGAAACAGATGCCTCACACAAGTCCTCAAATGGCAGCTTCATTAAATAGTACATGCAAAACATCAGTCTCAACGTCAACAGTGAAGAGGTGACTACGGGATGCTGGCCTTCTAGGCAGAGTTCCTCTGTCCGGTGTCTGTATTCTAGGCAGAGTTGCAAAGAAAAAGCCATCCTCCACCAAACTTTACAGTTGGCACTACACACTGGGGCAGGTAGCGTTCTCTAGGCATCCACCAAACCCAGATTCGTCCATCAGACTGCCACTCCTGTGGCGGGCCGGACGCATACACGCTGACACGGTCGACAGTTGTACGGTGTTTTCTTCGACACATTGGTGCGGCTGGCTTCTGGGTTAAGCGAGCAGTGTGTTAACTTCTTATGGCTGGGGGCGCTATTTTCACGTTCGGATGAAAAGCGTGCCCAGAGTAAACTGCCTGCTACTCAGGCCCAGAAGCTAAGATATGCATATTATTAGTATATTCGGATAGAAAACACTCTGAAGTTTCTAAAACTGTTTGAATGACGTCTGTGAGTATAACAGAATGCATATGGCAGGCAAAAACCTGAGAAAAATTCCAACCAGGAGATGGGAAATCTGAGGTTTGTAGGTTTTCAAGTCTTTGCCTACCCAAGATAGGAAGTGCAATCGGACCAAATTTACACTAAGGCTTCCACTAGATGTCAACAGTCTTTAGAACCTTGTTTCAGGCTTCTACTGTGAAGGTGGAGCGAATAAGAGCTGTTTGAACCAGGTGTCTGGCAGAATGCCATGAGCTAAGTCAGGCGCACGGCCGTGAGAGCGAGCTCTGTTCCTTTTAATTTCGAAAGACAAAGGAATTGTCCGGTTGAAACATTATTGAAGATTTATTATAAAAACGTCCTAAAGATTGATTCATACATCGTTTGACATGTTTCTATGAACTGTAATATAACTTTTTAGACTTTTCGTCTGGACTTAGTGCTCGCGCGTTGTGTATTTGGATTACTGGACTAAACGCGCGAACGAAAAGGAGGTATTTGGACATAAATGATGAACTTTATCGAACAAAACAAACATTTATTGTGGAACTGGGATTCCTGGGAGTGCATTCCGATGAAGATCATCAAAGGTAAGTGAATATTTATAATGCTATTTCTGACTTTTGTTGACTCCACAACATGGTGGGTATCTGTATGGCTTGTTTTTGTGCCTGAGCGCTGTACTCAGATTACTGCATGGTGTGCTTTTGCCATAAAGCTTTTTTGAAGTCTGACACAGCAGTTGCATTAACTTCTACTTCATCACAATCCCGGATCCGGGAGCACCCCCATCAGTAAAAAAGCTGACTAGCATAGCCTAGCATAGCGTCACAAGTAAATACTAGCATCTAAATATCATTAAATCACAAGTCCAAGACACCAGATGAAAGATACACATCTTGTGAATCCAGCCATCATTTCTGATTTTTTAAATGTTTTACAGGGAAGACACAATATGTATTTCTATTAGCTAACCACGATAGCAAAAGACACAACTTTTTTTCCCCACCATTTTTTTCCTGCATAGGTAGCTATCACAATTTCGACCAAATAAAGATATAAATAGTCACTAACCAAGAAACAACTTCATCAGATGACAGTCTGATAACATATTTATTGTATAGCATATGTTTTGTTAGAAAAATGTGCATATTTCAGGTATAAATCATAGTTTTACATTGCAGCCACCCTCACAACTCTCACCAAAGCAACTAGAATAACTACAGAGACCAACGTGAATTACCTAAATACTCATCATAAAACATTTATGAAAAATACACAGCGTACAGCAAATGAAAGACAAAGATCTTATGAATCCAGCCAATATTTCAGATTTTTTAAGTGTTTTACAGCGAAAACACAATATAGAATTATATTAGCTTACTACAATAGCCAACCACACAACAGCATTGATTCAAGCCAACAATAGCGATAACGAATAAACCAGCAAAATATATTAATTTTTTCACTAACCTTCTCAAACTTCTTCAGATGACAGTCCTATAACATCATATTACACAATACATATAGAGTTTGTTCGAAAATGTGCATATTTAGCGGCACAAATCGTGGTTATACAATGAGAATAGTAGCCAAGCTGCCAACAAAATGTCGGGAGAAATCTTGGGAGAGGCACCTAATCTAATCATTAACTAATCATAAACTTGACTAAAAAATACAGGTTGGACAGCAAATGAAAGATACATTAGTTCTTAATGCAACCGCTGCGTTAGATTTTTAAAATTAACGTTACTACGACATACAGCGTGCGTTAAAGCGAGACCGCACCGAAATTAATGGCGGAATAGGAGTTTTACATTTTTCAACAGAACAACGAATTAACATCATAAATAGTTCTTACTTTTTGATGAGCTTTCATCAGAATCTTGGGCAAGTTGTCCTTTGTCCAAAAGAATCGTTGCTCGGTTGTAGATTGTCGCCTTCAACTTTGTAATTAGCAGTAAACATTAGCCATGTGGCGAAGACGTGCCCAACTCACTATAACGCAGCACTAAGAAAATTCAGAAAATCGCAATATACTGATATAAAATGATATAACTCGGTTTAAAATAACTACATTATGACGTTCTTAACACCTATATCGAATAAAATCAGAGCCGGATATATCTAAGGCCTATAACGAGAGCTTTCCAGAACGCCATCCTGAGGTCTGTCTTGCGTCATGGCGAATGTTGAAAAGAGTGCACCCCCGGTTCCAAGAGCCCTTATATGGCCTCAGATCTGCCTAGCAACTCCATTCCAATTCTCACTATTTGCTGACATCTAGGGGAAGGCGTATGCAGTGCATGTCGACCAATAGAAGACATGCAAATTAATAAACTGACCCTAGAACAGCCTGCCTGATTTCAGATTTCTCACTTCCTCACAGGAAGTTTGCTCCAACTTGAGTTCTGTTTTACTCACAGATATAATTCAAACGGTTTTAGAAACTAGAGAGTGTTTTCTATCCAATAGTAATAATAATATGCATATTGTACGAGCAAGAATTGAGTACGAGGCAGTTTAATTTGGGAACGAAATTTTTACAAAGTGAAAACAGCACCCCCTATTGAGAAAATGTTTTAAGGAGAAGTATATCTTTAATTCTATGCATAACACTTGTATCTTTTATCAACGTTTATGATGAGTATTCCTGTAAATTGATGTGGCTCTGCAAAATCACCGGATGTTTTGGAGGCAAAACATTAATGAACATAACGCGCCAATGTAAACTGAGATTTTTGGATATAAATATGAACTTTATCAAACAAAACATACATGTATTGTGTAACATGAATTCCTATGAGTGCCATCTGATGAAGATCATCAAAGGTTAGTGATTAATTTTATCTCTATTTCTGCTTTTTGTGACTCCTCTCTTTGGCTGGAAAAATGGCTGTGTTTTTCTGTGACTAGGCGCTGACCTAACATAATCATATGTTGTGCTTTCGTCGTAAAGCCTTTTTGAAATCGGACACTGTGGTGGGATTAACAACAAGTTTATCTTTAAAATGGTGTATAATACTTTAACTTCTTATGGCTGCAGGGGCAGTATTGAGTAGCTTGGATAAAAGGTGCCCATTTCAAACGGCCTCGTACTCAATTCTTGCTCGTACAATATGCATATTATTATTACTATTGGATAGAAAACACTCTCAAGTTTCTAAAACCGTTTGAATTATATCTGTGAGTAAAACAGAACTCATTTTGCAGCAAACTTCCTGTCAGAAAGTGAAAAATCGGAAATCGAGGCTCCATTCCAGGGCCTCCCTAATTGTTTGCTTGAAATCTATTAGTATACATGCACTTCATACGCCTTCCACTAGATGTCAATAGGCTGTGAGAGGTGAAATGGGGTCTCTAGCTCTTTCTATGGTCAAAAGAGAGAGCTTGGAATGACAGGACCCCAATTTCCTTTGCTCAGGAAGACGCGGAAAGGACTTCCGCATTGGCTTCTGAAAAGCTATTGTTATAGACGGCAAATATCTCCGGCTTTGATTTTATTTGATAAACGTGACAATATCATCGTAAAGTATGTTTTTTCAATATAGTTTAATCAGATTATTGAAATTTTTTCGGGAGTTTTGGCGTGTTCCGTTCTCTGAGTTTGTTGACAATGGAGAGCTTCGCGCCACTTGGCAAGTTTTGCTTGCAAATTCGAGAGGGAAAAAGGACATTCTACATGCAAACAACGATTGTTCTGGACAAAGGACCACTTGTACAAGATTCTGATGGAAGCTCAACCAAAGTAGGACCCATTTATGATGTTATTTCCTATTTCTGTCGAAAATGTGTTGTTGTGTTTTCCGCCTTGAGTTTTGGCGCTGTGTCGCTATAACGTAAGCTGTATGTCGTAATGAAGTTATTTTTAGAATTCTAACACGGCGATTGCATTAAGAACTAGTGTATCTATCATTTGCTGTACAACAAGTATTTTTTAGTAACGTTTATGATTAGTTATTTGGTCAGAATAGGTGAGTGTCAGAAATATATCCGGACATTCTGGGAAAAAGATGCTAAGTTTTCACAATGTATAACCACGGATTTCAGCTCTAAATATGCACATTTTCGAACAAAACACAAGTGTATTGTATAACCTGATGTTATAGGACTGTCATCTGATGAAGTTTGTCCAGGTTAGTGAAAAATTATATATCTTTTGCTGTTTTCTTGCGATCGCTAACTTTTGCTGCTGATAAATGGGTTGTGTTTTTGGCTATTGTGGTAAGCTAATATAATGCTATATTGTGTTTTCGCTGTAAAACACTTAAAGAATCGGAAATATTGGCTGGATTCACAAGATGTTTGTCTTTCATTTGCTGTACACCATGTATTTTTCATAAATGTTTTATGATGAGTATTTAGGTATTTCAATTTGGTCTCTGTAATTGTTCTAGCTGCTTCGGTGCAATTTCCGATTGTAGCTGCAATGTAAAACTATGATTTATACCTCAAATATGCACATTTTTCGAACAAAACATAGATTTATTGTATAACATGTTATAAGACTGTCATCTGATGAAGTTGTTTCTTGGTTAGTTTGGTTGGTTCTTGGTTAGTTTGGTTGGTTTTGTGCATGCTACCTGTGCTGTGAAAAATGTCTGTGCTTTTTTCTATTTGGTGGTGAGCTAACATAAATATACGTGGTGTTTTCGCTGTAAAACATTTAAAAAATCGGACATGTTGGCTGGATTCACAAGATGTTTATCTTTCATTTGCTGTATTGGACTTGTTAATGTGTGAAAGTTAAATATTTCTAAAAAATATCTTTTGAATTTCGCGCCCTGCACTTGGACGGGCTGTTGTCATATTGAGCCCGACACCGGCCTGCAGCCATAAAAGGTTAATGTTTGAGGAATTTTAATTATGAGATTTCTGTTGTTTGAATTTGGCGTCCTGCACTGTCACTGGCTGTTGTCAAATCGATCCCGTTAACGGGATTTCAGCCGTAAGAAGTTAGCCTCTTGTGGCTGAAGGGGCAGTAATGAGTAGCTTGGATGAAAGGTACACACAGGTGCCCAGAGTAAACGGCCTGCTCCTCAGTCATAGTTGCTAATATATGCATATTATTATTAGTATTGGATAGAAAACATTCTGAAGTTTCTAAAACTGTTTGAATTATGTCTGTGAGTATAACAGAACTCATATGGTGTGGGGGCTGTGCTTTGGCAAAGTGGGTGGGGTTATATCCTTCCTGTTTGGCCCTGTCCGGGGGTATCATCGGATGGGGCCACAGTGTCTCCTGATCCCTCCTGTCTCAGCCTCACCCTCAGTAGTTTGTGTCGGGGAGCTAGGGTCAGTCTGTTATATCTGGAGTATTTCTCCTGTCTTATCCGGGGTCCTGTGTGAATTTAAGTATGCTCTCTCTAATTCTCTCTTTCTTTCTCTCTCTCTCGGAGGACCTGAGCCCTAGGACCATGCCTCAGGACGACCTGGCATGATGACTCCTTGCTGTCCCCAGTCCACCTGGCCGTGCTGCTGCTCCAGTTTCAACTGTTCTGCCTGCGGCTATGGAACCATGACCTGTTCACCGGACGTGCTACCTGTCCCAGACCTGCTGTTTTCAACTCTCTAGAGACCGCAGGAGCGGTAGAGATACTCTTAGTGATCGGCTATGAAAAGCCAACTGACATTACTCCTGAGGTGCTGACTTGCTGCACCCTCGACAACTGTGATTATTATTATTTGACCATGCTGGTCATTTATGAACATTTGAACATCTTGGCCATGTTCTGTTATAATCTCCACCCGGCACAGCCAGAAGAGGACTGGACACCCCTCATAGCCTGGTTCCTCTCTAGGTTTCTTCCTAGGCTTTGGCCTTTCTAGGGAGTTTTTCCTAGCCACCGTGCTTCTACACCTGCATTGCTTGCTGTTTGGGGTTTTAGGCTGGGTTTCTGTACAGCACTTTCAGATATCAGCTGATGTAAGAAGGGCTATATAAATACATTTGATTTGATTTGATATGGCAGGCAAAAACCTGAGAAGAAATCCAAACAGGAAGTGGAAATTCTGAGGCTGGTCGAGTTTCAACCAAGATCCCATTGAAATCACAGCGAGATATGAATGAGTATTCACTTCCTACGGCTTCCACTAGATGTCAACAGTCTGTAGAACTTTGTCTGATGACTCTACTGTGAAGGGGGGCCGAATGAGAGGAGAATTAGTCACCACTGCCATGAGGTGGCCATTCTTTGACCATGCTCGTTCACATGAGAGGGAGCTCCGTTCCATCGCTCATCTGAAGTCAATGTAATTCTCCGGTTGGAACGTTATTCAAGATTTATGTTAACAACATTCTAAAGATTGATTCAATACATCGTTTGACATGTTTCTACTGACTGTTACGGAACTTTTGGACATTTCGTCAGGTTTTAGTGAACTCGCTTCGTGACTTTGGAATTGTTTACCAAACGCGCTAACCAAAGTAGCTAATTGGACATAAATAACGGACATTATCGAACAAATCAAGCATTTATTGTGGACCTGGGATTCCTGGGAGTGCATTCTGATGAAGATCATCAAAGGTAAGGGAATATTTATCATGTAATTTCTGGTTTCTGTTGACTTCAACATGGCGGCTAATTTGACTATTGTTCTGAGCGCCGCCTCAGATTATTGCATAAAGTTTTTTTGAAATCTGACACAGCAGTTGCATTAAGGAGAGGTATATCTATAATTCCATGTGTATAACTTGTATTATCATCTACATTTATGATTTGGCTATGCAAAATCACTTGATGTTTTTGGAACTAGTGAATGTAACGCACCAATGTAAACTCAGATTTTTTTATATAAATATGAACTTTATCAAACAAAACATACATGTATTGTGTAACATGAAGTCCTATGAGTGTCATCTGATGAAGATCATCAAAGGTTAGTGGTTAATTTTATCTCTATTTGTGCTTTTTGTGACTCCTATCTTAAAAATGTGCTTATTGTGGTTTGGTGTGACCTAACATAATCGTTTGTGGTGCTTTCGCTGAAAAGCATATTTGAAATCGGACACTTTGGTGGGATTAACAACAAGATTACCTTTAAAATGGTATAAGACACATGTATGTCTGAGGAATTTTAATTATGAGATTTCTGTTTTTTGAATTTGGCGCCCTGCACTTTCACTGGCTGTTGTCATATCGATCCCATTACCGGGATCTCAGCCCTAAGAAGTTTTAAGAAGCAGTGCGGCTTGGCAGAGTTGTTGTTTCGGAGGATGCATGGCTCTTGACCTTCGCCTCTCCTCATTCAAAAGGCAAGGGGAGTGTTCTTCCTGTTTTTTGTTTTTTACCCCAGAGTTCACTTTAAACAGGACGGAGATAATTTATTTTAAAAGAGGAGTTCTCCTGTACAGTGCCTTGCAAAAGTATTCACCTCCTTGGCGTTTTTCCTATTTTGTTGCATTACAACCGGTAATTTAAATTGATTTTTATTTGGATTTCATGTAATGGACATACACAAACTAGTCCAAATTGGTGAAGTGAAATGAAAAAAATTACTTGTTTCAAAAAATTAAATATAAATTGAAAATTGAAAAGTGGTGGGTGCATATGTATTCACCCCTTTGCTATGAAGCCCCTAAATAAGATCTGGTGCAACAAATTACCTTCAGAAGTCACATAATTAGTTAAATAAAGTCCACCTGTGTGCAATCTAAGTGTCACATGATCTCAGTATATATACACTTCTTCTGAAAGGCCCCAGAGTCTGTAACACCACTATGCAAGGGGCACCACCAAGCAAGCGGCACTATGAAGACTCAGGAGCTTTCCAAACAGGTCAGGGAGAAGTACTGATCAGGGTTGGGTTATAAAAAAATATCCGAAACTTTGAACATCCCAAGGAGCACCACATTATAAAAAATGGAAAGAATATGGCACCACAACAAACCTGCCAAGAGAGGGCCGCCCACCAAAACTCACGAACCAGGCAAGGAGGGCATTAATCAGAGGCAACAAAGAGACCAAAGATAACCCTGAAGGAGCTGCAAAGCTCCACAGCGGAGATTGGAGTATCTGTCCATAGGACCACTTTAAGCCGTACACTCCACAGAGCTGGGCTTTACGGAAGAGTGACCAGAAAAAAGCCATTGCTTAAAGGAAAAAATAAGCAAACACGTTTGGTGTTCACCAAAAGGCATGTGGGAGACTCCCCAAACATATGGAAGAAGGTACTCTGGTCAGATGAGACTCTGGTCAGATGAAAATTGAGCTTTTTTGGCCATCAAGGAAAACGCTATGTCTGGCGCAAACCAAACACCTCTCATCACCCCGAGAACACCATCCCCACAGTGAATCATGGTGGTGGCAGCATCATGCTGTGGGGATGTTTTTCATTGGCAGGGACCGGGAAACTGGTCAGAATTGAAGGAATGAAGGATGGTGCTAAATACAGGGAAATTATTGAGGGAAACCTGTATCAGTCTTCCAGAGATTTGAGACTGGGACGGAGGTTCACCTTCCAGCAGGACAATGACCCTAAGCATACTGATACTGCTAAAGCAACACTCGAGTGGTTTAAGGGGAAACATTTAAATGTCTTGGAATGGCCTAGTCAAAGCCCAGACCTCAATCCAATTGAGAATCTGTGGTATGACTTAAAGATTGCTGTACACCAGCGGAACCCATCCCACTTGAAGGAGCTAGAGCAGTTTTGCCTTGAAGAATGGGCAAAAATCCCAGTGGCTAGATGTGCCAAGCTTATAGAGACATACCCCAAGAGACTTGCAGCTGTAATTGCTGCAAAAGGTGACTCTACAAAGTATTGACTTTGGGGGGGGGGTGATTAGTTAAGTTTTCTGTTGTTTTTTGTCTTATTTCTTGTTTGCTTCACAATAAAAAATATTTTGCATCTTCAAAGTGGTAGGCATGTTGTGTAAATCAAATGATACAAACCCCCCCAAAATCCATTTTAATTCCAGGTTGTAAGGCAACAAACTAGGAAAAATTCCAAGGGGATGAATACTTTCGCAAGCCAGTCTATATATGAAAACACCCTAAAATAAACGGCATATCATCGAATAAATTAGGGCTCATTTGAATAAGATATGTTAATCGCAATTACCTTCCTGGTTAAAAAAAAAATAAAAAAAATATCAAACTAAAAACAATCTACAATCAATAAAAGTCTCCCTTCTCAGTCTGCTTGGTAATACAGATGGAGCTCTTACCGTCAAGGTTAGAGGTCAGGGGTGTCTGGTGAGGGTCTGAGCCCAGCCTGAGTGGCCTGGTCTGGGGGCCCTGGGTGGTAGCGCCAGCACGAAGCCTGGGGAGGGTCAGGGCCTCCCCATGGTCCCTCAGAGAGTGCTCCTTCAGCTGGCTGATAGTCATTGAGGAGAAGGGGCAGGACAAGCACTTATAGGTGTTCTCGCCTGTAAAATAGTAATAATAATAATAATAGCAAGTAAAGTAACCCAGAGTCAGAATGGCTCATAATAAAACATGGGTTTTATGTAACCGTTAGAGATTCTCAAGGACCCAAAGACACCTTGTATGTGTCAAGAATAAATAAAGATCATATCAATATTTCATGAATCTTTTACAGTTTGATGATAATATATCACTAAATATAATTTCATTAAAGTCACAGTAAAAAAACAACTAAAAAGAAAAATACTATGATAGTGTAAAAGAAAGGACTCTCTCTCTTCGGCAAAGTAACAGAAACGTTGGTCAGAGAGAGACTCTTTTGAGAGGGGCTTTGTCCAACTTAGTATGGAGTCGAACACGCCAGTCAGTTTTCAGACTCCGAGTCACTCAAGACACGACAATCTGCCGCTCGTCTGACAATTTTCTTTTTTTGACACTTTTTATGATGAGAACCCCGACTCCATTCAAGGGCAAATCGATTGGCTTGATACTATATTGTAAGGCCAAAAGCTTTCAGCTAGACTGACAGAGCCAGTGCCTTTGGCAGCCAACGGATCTGAAAAGAGGGGTGCTGACACTCATTTTCTACTGCTCTACCCTTCAATGACTTTTGCACCTTATCGAGAGAACCAGCATTCACATGCCACAAGCTATGGATTCCACCGCATACACATGATCCATTACCAAGGCAGCAATCCAAACCCAATCTTTTTCAACTGTCCCGTAATCTGGTTTTAATGTCCATTCTAGAATGCCCTTCCAACAAATCAGAAACTAGTTTTCAACAATGCTGTGGTATAATATACTGTAAACAACAGAAGACGTTTTGAAGAAAACCACCACCAACAGACCATGTTAGAACACTTTCAACATGTAATCAAATGTTAAATGGCTCTGCTTTGGAGTCGATTATCTGAAGCAATTGTTGATTGTTGTTGACTCATCTTTCTGTGTTCTTTTCCAATCATAACTGAGACAACATTCATGACTAGTTTTTAGATGGTTCTTCTATGTACTCGCATTGTCATTTGTGATGATTGGCTATCATATCTATTCCTATGTTCTGGCGTTGGTTCACTGGCTACATCAGTGCAGTCTATAGGAGTAAATATCCAACAACATCACACACAGAGCAAATCCGCAGCCACTTGTATGACAGATATTCCCTGCACTCAATGACAGGCTGACTTTAAGATATTCCCATAGGGGACATATGAGAGACTACTGATATTAGTGTTGATTTAGTATCCTCGAACAGCTCTGGTAAAGTCATACATTCAGACTAGGCCACAGCCCCAATACACAGCTGGGGACAATAATAACCCACTAGCTTGGTCCTAGATCAGTTTGTGTTGTTTAGCCAGCTCCTATTAAGTCATGTTTGGCAGCATGAACAGATCTGGGACCAGCAGGCTAATAACATACCATGTTACAGTACACGTGGGTTGCGTCTGAATTGTCATCCTATTAACCAGAGCCCTGTAAAAGTAGTGCACTACCCACATGAAAAAATACTACAGTTTACTATACTGCCCTACCAAGTAAAAGAGCAATAACTACTCATTGAGTGTATCTGTGAAAAATATCTTTAAAGATTTAATTGTTCAGCCAAATGAGTTGGCAGATCACTGAAAATGTGGTTATCTGTTGTCTTACTATAAGGTCATTTTTTTATTCATATTGACTCTGACATTACCTTTGACCCTAGACTGCAGTTACTGTCTTCTTGCTTGTTACACCCACTGGAATACATTTCCATTATGATTTTTTTTTAACACAAACTTGTGTTCATAGATTTATTTGTATGTGGCTATCAGTTTCATATAGTTTGATACTTGTATCAGCAAAGAAGAATCAATAATACCAAGGTAAACCGTACACACTGCAGATTGGTGATAAAAAGGTAAAATACCAAGGTAAAAGGCAGTATCTGGCATGCTTTTTTCCTTGGTTTTACGGAAAATGTTTGCAGTTACTGAAAACATGACACACCATTCTCTCCATAACACAACACAATGGAGGTAGGATATTTGTCCACATGATAGAGCATGTATTTAATGTATCAAAAATGTCAGTAACAAATTTTTGGACCAAATGTGCAGTTACTGCTCTTTTGCTTGTGAAGGACAGTATAGAATACTACAGTACGTACTATAGTATTCTATAGGAAACTGTATTATACTGTAGAATACTATACTACATACTGTAGTGTCCCTTGATCATGTGCAGTACTTACTATAGAATGTTGTAGAATACTGTAGAATACTATTGTAAATACTACAGTAATGTCTACAAAAACACTACAGTCCGCAAAAACACAACACTTTTTTTTTATACAACTAGAGTAAATACTACAGTATCTTTTTTGCATAAACCCTGCCCATTCCCCTCCCCATTTCATAATTTGTGCCACCCATGAGTGAGAAACCTACATGCCAAGTGAAGACCATACAACGTGTTCCCTACAGGTGATAGAAAAGAGCAGAAGCCCTGAATTATCCGTTCAGATCCCAGTCGGAACTACCCACCTACAGGTTATGGAAAATGTGCTCTTTTAGTATTTCTCCAGTAGGTTTCCTAAAGGAGAAAGCCTCCACTTCCATGTCAAAGACAGTTAAACAAAAACACTAAAGTAAATACTACAGTATAGTACAGTCCACAAAAACGCTGCAGTAATTATTATAGTATACACTACAGTTTTCTTTTACTACAGTATTTATACTATAGTTAACTGTAAATACTACAGTATAATACAGCATTCACTGTAGTGTTCTTGCAGACTATTGTCTGCAAAAACAGTATTTACACCACAGTATACTATAGTATTTCTTTACGTGGGTGTATAGGGAATAGAGTTCTATTTCGGACCCACCCATGAACACGGTCCGTTTCAGGTAGTTGTATAGAGCTCAGTGAGGTGTGCTGTGGTTGTTTTCTACCTGCATGTGCTTTGTGTAGGTGACTCTTCAGGCGACTCAGGTAGGCAGACTTAAAGGGACAGAGCTTGCATCTGAAAGGCTTGTGGTGCCCATGGTGGGACTGCACGTGTCTGTCCAGACTGAAGAGATGGAGACAGAGAGGAAGCAGGAGGAAGAGGGTTAGAGAGAGAGAGGAGACAGACAGAGCGAAGAGACAGAAAGGGAGACAAAGAGAGATATAGAGAAAGAAATGTCTTCACACATGTTCCAACACATCACAACAGAATGCTTTCAGGGAAGCAGAGGGAATCTGTTTTCATATAACTTCCTTTTTCAAAACCACAATTTCCAATGACTATTGAGCAGAGGCCGTAGGGGAAAAGATCTACCACCGTCCCTGTATCCCTAGTGTATCTCTTTGTGTCTGACTGCAAACCACATAGAACGTATCTGGGGAATATTAGTGTGTTTTCATACAAGCCTCTTGGGTGGCATGGGAACGCATTTCCTTTCTGGGTCAGGGCACATGCAGTAGAGTGGGATTACACAATGGAGCTCAACAAAGATGAAGTCTTTCAGCTTTGGATAAGAAGACAAATTAAAATCAAAATGTCTGCCATGCCTGCAGTGTCTCTCACTGGAGTGGACTGGAGTGAGCTTTAGAGGCAATGTGTGTTCCATCTAGCCTGGTGCCAGATCTGTTTGTGCTCTTTCCTTCTCTATTGCTGTCATTGTCAATCACAAACAGACTGGCACTTAGGCTCCATTCCATCCAGAGAGAATGTTGAAATAAAGCACAGCTAAGGAGACAGGTGCAGGAGAGTAAACGCTATACAGAACACAGCCACACACACCAAGACATTAGAGGACACTATTCATCGAAACAGCAACACACTCAATCTTAAACAATTCAGAGGGTTTACGAAAGTGAACTCCAAATCCCAGAATGCCTCTGATATATACATGTACTGTATGCCCTTCGTGTGTGTGTGTGACAAGCAGTGAACCAATCATTTATATTATCTCTTTAAGTCTATATTATGTCCTCTTACTTGTGTCTGAAGGGGGAGACGAACTGGCAGTACTGGCAGCTGTACTTGTCCTCTCTGGTGAACATGGCCATGGCCGAGTGGCTCCTCTCGTGGGACCTCAGCCCCTGCATGGACATGAAGACGCGGTCGCACTGAGCGCATGGGTGTCCCCCAACAAGCCTCTCCTTCACCTGCTGGCCGACGGGCGCCACTACCCCAACCCCCTCTCCAATTGCCATCTCCGTCGTTTCTATGGCAACAGCATCCCCGGCGACCACCGGGCCCATAGCTGTGGCGGCCATCGTCATGTCCTTGGGAGATGTCTCCATGATGGAGTTGTCGGTCACCTCTTCCACCTCTCCGTTGGTGATGCTGTTCTCTCCCGGGATGGTGGACAATGGTACATCTGTGACTTCCTGCTGAGGTGAAGGACAGAGGGAGAACAGCATTATAGCAGCTATATTTATTTATCATTTCCATATGCTTTGGCAGTTAACACGTCGTACTGACTAATGTACTCCAAACTGTTGCCATTGTACCAAACTAACCTTGCTTTAGGCTTTGGCTCACTGGGCTAACAGTCTCGTGGTGCGTAGAGAACTTGAACCTAGTCAGTCACACCATCATGGCCGAATATGTTATTTGATTCCTGAATTTCATTTAAAACAATATTGCTAGCTGTGATTGAACTTAATTTAATTCTTAACTTAATTCGAATAACCTCCCTACCGGCATGTACATACTGTAGAGCAGGGATAGCCAACTAGATTGAGCCGCGGGCCTTTTTTTGTCGGAGTGGATGGTCAGGGGGTAGGAACATAATCATAATCATTTTTACACTGCAAATTGACCGCAACTAAGCCCAAAAATATATTGTATTTGAAAAGAACAATTATTTCCTACCTTGACTACATTGATACACAATCGCATAAGACTCTTTTTTTATTTGTAGAAATACTTGGGAACATATTTCCTAAATTAAACTCATTTCTAGCTGAATTCCTGGTCTTTTTTGACCAAATGTTTTTTTGTTTGTTTTTTTATAAAAACTTTGCAAGCCAAATACAATCACTTGCAGACCGGTTTTGGCCCGCGGGCCGCCCGTTGCCTAGCCCTGCTGTAGAGAACAGTAAATTAGCCATACCGTAGTAAACAGTAAATTAGACATACCGTAGAGAACAGTAAATTAGACATACCGTAGAGAACAGTAAATTAGACATACCGTAGAGAACAGTAAATTAGACATACCGTAGAGAACAGTAAATTAGACATACCGTAGAGAACAGTAAATTAGACATACCGTAGAGAACAGTAAATTAGACATACCGTAGAGAACAGCAAAATAGAAAATGGTTTAGGAGTAAAAGTAGGGCTTTAAGACACTGATTGGTTTTTCTAGTCAACGTTTAAAACGCCCTGTGAAAGTAGACATAATGAAGGTCCAAGGTCTACATAATGAACTACTAAATTCTTACTACTGCTGGTACCACTAACACTAACCAGGTCTTCTGTGTGGCTTCTTTAATCTGACAGTTGGTGATGGTTAAAGTAGGATGTTTTTTAACAGACCTTCCTCATTATTAGCCAAAGAGAACTAACTTTGCCCTCCTGTGACTGTAGTTGATTATGTGGACATTAACCTTGAAAACGCCCCGACAGAGACCAGGCGACCAGAGACCAGGCGACCAGAGACCAGGCGACCAGAGACCAGGCGACCAGAGACCACGGCCTGAGACATATTCATTAGCCCATTGAAAGAAAAAAAGTTTTTAAATGCTTTGCAACAGGAAACAGAAATTAGTATTTAGTCCCTCCCTGGTTCAGTCCGTTTTCCGTTGTTTGGTGCCTAATGAATAAGACCACGACCTGCCCTGGTCTGCATGTCCCACTTCCTTGATCTGGGAAAGGCAGCACAAAGTGTTTTCTGTCCTGTGCCCCTCGCTCTCTCTCTCGCTCTCTCACACAGACATGACGGCCAACAGACAACCAACCTGGCTTTTTATGGCCTACAGGAAGCTCACTATTTCTGCTCAAGGACCTGACCCCGCACTTCATAGGACCATAAATAAGATGAGCGTCCGCAGAGCTGGCCAGCCTTGCATCGTCAGCCTATTCTCACCACCCTCTGGGAGAGCTAGGGGACAGGCCAGGGCCAATGTAAATGGCAAGAGATCTAGTACAAACTAGTACAGAAACATGTAATAGCCTAAATGTTCATATGAAACAAATATGCAGTGTAAATATTTGCTATAAACTGATTGACTTTCTCTTCATATTCAAAATATTTCCACCACACTTTTATTTGGGGGCAAATTTCCAGAGTGGTTTTGTTTTGTTTTCTAGTCCTAATAGTTGGTGCCGTCATGGAGATGGCTTCTCTCGCTCTCTTTCTGACAGGACTTCAGCCATGCCATCTTCAGTATACAGCATTACAACGGCCTGGAGTGGCCTCCCTGAAGTGGCATGGCCCGCAGAATCAACCAGGCATCCATTTGGCTTCCTTTTTGGGTGAGGCTTTAAATCTTCAGGCCTGTCGTCCCTTTGCCAAGTCCCTGGCAAGCTCAGTGGAATACTAATGTCCAAGCGGTTATCCGCTGCACTCAAAGTTATGGCTTCTTTTTCCCCTGCAACAGGAGGGAGGGACTACCTCACTTGTTTTCTCCAGGGGAAGTTGACAGACTGTCTACCCAGGTGCCTGCCTGCCCTGCAACGGGAGGGAGGGACTACCTCACTTGTTTTCTCCAGGGGAAGTTGACAGACTGTCTACCCAGGGGCCTCCGTTGCAATAAACAAAACTGAAAACAGAACCCTGCTGCCCCCTAAAAACAGACCTCAGCAGTGTGGGGGTCTCTGAGGGCTAGCAGTCAGAAGTCATGACGGACTCTGAACCAAAGAGAACGGGGGACACAGTGGCTTTTAGAGATACGTTTTAGGGGAATTTTAAATATTTAAAAAGCAGCTTCAGAAGTAATCTTTCAGTTTGAGCTGAGATAATTTTTCATGAGAGGTAAAGGGCTAAAATGTGTTATGGGATGAAAACATAATAATAAATCATACTTCTATTTGTAAGAATGTATTTAACCATCTTAATGCACGTACATTAATAATATGCATATAAAGCATTTACATTTATATAAGCAATAAACCAACTAACTCTACAGTCTAAATGGACTAGTGACTGAATACTGATGAAAAACCCCTATACTTAGAGCCTGCAGCTGCAGGTAGAAGGCATTATGATGCAGTTATAATTCACTGTAAGACTTGTCAAGAGTATGTGTGACACCCGTATGTTACCAAACCCTTGGCTATGTGATCATCATTACCTTGACATGGCCCTCCTTGACCTCCCCGTACTGGACGTGTTTCCTCAGGTGGTTACAGATGGCTCTGAGAGTGGGGTGGACCTCAACACAGAAGTTACACCTGTAGCCAATCGGAGCTTTGTCAGTATTGTTCACCAGCTAAAAGAAAGGGAAAACGGGGGGGGAGTGGTCAGCCAAAATTGTAAACAAGTTGCTTTTCACAAGACTAGTTGCAATGATATTTTCTATTGCTGATGAAATTTCTTAAAATAATACTTAAACATTTCATATTCGTTATTCAATACTATGGGTAACATTGCTATTTTAGCCATTACATTTTAGACTAACAGTGAAATGCTTACTTACGGGTCCTTTTCCAACAATGCAGAGTCAAGATAAACGCTCCCTATAGTCTTGCTTATTATGCCTGTCTCATTCGACTCTGACCACATCTAGTATTTTACTGAGACGATAAATAATTTGTCCTTGAACTCTACAACTCACCTTCTCAGTCTTTGTCTCCGGTGGCTCAGATGCCTTCTGCTTGCTAAGGAGCTGCCTCCTCCTCTCCTGCCTCATCGCCCGCTTCTGGAACTCCTCGTTATGGTTCATCAGGTGAGTGCTGAGGAGAGGAAGACCCAGGAATTTCAGCTCACAGTGGGCACACTGATAGAGCTCTGTCTCCGTCCCATCCTCCGTAAGGCTGGGGTGGATGACGAAGTCCCGCTTCAAGTCCTTGCCACTGTGATGGTCGTTGTAGTGCATGGAGAGCAGATCGACCGTGCTGAAGGATAGCTGGAAGCATTTTAGACACTTGAACGGCAGCCACTCGGCAACCTCTCCCTCTGGCTCGGGCTTCGGTTCAACCTCCACCACTTTGTTCACCTCTTCGATGGGTTCGGGTTCTTTGGCATAGAGTACAGTGAAGTAGCGTCCGAGTTTGCTGGAGTGTTGCCGTTTGGGGAAGACTCCTGGATGGCGTTTGATGTAGTGGGAGACTATGCTCTTCCTGCTGAAGGCCTGGAAAGCACAGAGCGAACACTTTCTCCTCTCCACGGCCAACCGTAACTCCTCGGTCAGCTCCGACCCTTCCGCCTCTGACGCCAAGGGCACCACCACTTTACTGGGCTTCTCCGTCAACGTCTTGGAGGCTGCCAGGCAATGTGTGTAGTAGGCATCAATGTCATGACGCTTCTGATAGTGAGCCGCCAGGCCTTTGCGAATGGGATTGGTGTACGAACAGAGAGCACACTTGAAGACGTTGTTCTTGCCTTCCGGCTGAGCTCTGACATTGTTGTGTTTGATGCGGTAGTGTCGAGCTATGCCTTTTCTGGTCGAGCAGAAGTACTTGCAGAGCTGACACCTAAACACAGCATGGGCCTCTCCTTTGTTGATGGGGAACTGGGTGAGAGCGAGTTCGAATTCGCTGACCTCTTGTACCTCTGACGATAGACTCGTGGCACTGCATTCAGCCACCGGCTCATCTTTCACTGTGGAATATTGCATGTGGGGAGTCTTGAACATATCTGAAGCTGGTTGATTGTGATATTTCTCGTAGTGAACTTTCAGTTTCTCCAATGTCCCATGAGTGTAAGGACACATTTTGCACCTGTACGCACCATAGCCCTGTCTTTGGGTTTTGCACTTGTCATCCACTTCAGTTATATCTTTAACCTGCTCTATATCGTCTGAGAAGTCCTCCGCGGTGACCTTCACCAACGGATGCCTCTTCTGGTAATGAGTGAGAACTCCATGGATGCGTGAGTTCACATACGGACAGTGGCGACACTTGTAAACCGAACTTGGATTGATATCAGCTTCCTGTGCGAAGTCAGCCGCCTTGACTTTCATGCCTGGGTGTTTCTTGCCATAGTGTGTCAGAAGTCCATGTAGGCTGTTATACTCAGACAGACATACAGTGCACTGGTACGGGCTGTTTGAGATAGAGCTGCTTGTGTGGGAGAGCCTGGGATGGTGTTGGAGGTGTTCTTGAGGTGGCGTAGGGATATCCAGTGGGCCTTCATCGTGCTCAGTCGGAAGAAAAGTGAAAGGTGGTCCTTTAGCCATCGACGGGTGGAGTGTCGCTTGGGACCTTTGACCTTTGATGATGTCCAGTAGCACAGACTCATCCCCTTTGACAGCCCAGGGGTGGACAGCTTGGTAGTGGTTGGTGATATCCCAGATGGAACAAGCCTCGAAGGCACAATCTCTGCATTGGTAGTGCTTAGTGTCCCCAGCGTTCCCTCCCGGCTGGGAGGCAGTAGTATCAGGCCCTGCCCACAGCTTGCTGGCCATGTATGTGTAGTCAACGTTGTGCTCTGGGTGCCGTCTTTGGTAATGCCAGAGCAGCCCGTTGGGTTCTCCGTGGGAATAGATGCACCACTCACAGTGGTAACCAGCCTCCAGGATGCCGTCTTGGTACGCCCAGTGTAAAATGGTCATGGCTGTGGCCTTCACAGTAGGATGATCCTTCTTCAGGTGCTTCTTCAAGGCATACACGTATGGAGATGTATAAGAGCAGTGCCTGCACTTCAATGAGCGAAGGGTTTCGGAGGACGTCTCTTTCATCTCAGCAGGAGCAGCAGGAGCAATGGCAGAGGCTGCAGTGCCTGACTGGCCCATCTGAGCTCGCTCTCGTTGACTGCGGACCACTGCAGTGTGCCGGCGTACAAGGTCAGCATTCGACTTTGCGTCCCTGTGCTTCTTTTGGTAGTGAATCAGCACTCCTTTTACAGTGCGGTTCCCGTAGTCACAGTGCTGACAGAAGAAGAGCATCTCTGCTTCTCCCTTCTCTGTGCCAACCCTACCATGGGAATTACTGGATCCATCGAATCCGTTGTTGTTGAACTGTTTGAGGAACTGCTTTGGAGGTGCAATCTGTAGCTCATCCATTAGTTTCATCAACCCAGGGGTGGGACTGGCATGCTTGATGTATTTCGCTGTGACTTTTATTTCTGGATGTCTCTTTTGATAATGGACAAGAACACCCACAACAGAGCGGTTGCTGTAAACACAATGTTTACAGTAGTAGATCTCCTCATCCGTACCAAATGGCATTGTGGCGCTGGATGACTTCACAGGGGTGGGTATGTTGACATTGTAGGAAGAGCTGCCTGCTGACAGTGGCCTATCAACTGTGATAACCCTCATAGTTTTCTGAATGCGGAAATACGAGGCCTTCTGCTCTGGGTGCTTCTTCTGATAGTGAACTAGAACAGAGTGCATGTTAGGGCTAGCAAAGGAGCATACTTCACAGTCATACACCACAACGTTACCACCCTCTTTCAGGGCTTCCGTCTCTGCAGTTGTATCTTGCGTCTTTGCAACATTTTTGTGTGCAGGACTGGATGAGGACTTGGGCGTGGAAGTGGAAGAGCTACAGGTGAAACTCTTGGGACCGGAGTTTAATATTTCTCTCAGCGTTTGAGATTCTGCACCCTTGTGTTGCTGTTCCACCACGTAGCTTGAGAAGATCATAGCGTTGTTTATTTTCACTTCAGGGTGCATTCTTTGGTAATGGGGCATCAAGCTCCTGACGTTTGGACTTGTGTACGAACAGAAGCGGCACATGTACACCAGATCTGGTTGGTTGAAGTTCAGCACATTGCTGGCTTCTGGATGGTGATCCATGTAGTGATCGTGAAGATCGTTGAAGTTGGTGTATTCGATGAAGCACTCCAGGCAACGGAAGACTGCGCTCTGATCCTCGGGGTCGAGGATGTATCTAAAGCTAAACTTGATATAAGGGTGCATTCTCTGGTAGTGGGTGCTTACACTGCGGGCTGACTTGTTGTGGTAGTCACAGTGCTTGCAATAGAAGCGTGCGACCCCAGAGACCTCTGAATAGTCCAGGTTCTCATGGAAAGCAGTATCTCGGCTGTCTTGGCTGCTCTGGTCCTGGAGATCAGCTTTAGGATCAGCAGAGTCGTTGTCCTCATCGTCAGAGAGTGTCAGCGCAATGGGAATGTTTCTTAGCTTTGACGTAAGGGTTCTTTTTCTTTTCCCCACCCGGCCTTCGTAAAGCTTGTTGTAAACGTAGCCATGATTTTTACTATCGCTGTCATTCTCCTCCTTGTCTCTGCCCACATCTTCATCAATGTTGAGCTCTCCTTCCTCTTCATCATCAATTCCTTCCAGATGAATCACCAGATCCTCCTGTTGTTGACTGATCTTGCTCTGAAGGTTGTTGGCGATTTCATCAATCCTAGTTCTCTTTTTGACTGGAGACAGATCTAAAGGTAGGTCGTTGATGGACTTTCTTGCTGTTTTCCCAGTTAAGTGCTTTTTGGATCCAAGTCCAAGAATCGAAGTCTGGGTTTTTTGTACAAAGCTCTGAGAATTGGAGAGCGTTTCTAATTCAGAGTCCTGCTGCTCATTTGCTGACTCCTCCAGAACGACAGCTTGCATTTCGTCACAGTAGGAGTGTTTGTGTTGCTGGTGAACCCTCAGACCTTTCAGAGTGGTGGTCGAGAAGCTACAAAGAGTACAGCGGTGAGGGTTCTGCTGATTAAGGTCATTTAGCACACTGTTAAGCTTTTTCCCATTGACTTTGGAAGCAGCAACATTTCCTCCGTTCACTGGTTCTGGAGTCTCGTTCTGAGGACCTGGGCTTTCACTGGTCAAGTCCATGGTGTCCCAGTCTGAGGAGTGGCTTTGCTTGTGCGTGCCTAACTTGAGAGGGCTGGTGCAGATGAAGGGGCACACATCACACTTGTACACTGTAGTCTTACCAGACAGGTGTATGTTCTCGATGTGACGGGAGATGCTTCTGCGATGCATGGTGAGGAAAGAGCAGAAGGGACATTGGAACCTGTTCATGTACCTTCTGAACGGTATCCCTTTAGTCTCCAGCATCTTGTTATCCTCCTCAGACAGAAGCTGCTTAGCAGAATCACCGGCTGACAACGGGTCGGTGTATTTGGGGTCATCCTCGTCACCCAGTTCGTCGTCGTCTTCAGAGCTGCTCCTAGGGTCATCCAGCATGCCTGAATCCATCTCTATGGCAGAGTTGGAGACATCAGACATCACGAAGGTGGACCTTTCAGACAAAATGGAAGATCCTGTGCTGTTGGGCGCTACCGATTGGATCTGTGAATACTGATAGGGTGATATCCCAGAGGCGGTCTTGCTGAGCTTGAAAACTGAGCAGTTGGCTACTGAGGAGCCTTCATTAACACTCTGGTCATTGGAAACCATATTGGAGTTAGGAGGGCTTCTTGGGGAAGAGGGGGAATCCGATTTAGAAGAGCCTGCGCTTCCCTCTCCTTCTCCACTTGGGTGGATGGTTGAGATCCTTTTCGCCATGTTGCTGTTTTTCATCATGTTATCACACCATTCCCCACGAAGAGCCTGGTTCCCCCTGGACTTCCCCAGAGGTTTAACCATGGACTCCAAGATGCCACGTTCCACCACATCCTCTTCTATTTCCTCACTGGGTTCCTCAGACGACAATGCCTCAGATTCTTCAACAGCCTCAGATGGAGATTCTGGGGGGTCCAGATTAAGTTTCCCTTTATGATACATCTTTTGGTGTTTCATGATCCTGGCTTTGCGTGGAGACTTGTATGTACAATACTGGCAGGAGAACACTTTCCCAAGACTATCATGGATGAGGATGTTGTAGTTGGACTGTTTGGACGCCTGGGAGGCTGGTGAGCTCCCACCACTTAGTGTGGCTCCATGTACCTTCTTGGTGTGTTTACTCAAGAGAGATTTGGATCTAAAGTAACGGACACAGATCTTACACTGGAATAACTGGTTTGCTGACTTGTTGGATTGGTTTGCTGACTTGTTGTATGGCATTTGGTTCGAGCTGGAAAAGTCTGTTTCGAAGCAGTGGCCTGTGGGAAAGAAAGAAGAAAAAAAGAGACCAGTATAAAACTTGAATCAATCTTTCCTTTAATAATTATATGCTTTATATAAATATATAAAATATGTACACATAAGACATATACATATGTAAAGTATAAATATGTAAAGTATAAGACATACCTATATCATTCATAATAAGGAATCATAATCATTTGTCCATACACAACACAGTCGATGGAGTGCCCTTACCCGTTTCAGTTTGGGGAGATTCATTCTGCTCATCCTCCTCCTCCCCCTCTGTCTGGCTGGGGGAGTTAAGAGAGTCTGACCTGGACTGGCAGGGACTCCCGCCCCCCTCTCCGTCTCCGACGTCCGTGGGCTGCAGGAAGGCCGTGTGGACATCCTGGATGTGGGCCTTGAGGTCGTCATATGACTCAGCACGGAAGTCACAGCCATCGCACTGTAGCACCTCCATCGCTGAGGACTCCCTGGAAAATCAGGGAAACCTGGTGAGGAAAAACACAAGAGAAGAGAATGGGTGAGTAGGGGAAGAAATTAAAGTGAAGGGGCGATGCCTCAGTCTCAGTCTCACACAACAACATGTCACATTTAGGCCACATGGGTGGAAACACAAAAGTATTTAGGCCTAGCACCGGTGTAGGCTAAAACCCTGGGATAGAAACTAGTGTAGGCTAAAACCCTGGGATAGAAATGCAACAGTAGAGACATTTTAGAGAAGGCAAGACAAGAGAATTGGTCAGTTTCTGCCTCGGTCTCACACGTCAACATTAGAGACATCTACAGACGGCTGGATTCTTCAGCTCTGACATCACTGCAGTGCATACTAAGGAGATCTGTTGTTGTTGCTGTTGCATGCTTCCAAGAACAATGGGCAATCTGAGGAGGGATTACTGAGTTGATTTGTTCCATCTTTATTACCTTGGGATAAACTACAGCTGGAGAGCAGCGCCATCAGGATGAGTCCCAAATAGTACCCTATTCCTGATATGGCGCACTACATTTGACCAGGGCCCTATGGGCGGTGGTCAAAAGTAGAGCGCTAAAAAAAGGGACTAGGGTACTATTTGGGACGCATAACCGTCAGACTGCATCCCAATATTTACATCACACACACACACACACACACACAGACAATTCTCTCAGATTGCATCAAGTCCCTCCCAAATAAGACTTAAATCAATCCACACAGAGAGAAAGATAAAGCTTTGTGTCCGCAGTGCTATTCTGTTCCATGATGAAACACACAACTGATGTAACTGATAATGGTCAGTGCTATCCGGTACCCTTGGGACGTCCCTAACCTAATCCTTAACCCCTACCCTAACATTAACCATAATCCTTACCTTAAACATTTTAAACGGGGTAGAGACGTCCCAAGGTTCACGGATAGCGCGGACCAACTGATAATAACCTGTCACCTCTGACCTCGACATTCTAACTAACCAATGGCATTGCTTGTTGGTCAAACTAACTTGCTGCACATAAATACACCAATATGCCATTCATTTACATTTGTCTGTTTCAAATAGACAGTTTTCAATGTAGACCAATGCCACATAAACACACACTGGTGTGTATTGTTATGATACAAACATAAATCCCAAACTTGTGGACAGACTAGTCCCAAGAGGAATAAAGTATTACACAGTGTGGCAAAATACACACAATTCCAAATGGTAACCCGCTTCCCTTTCTCAAATATGTTTCCAAAACGATGGATGTTAAACAAATACATACATATAGGTAAAATAGCACAGGACAGTTTTTAGACCATCACAAAAGACAGGCAATCTTAATTAGCCATCTCTGTCTACAGAGATGTGTCAGTTAAAAAGGAAAAAACACATTTCAATGTGTTAATGAAACAGAGAGAGTGAAACATGACTGGGGCATAAAATGGCTGTTTATGTGGCAGTTATGACAGCTATTTCATCAAAAGGGTTTTCGCCTCTCGTCCACACTTCTTTGTGTGGTGACACACAGAGAGAGACACACGGCATTACCTTGAAATGTAACCCATTAACACTCAAACTAGTCACAGCGTGATGTGCACTCGCTTTTTTATTATTTTTATATATATTTTATTGGATTTGATCACTTTCTAAATAAAGGCTGAACTAAAACACCAGGCCTAATTCTGCAGAAAGCAGAACAGGCCATATTTAATACATTTGCCACAGGTCATCTGTGCTGTGCATTCGTCTAGACCAAGGACATTAATATTTACATGTATTCAAAAGAGGATTATTGCTTCACTCTACGAGCACAGTGTAGCCCAGTGAAATATGCATCGTTTTGTATAATCCTTTGGTCTTGGCAGAACAATCATAACATAGCATTCTGGGGGTTATTTATTGGTAAGATGTCTATAGAATTTGACCATCCCTTATGGCAATAGTCTATACAACCAGCACTAGTTCCTATTCTGTTCAGAATATACTGTTCATTAAAGTAGAAGGTAAGAAGAAGAGCACTAAGAAGCTGTTGACTTTAGAAAGCCTGGTTTATTCGACTCCCTGGCCCTATCTTACAGAGCCATCCACCAGCATTCCTGTCCTAGGAGGAGCTTTGCAATACCACCACAAGGCCTATATATCCTGTTCATCAGAAGCGCCTGCACCTGTGGCAAAATGGTGGCCAGTAAATGTCAATTTGAGTTTGAGCACACACTCTTCCTTTACCTGGTCCTGTAAACGTACACCATACTAAAGTACCAACAAAATAAAAGGTTGAACAGTGTAAACTGGTGCAGAGCTCCAATGACACAGTGACTTCTCCTCTCCTATGGCTAACTGTGGTAGAAGGGGACATTATTTTCCGTCATCTGTCCATTTGTTTTGGTATTGCCCCTATGTAGCTTATTTTTGGCTGCAGGTTCAGCAGACCTCTGGTATGTAACCATAACAGTTAACGTCCGTCCAGTAACCAACCAATCTCCACTGGAACAGCCCCTGCAGCCTGCCAGTGGGTCCCCGAGAAGCCAGTTCCTGCTCCCTCATTGTTGTCCAGGGTCAGGTTGCCACGCTGATCTGTGGCAGCTCTCTCGTCGGAACTCAGAACATGAAATACAAAACAAAGATGCATTCTAATGCCAGGATCCTTGACATGGATATCAACAACGGTCCTGCTACTATCTCCCTTCGTGTCAGTTTAGTGACTTCATGCCAGCCACACCAAGTTAATGGACGGTATTTGTAATGCTTTTATCTGCTTTGTCGGCGCTCTGACAGTCAGGCACTGAGCTGTGCAGCAGATCCTTTGAGCTTCAAGGGCAGCCATTTTAGGAGCCAGCCAGCTATGTGTGCTTAGGTGTTCAGCCAGTGCTCTCACTGCACAACATGGCCCCACGGATCAGATCCTCCTCACAGAGGCTGCATCCCAAATGGCTCCCTATTCCCTATATACTGCACTGCGTTTGACCAGATCCCTATGGGGCCCTGGTCAAAATAGGGCTCTGGTCAAACGATAGGGCTCTGGTCAAACGCAGTGGACTATATAGAGAATAGGGTGCCATTTGTGACGGGTCCTGAGACAGCACAGACAGTCACTTGAGAGCTGCTGACAGAAATCTATCTGCCAGATGTACTGTGCCTCAAGTCCTTCAGCCTGCCTGCCTTGGCTGCAATGTAGCTCAGCAAAACCACCTCGCACTTGCCAGCCTTCCTGACTTAGCCCTTTCATTCATTGGTGACACTACATTTATTGGGGACAAAAAAAAAGAACTTTAAAAATAACCAACTAATTAAGAGGGTCAGGCCTTTGGAATTACACCACACCAGCTTCTTTAAAACAAATTGGGAAGAGAAAAACTATTTTGAAATTGCCAACTCAGCCCCACAAGGAGGTTTAAACATGCCTGGACTTCCTTTATTCAGAGCTCAGAGAAACATCTGCAGTCTTTGGCTTGAAGAGCCAGAGAAGAGGGGTGGAGAGGAGTGAGGAAGAGAGGGGAAGACGAGAGGAGAGGAAGAGAGGAAGATGGGGGAGGAAGATGGGAGAGGAGAGGAAGAGAGGAGTGAGGAAAGAGGGGAGGAAGATAGGGAAAACAGGCCAACATGACCCAGCCACCTGACTCTGCTCCCCAGATTCCAAAGTCTACTGACATTTGTTAATCACCAACCAGTCTCTCTGCATCGGCGAGGCTGCCAGCAGTCACACCCTCTACTCAAACTGGGCCCGGCCCGGCGGCAGCAGCTGCCCTGTCTGAAAGAGGGCCTTTGAATAAGCCAGCATTAAGCTGATTAAGAGTACAGAGGTTTTGTCCTTAACCGTTGGTCGGTCTGGTCTCAACCAATCCACCATCTCGTGCAGTATACAGGAGAGGCAGGCAAGGAAAGCCGCAGATTAAATTATGTGGCCACATTTAACTGATAACACACTACAGACACATGTTATGGAGGTGTAGAGATCCTCAATTATTAATCCTGGATTGATTGAGAACATTACTGATCTCTCTTGTGTTGTGTCATCTCTCATGGACATCAATCTATTGTTGTGTCATCTCTCATGGACATCAATCGATTGTTGTCCAAGAGAGATGACACAACACAAGAGAGATCAATAAATTATTATTTAATATTTGAAAAGGTTTACAAATAACAAACATACAACCATATTTTGACAGAAACCAGATCTCTGAAACTTCATCTAGGATCTCTGACACTTCATCTAGGATCTCTGACACTTCATCTAGAAGATCTCTGACACTTCATCTAGGATCTCTGACACTTCATCTAGAAGATCTCTGACGCTTCATCGAGAAGCTCTCTGACACTTCATCGAGAAGCTCTCTGACACTTCATCTAGAAGCTCTCTGACACTTCATCTAGAAGCTCTCTGACACTTCATCGAGAAGCTCTCTGACACTTCATCGAGAAAATCTCTGACACTTCATCGAGAAAATCTCTGACACTTCATCGAGAAGATATCTGTCACTTCATCTAGAAGCTCTCTGTCACTTCATCTAGAAGCTCTCTGACACTTCATCTAGAAGCTCTCTGACACTTCATCGAGAAGATCTCTGACACTTCATCGAGAAGATCTCGGACACTTCATCGAGAAGATCTCGGACACTTCATCTAGAAGATCTCGGACACTTCATCTAGAAGCTCTCGGACACTTCATCTAGAAGATCTCGGACACTTCATCTAGAAGATCTCGGAAACGTCATCTAGAAGATCTCTGACACTTCATCTAGAAGATCTCTGACACTTCATCTAGAAGATCTCTGACACTTCATCTAGAAGATCTCTGACACTTCATCTAGAAGATCTCGGACACTTCATCTAGAAGATCTCGGACACTTCATCTAGAAGATCTCGGACACTTCATCTAGAAGCTCTCGGACACTTCATCTAGAAGCTCTCGGACACTTCATCTAGAAGCTCTCTGACACTTCATCTAGAAGCTCTCTGTCACTTCATCTAGAAGCTCTCTGTCACTTCATCTAGAAGCTCTCTGTCACTTCATCTAGAAGCTCTCTGTCACTTCATCTAGAAGCTCTCTGACACTTTATCTAGAAGCTCTCTGACACTTTATCTAGAAGCTCTCTGACACTTTATCTAGAAGCTCTCTGACACTTCATCGAGAAAATCTCTGACACTTCATCGAGAAAATCTCTGACACTTCATCGAGAAAATCTCTGACACTTCATCGAGAAGATATCTGTCACTTCATCTAGAAGCTCTCTGTCACTTCATCTAGAAGCTCTCTGACACTTCATGTAGAAGATCTCTGACACTTCATCGAGAAGATCTCTGACACTTCATCTAGAAGATCTCTGACACTTATCTAGAAGCTCTCTGACACTTCATCTAGAAGCTCTCTAACACTTCATGTAGAAGCTCTCTGACACTTCATCGAGAAGATCTCTGACACTTCATCGAGAAGATCTCTGACACTTCATCTAGAAGCTCTCTGACACTTCATCTAGAAGCTCTCTAACACTTTATCTAGAAGCTCTCTGACACTTTATCTAGAAGCTCTCTGACACTTCATCGAGAAGCTCTCTGACACTTCATCGAGAAGCTCTCTGACACTTCATCGAGAAGCTCTCTGACACTTCATCGAGAAAATCTCTGACACTTCATCGAGAAAATCTCTGACACTTCATCGAGAAAATCTCTGACACTTCATCGAGAAAATCTCTGACACTTCATCGAGAAGATATCTGTCACTTCATCTAGAAGCTCTCTGTCACTTCATCTAGAAGCTCTCTGACACTTCATGTAGAAGATCTCTGACACTTCATCGAGAAGATCTCTGACACTTCATCTAGAAGATCTCTGACACTTATCTAGAAGCTCTCTGACACTTCATCTAGAAGCTCTCTGACACTTCATGTAGAAGCTCTCTGACACTTCATCGAGAAGCTCTCTGACACTTCATCGAGAAGCTCTCTGACACTTCATCGAGAAGCTCTCTGACACTTCATCGAGAAAATCTCTGACACTTCATCGAGAAAATCTCTGACACTTCATCGAGAAGATATCTGTCACTTCATCTAGAAGCTCTCTGTCACTTCATGTAGAAGCTCTCTGACACTTCATGTAGAAGCTCTCTGACACTTCATGTAGAAGCTCTCTGACACTTCATCGAGAAGATCTCTGACACTTCATCGAGAAGATCTCTGACACTTCATCTAGAAGATCTCTGACACTTCATCTAGAAGATCTCTGACACTTCATGTAGAAGCTCTCTGACACTTCATGTAGAAGCTCTCTGACACTTCATCGAGAAGATCTCTGACACTTCATCGAGAAGATCTCTGACACTTCATCTAGAAGCTCTCTGACACTTCATCTAGAAGCTCTCTGACACTTCATCTAGAAGCTCTCTGACACTTATTCGAGAAGATCTCTGACACTTCATCTAGAAGATCTCTGACACTTCATCTAGAAGATCTCTGACACTTCATCTAGAAGATCTCTGACACTTCATCTAGAAGATCTCTGACACTTCATCGAGAAGATCTCTGACACTTCATCTAGAAGCTGTCTGTCACTTCATCTAGAAGATCTCGGACACTTCATCTAGAAGCTCTCGGACACTTTATCTAGAAGATCTGACACTTCATCTAGAAGATCTCTGACACTTCATCTAGAAGATCTCTGACACTTCATCTAGAAGATCTCGGACACTTCATCTAGAAGATCTCGGACACTTCATCTAGAAGCTCTCTGACACTTCATCTAGAAGCTCTCTGTCACTTCATCTAGAAGATCTCTGACGCTTCATCTAGGATCTCTGACGCTTCATCTAGAAGATCTCTGACGCTTCATCTAGAAGATCTCTGACGCTTCATCTAGAAGATCTCTGACGCTTCATCTAGAAGATCTGACGCTTCATCGAGAAGATCTCTGACACTTCATCTAGAAGATCTTTGACACTTCATCTAGAAGATCTCTGTCACTTCATCTAGAAGCTCTCTGTCACTTCATCTAGAAGCTCTCTGTCACTTCATCTAGAAGCTCTCTGTCACTTCATCTAGAAGCTCTCTGTCACTTCATCGAGAAGCTCTCTGACACTTCATCGAGAAGCTCTCTGACACTTCATCGAGAAGCTCTCTGACACTTCATCGAGAAGATCTCTGACACTTTATCTAGAAGATCTCTGACACTTCATCTAGAAGCTGTCTGTCACTTCATCTAGAAGCTCTCTAACACTTCATCTAGAAGCTCTCTGACACTTCATCTAGAAGATCTCTGACATTTCATCTAGAAGATCTCTGACACTTCATCTAGAAGCTCTCGGACACTTCATCTAGAAGATCTCGGACACTTCATCTAGAAGATCTCGGACACTTCATCTAGATGATCTCTGACACTTCATCTAGAAGATCTCTGACACTTCATCTAGAAGATATCTGACACTTCATCTAGAAGATCTCTGACACTTCATCTAGAAGATCTCTGACACTTCATCTAGAAGATCTCTGACACTTCATCTAGAAGATCTCTGACACTTCATCTAGAAGATCTCTGACACTTCATCTAGAAGATCTCTGACACTTCATCTAGAAGATCTCTGACACTTCATCTAGAAAATCTCTGACACTTCATCTAGAAAATCTCTGACACTGCATCTAGAAGATCTCTGACACTTCATCTAGAAGATCTCTGACACTTCATCTAGAAGATCTCTGACACTTCATCTAGAAGATCTCTGACACTTCATCTAGAAGCTCTCTGACACTTCATCGAGAAGATCTCTGACACTTCATCGAGAAGATCTCTGTCATTTCATCGAGAAGCTCTCTGACACTTCATCTAGAAGCTCTCTGACACTTCATCTAGAAGCTCTCTGACACTTCATCTAGAAGATCTCTGACACTTCATCTAGAAGATCTCTGACACTTCATCTAGAAGATCTCTGACACTTCATCTAGAAGCTCTCTGACACTTCATCTAGAAGCTCTGACACTTCATGTAGAAGCTCTCTCCCACAGCTCTCTGTCACTTCCTCTAGAAGCTCTCTTCCACAGCTCTCTGTCACTTCATCTAGAAGCTCTCTGACACATCATCTAGAAGATCTCTGACACTTCATCTAGAAGCTCTCTGTCACTTCATCTAGAAGCTCTCTGTCACTTCATCTAGAAGCTCTCTGTCACTTCATCTAGAAGCTCTCTCCCACAGCTCTCTGTCACTTCATCTAGAAGCTCTCTCCCACAGCTGCCTGTCACTTCCACTAGAAGCTCTCTCGCACAGCTCTCTGACACTTCCTCTAGAAGCTCTCTCCCACAGCTCTCTGACACTTCCTCTAGAAGCTCTCTCCCACAGCTCTCTGTCACTTCCTCTAGAAGCTCTCTCCCATAGCTGTCACTTCCTCTAGAAGCTCTCTGTCACTTCCTCTAGAAGCTCTCTGTCACTTCCTCTAGAAGCTCTCTTCCACAGCTGTCTGTCACTTCCTCTAGAAGCTCTCTCCCATAGCTGTCACTTCCTCTAGAAGCTCTCTGTCACTTCCTCTAGAAGCTCTCTGTCACTTCCTCTAGAAGCTCTCTGACACTTCCTCTAGAAGCTCTCTCCCACAGCTCTCTGACACTTCCTCTAGAAGCTCTCTGTCACTTCATCTAGAAGCTCTCTGTCACTTCCTCAAGAAGCTCTCTGTCACTTCCTCTAGAAGCTCTGTCACTTCCTCTAGAAGCTCTCTGTCACTTCCTCTAGAAGCTCTCTTCCACAGCTGTCACTTTATCAATGTCAACACTGTACAGATCCAGATTATTCAGAACTTCATATGGGTTAATTTGTTAAAGTAATTGTCATATATTCAAAGTATGACTTTCAGAATGAATATGGTACAATGAAGACTAGGCAATGTCAACACAAAACAAGATTTAGACTTTGAGCTTCAGGCTTATTACTTCAGACCTTATGGGTTAAATATTTATATATTCAACACATGGCTTTCAGAATGAATATGGAACAAACAAGACTTCCACTAGACAGCTTCAGACTTCAGACCTAATGGTTCAACATGTTGTCCTTTCATATATCTAAACCAGAATGAATATGTTACAAGCAAGAGTCTGCCACCTATAAAATTGCCTCATGGGTCAATGGAATTCAGTGGAATATTAATATTGTCTGTATATGCATTGTTCTTTCGACGGCAAAACCCACCATTGGTGTGTGTGGCCAAAGAGCTGTTTTTCCATGTCATATAACCACAGCACCGGTTCTAATCTTAGTGCCAATACAGTTTATCAAACTCCAGGCGGTGCTATCGTCAGATGACATGAAAATAGAGGCTTTTGGCCACGCACACCAATGGTGGGTTTGGCCTTCAAAATAACATGCATATGCAAAAAATACTTCCACCACCATACTTTACAGTAGGGATGATCTTTGATATTATGGGGCTATTTTGCTTCCAATGGTCCTGTGGCCCTTGTTAAGGTCAACTGCATCATGAATTTTACCAAGTACCAGGACATTTTTGCCAAAAACCTGGTTGCCTCTACCAGGAGGATGAAACTTGGCCGCAAATGGATCTTCCAGCAAGACAATTACCCCAAGCACACATAAAATCCACTAGGGCTGTCCACGACTAAAGAAATCTGTTATTTTGACCAATTGATTGGTCAAAATGGTAACATTTGTATTTTTCTATATATAGACACACGCTGTGTATTAATAAAATCAAGTATATGCACTGAGCTTGTCTGATGCTTTAAGCACACTGTATGATTAAATAATTAAGACACAAAAATGACTCAAGAGGGAATCAGAGATCTAGATAACCAGAAGAAAAAACCTGTTCCCGACCCTCCTCCTGCAGTTGGCAGTAATAGGCTACACCAGGGGTCAGCAGTCTTTTTCCTGTGGAGTGCCAATTTACAATTAATATGACAATTTCTACTGATCTGCGTGCCAGTTATGATTTTCATATGCACATTGTCATGGAGCAGTTTCAATGAAATTATAATAAAGTATGTTTGTTCTATTGCCAATTAGGTAAAAAAATTGCCTACAGAAAGCTAACAAATAAAAACATTGCAGGAAAAAAATATATAAAAAACAAAATTCAATAAAATCACATTGGCTACGCATGGAAATTTGTTCATGTTCTTCATTCATCTCTACTCCACCTGTCTACAATGAACTTGAAACATTGTAACAACTATCAACTGGTCCAGCCCACAGCAACATTGTATCAACTATTCTGGGAACTCAGAGTTTCCGGAGCCAGTGAGCTCCAGACAGACACAGTTGTATTTGTGCAAGGGCTAAGAAGTAAATCAGGTATTTTATGAAGTTTCCACTGGATCAGAGTATGCAATTTTTCCCTTTCACGCTGAGACTCAGTGGTTATCGAAAGGGAGAGACCCCGAAAAATGTTTTAAATACATTGAGGAACTATTGTTATTCTGTAAAAACAGACTTTGTTTACATGCTGTTTGAGCTGAAGAAAAAAAACACAGCTCATTAGTGGTGGTGAGTTAAGACAATCAGAAATACTATCAGACATCCCCTAACGGGGAGGCCTACTTCTATGCGTAATTACCTTGCTAATGCCTGTCTTAGAGTGATGGACTGACATTCCTGCTGCTCGACAAAAAAAAATCTCAGTCGACCAACAGCCTATCGACCAAACAATCGCCCAGTCGACTAAAATGGGGTCAGCCCTAAAATCCACAAAGAAATTGTTAATTGACCACAAAATCATTTTATAGTGGCCATCTCAGTTTCCGGAACTGAACCCCATTGAAAACCTATGGTTTGAATTGAAAAGGGCAGTCCAAAAGCGCAGATGAAGGATATCAAAGATCTGAAAAGATTCTGTATGGAAAAATGGTCTCCAATCTCATATAACATTTTAGAAAAGAGCTCAATGTCATTAACCTATCAATGGGAGTATGCTGGAGCTGGAGGATTGAAAACAGGGGATCCAATCATTTTTACCCCCATCTTAAAATATATATATATATATACAGTTGAAGTCGGAAGTTTACATACACCTTAGCCAAATACATTTAAACTGAGTTTTTCACAATTCCTGACATTTAATCCTAGTAAAAAATCCCTGTCTCAGATCAGTTAGGATCACCACTTTATTTTAAGAATGTGAAATGTCAGAATAATAGTAGAGATAACGATTTATTTCAGCTTTTATTTATTTCATCACATTCCCAGTGGGTCAGAAGTTTACATACACTCAATTAGTATTTGGTAGAATTGCATTTAAATTGCTTAACTTGGATCAAACGTTTCGGAAGCCTTCCACAAACTTCCCACAACAAGTTGTCCTCCTGACAGAGATGGTGTAACTGAGTCAGGTTTGTAGGCCTCGTTGCTCGCACACTCAATTAGTATTTGGTAGAATTGCATTTAAATTGCTTAACTTGGATCAAACGTTTCGGAAGCCTTCCACAAACTTCCCACAACAAGTTGTCCTCCTGACAGAGATGGTGTAACTGAGTCAGGTTTCTAGGCCTCGTTGCTCGCACACACTTTTCAGTTCTGCCCTCAAATGTTCTATAGGATTGAGGTCAGGGCTTTGTGATGGCCACTCCAACATCTTGACTTTGTTGTCCTTGAGCCATTTTGCCACAACTTTGGAAGTATGCTTGGGGTCATTGTCCATTTGGAAAACCCATTTGCAACTAAGCTTCAACTTCCTGACTGATGTCTTGAGATGTTGCTTCAATATATCCCCGTAACTTTCCTACCTCATGATGCCATCTATTTTGTGAAGTACACCAGTCCCTCCTGCAGCAAAGCACCCCCACAACATGATGCTGCCACCACCGTGCTTCACGGTTGGGATGGTGTTCTTCGGCTTGCAAGCCACCCCCTTTTTCCTCCAAACATAACGATGGCCATTATGGCCAACAGTTCTATTTTTGTTTCATCAGACCAGAGAACATTTCTCCAAAAAGTATGATATTTGTCCCCATGTGCAGTTGCAAACCGTAGTCTGTTTTTTTTCTGACGGTTTTGGAGCAGTGGCTTCTTCCTTGCTGAGCGGCCTTTCAGGTTATGTTTATATAGGACTTGTTTTACTGGGGATATAGATACTTTGTACCTGTTTCCTGCGGCATCTTCAAGAGGTCCTTTGCTGTTGTTCTGGGATTGATTTCCACTTTTCGCACCAAAGTACGTTCATCTCTAGGAGACAAAACGTGTCTCCTTCCTGAGCGGTATGACGGCTGCGTGGTCCCATGGTGTTTATACTTATTATGACGGAGGTCTACTATTATTTTCTGAGATCTTGGCTGATTTCTTTTGATTTTCCCATGATGTGAAGCAAAGAGGCACTGAGTTTGAAGGTAGGCCTTGAAATACATCCAAAGGTACACCTCCAATTGACTCAAATTATGTCAATTAGCCTATCCGAAGCTTCTAAAGCAATGACATCATTTTCTGGAATTTTCCAAGCTGTTGCACAGTCAACTTAGTGTATGTAAACTTCTGACCCACTGGAATTGTGATACAGTGAATTACATGTGAAATAATCTGTCTGTAAACAATTGTTGGAAAAATGACTTGTGTCATGCACAAAGTAGATGTCCTAACCGACTTGCCAAAACTATAGTTTGTTAACCAGAAGTGTGTGGAGTGGTTGAAAAACGAGTTTTAATGACTCCAACCTAAGTGTATGTAAACTTCCGACTTCAACTGTATATATATTACTTTCTAAGCAAAATCTCTTTCTCTGAGCAATTGTATTAGCATAAAATTAAAATGAGCATATAATATAGCTCAGTTTTTGTATTATTTATTTTATAGTCTTTTTTCTCATCTTTATCAAGGGTTCCAATAATTACGGACTTAGGGGCCAGGCTCCGGTCTAGACGCACGCTTACGACTGCTCCTATAGTTTTGCTTCGGTACTGCAGTTTAACTGACCCCCCTGTCCAGAAAGACAGTTTCCATACACGGCCACATACAGACGTCAGATTAGAAAATACCTAATAAGACACTTTAGTCATCACCTTTGTGCACAAAACATCCATTGAATGAATCAAATAATTGTGTGAGGCAAATTTTTTCTTCCAGCACTCAAGCTGAAAATATGAACAGTTTATATTCATCCAGTGATGACGTCATCACTGCTCGTGCTGCCCCCTGTGCGCACTGAGTGCTAGTGCTCATGTGATGTTGTTCAGATAAACCAGATGCAACCCGGACATAGACGGTCCATGAATCGGCGTATGCGAATGCTAGTAGATTACCTTTTAAAACAATGGTCGGACATCTTGGACGCAGTCTCCAGTTTTGATTATACCTCAGTGATCCGGACCCCACTGGATGTTCTTTACCATAATAACTGTAAGAGCATGTTGTGATACATGTTCTTTACCATAATAACTGTAAGAGCATGTTGTGATACTCTAGTAGCATATACTGTATGTTCTTTACCATAATAACTGTAAGAGCATGTTGTGATACATGTTCTTTACCATAATAACTGTAAGAGCATGTTGTGATACATGTTCTTTACCATAATAACTGTAAGAGCATGTTGTGATACTCTAGTAGCATATACTGTATGTTCTTTACCATAATAACTGTAAGAGCATGTTGTGATACATGTTCTTTACCATAATAACTGTAAGAGCATGTTGTGATACTCTAGTAGTATATACTGTATGTTCTTTACCATAATAACTGTAAGAGCATGTTGTGATACTCTAGAACCATATACTGTATGTTCTTTACCATAATAACTGTAAGAGCATGTTGTGATACTCTAGAACCATATACTGTATGTTCTTTACCATAATAACTGTAAGAGCATGTTGTGATACTCTAGAACCATATACTGTATATTATTTACCATAATAACTGTAAGAGCATGTTGTGATATATATTATTTACCATAATAACTGTAAGAGCATGTTGTGATATATATTATTTACCATAATAACTGTAAGAGCATGTTGTGATACATGTTATTTACCATAACTGTAAGAGCATGTTGTGATATATATTATTTACCATAATAACTGTAAGAGTATGTTGTGATACTGTAGCCTAGATGTTCTTTACCATAACTGTAAGAGCTTGTGTTGTGTCATTGTATACCGATAACGTCATCGCCGGTTGGGGCGTGTCTCGTTTAAGTGTACAGTTTCATCCATCTCCAGCTGCAATGAGACATGATGAAATAACTTGATATAAAGGGACAATTCCGCCACTTTATAACCAGTTATTATCCTGTTAGTATATATGCAGTACTTTAAGATTTGATACACATTTTGATCTTTTATCGTTTTTGTTAGTCATACTGCACAATTCCTTGTTTTTGTCATTTTGAAGCTTCTGTATTGCCCTCGTCTACAGCATACTACGATTCCCATGGTGCATTTCGTCTCCCATGATGCAATGCTTCGTCTAGGTTAGCCTTTTGAATTAATTTAATGTCATTGACCACGTTTCCATCCACAGTTTTTATGCGAGTAAAGTCATATAGTATTAAAAAAAAATCACGACAGCTGTGTAATTTTATAAATGCCGACAGATCATTTGTTTGTTCGACATGGTGAGATATTGTCTTTAAAATTAATTATGCAAGAAACGGCGGTGGAAACGCCTTTATGCGCAAATATTGATATAATAACCGATATTTCAAAGTAAATTTGGCGTCACGCGATGATATGGTGTATGGTCCTCCCACTACGACTCGGGAAACCACACAGTTTATTAGGCTACAGATGAAATAAGTTATGAAGGGTGGTGGAACTGATAAGCTTGATGCTGCTTTCCAATAAATATCGAGGGTCTTAATCTAGTGACATGGTAATCGATGCGTGACTGCCGTTTGACAAATACAAATACCCTGGCTCTAACCATTATAATCTCATGTAGATAGCCAACCTACACAGCCTACCCACATCGTATATAGGTGCCAAGACCAGAATAGGCATATTTCCTATTTAACACAACAGTTTTTGTGACAAAACTAATCGGTAGAGTTGAAAATGCGATGGAAACACATTGAACTTCATTCAGTAGGTGAAAATGTACGCGATAAAGTCCATTTTGTGTGCACTACGTCATCACACATTGATTTTGATCTGAAACAAGTCTGTTTGGTGGAAACACACCACCGCTGGGAAAATGTGCATATTAAAAATGCTTTACTAGAAAAAAAAACTAAAATCAAACTTATGTTAGGTTTTGTTGAAAGGGTCAAACTGTATTGAACCACACCCTAATCCATCATCTCCTATGGACGTAAATACATGGCGTTTGGTCCTCCCACGACGAGTCGGAAAAACATGCAGTTTATTAGGCTACTGTTTTATAATACATATAAAAACAGGCCAGCACAGCCTTTATGACAATAATTGAAATGATCGTTAGGTAGGCCTAGTGTAGGTCTCTGTTCGATAATGTCAGAGGTGTCCCTGATGCCATGACGAGGTAAGAGAGGGAAGAGAAGAGGGTATACATTATGCATCACTGTGCCTTGATATAAAAGAAAGGCCCAACGGGCACCAGTCTGTTAGCGAATCGGCTGCACTTTGTTGTATTTCTGGCTGTGGCATGGGATGCCATTTTTCACACTTGACCCCTTACATTCATGATATAATTACAATCACATTCTCAGTGCATTATTTAGGTTGAACGGACCAGACTATCAGACCCAGGGCTGCTCCTGTTTCTAAGTTGCACACCTGAGGAGAGAAGCTCCTAAATCACATATCACCTTAGCTAGCATTGGTATGTCTGTGCTGAGTATGTCATAGGCCTGTTACCTAAAAAGGATGTCCAAATGCATGCTTTGCTAGTTATTTTGGTTCAAAATGGGACTGGTGCCCCCCACTGTGCACACAAAGGTTATGCAAGCAACCAAAATAACTAACTAATCTCTAGTTCAAACTGATCGTTTTGGCTATACTACATACATAGTATCTTCTCACGAAAACGTCCTTAGCGTCAGAACGTTCTCCGTTTTTCTCTACGACCCCCACAAGCCCCACGGGACTCATCTGCACTCAGTAGCGCCGACGTGCCAACTTCTGTCTGTAGCGTCCAAACCGTTTGGGCTACAAACTAATACGATCTTATGGAAAGGAGATACTCTCTCTTTGGCTCTATGACCCCACGGTAACCCGGTACCTGTTAAAAAAAAAGATGGAAGTTCAGTGCCTTCAGAAAGTAATCACACCCCTTGACTTTTTCTGCATTTTGTTGTGTTACAGCCTGAATTTAAAATGGATTAAACTCAGATTTTTTTTCCACTGGCCTACACACAATACCCCATAATGTTAAAGTGGAATTGTGTTTGAAAAACTGAAATGTATTGGGTGTGGATACCGTGGAAAGATGTGGGTCTGCGCAAGTGTGATGTCATTCATGTTTGTGGAAATGCATGTATGTAACTGTTTGTTTTTGTCAATGTATGTATATATATTTAAAAAATAAGAGGAAATCCAAGGCATGTTTGACTAGCCTGGTATCTCAGATCTGTTTATGTTGTCTTGCCGGACTCCTATGGCCGTTGTCATAGCCAAACATTGGAACCAGGATAATATTTGACCCCTCTCTGAACTTCCTTTTCATTAGGCCTGTGACTTATCCTTTCATGACTGTTTCCTCTCCATCTATGGGAGACACTGACAGTTAACATCACACAACAATTCTCCAAAGGTAAGAACTTCATAAACAACCTTGCACAGGGCATTTGTTTTCCAGTGTATGTAGTTACATCATAAACAACCTGCACTGCGTTTTCCGTTAAATGTTACTTATGTAGGCAAGCTATTCATAAAACTCCAGTGCCCCACGCCCCAAAACACAGGCCCAGTGCCCCACGCCCCAAAACACAGGCCCAGTGCCCCACGCCCCAAAACACAGGCCCAGTGCCCCACGCCCCAAAACACAGGCCCAGTGCCCCACGCCCCAAAACACAGGCCCAGTGCCCCACGCCCCAAAACACAGGCCCAGTGCCCCACGCCCCAAAACACAGGCCCAATGGCCCACGCCCCAAAACACAGGCCCAGTGCCCCACGCCGCAAAACACAGGCCCAGTGCCCCACGCCGCAAAACACAGGCCCAGTGGCCCACGCCGCAAAACACAGGCCCAGTGGCCCACGCCCCAAAACACGGGCCCAGTGCCCCACGCCGCAAAACACAGGCCCAGTGCCCCACGCCCCAAAACACAGGCCCAATGGCCCACGCCGCAAAACACAGGCCCAGTGCCACACATCTCAAAATACAGGCCTAGTGCCCACACTCCGAAATACAGGCTCAGTTCCCCACGCCCCAAAACACAGGTCCAGTGCCCCACACCCCAAAATACAGGCCCAGTGCCCCACACCCCAAAACATAGGCCCAGTGCCCCACACTGTAATAGCCTAGCTACAATTAAACTGTTACTCATACTGTATAATTTATATCTGTGCATACTAATACAACATTTATACTAATACTAAACCCATACTGATGATAAATCCATACTAATACTAAACCCATACCGATGCTAAATCCATAATGATGCTAAATCCATACTGATACTAAACCCATACTAATACTAAATCCATACTAATACGATACTAATACTAAACCCATACTAATACTAATACCAATACCAATACTATACTAATACTAACGCCATACTGACACTAAACCCATACTAATACTAAACCCATACTAATACTAATACTGAACCCATACTAATACTAATACTGAACCCATACTACGACTAAATCCATACGGATACTAATACTAAACCCATACTGATACTAAACCAATACTAATACTAAACCCATACTAATACTAAACCCATACTAATACTAATCCCATACTGATACTAAATCCATACTAATACCAATACTATACTAATACTAAACCCATACTGATACTAAATCCATAATAACACTAACCCGATACTAATACTAAACCCATACTGATACTAAACCCATACTAATACTAAACCCACACTAAAGCCATACTAATACTAAACCCATACTAATACTAAACCCACACTAAAGCCATACTAATACTAAACCCATACTAATACTAAACCCACACTAAAACTAATCCCATACTGATACTAAATCCATACTAATACCAATACTATACTAATACTAAACCCATACTGATACTAAATCCATAATAACACTAACCCCATACTAATACTAAACCCATACTGATACTAAACCCATACTAATACTAAACCCACACTAAAGCCATACTAATACTAAACCCATACTAATACTAAACCCACACTAAAGCCATACTAATACTAAACCCACACTAAACCCATACTAATACTAAACCCATACTAATACTAAACCCACACTAAAGCCATACTAATACTAAACCCATACTAATACTAAACCCACACTAAAGCCATACTAATACTAAACCCATACTAATACTAAACCCATACTGATACTAAACCCATACTAATACTAATCCTATACTAATACTAAACCCATACTGATACTAAATCCATAATAACACTAACCCCATATTAATACTAAACCCATACTAATACTAATACTGAACCCATACTACGACTAAATCCATACGGATACTAATACTAAACCCATACTGATACTAAACCAATACTAATACTAAAGCCATACTAATACTAAACCCATACTAATACTAAAGCCATACTAATACTAAAGCCATACTAATACTAAACCCATACTGATACTAAACCCATACTAATACTAAACCCATACTAAACCCATACTAATACTAAACCCATACTGATACTAAACCCATACTAATACGAAACCCATACTGATACTAATACGAAACCCATACTAAACCCATACTAATACTAAACCCATACTGATACTAATACGAAACCCATACTAAACCCATACTAATACTAAACCCATACTGATACTAATACTAAACCCATACTAATACTAATCCCATACTGATACTAAATCCATACTAATACTATACTAATACTAAACCCATACTGATACTAAATCCATAATAACACTAACCCCATACTGATACTAAATCCACACTAATCCACACTAATACCAAATCCATACTAATACTAAACCCATACTAATACTAAGTCCATTCTGGGATTGTTGAGAAGTAGACCGTTTTGAACAGGGTTTAATATTTATTTCCATGGACCATCAATTTGTAATAATTCCTATTATGCAATTGTTTCTAGTCACCAACCTCTAACTACCTTACAAGTTCTACTCAATAATACGTGTTTCACTACTTATTTACTGTATACATGACTGATGATGTTGACCGATTTCCTTATTTAATTGTTTTATTTAACCTTTATTTAACTAGGCAAGCAAGTTAAGAACAAATTCTTATTTACAATGACGGCCTAGGAACAGTGGGTTAACTGCCTTGTTTAGGGGCAGAACGACAGATTTTTACCTTGTCAGCTCGGGGATTCGATCTTTCGGTTACTGGCCCAACGCTCTAACCACTAGGCTACCTGCTGGCCTGCCACCCCTCATATGAACAATAATTCAGTAAATCTTTGTAATTGTTGCATGTTGTGTCTATATTGAGATGGCTGAGATGTTACCCCACTCTTCCACCAAGGCACCTGCAAGTTCCCGGACATTTCTGGGGGGAATGGCCCTAGCCCTCACCCTCCGATCCAACAGGTTCCAGACGTGCTCAATGGGGTTGAGATCCGGGGTCTCGCTGGCCATGGCAGAACACTGACATTCCTGTCTTGCAGGAAATCAGCCATACTGCTCGTTCTGCGCATGGTGGCATTGTCATGCTGGAGGGCCATGTCAGGATGAGCCTGCAGGAAGAGTACCACATGAGGGAGGAGGATGTCTTCCCAGTAACGCACAGAGTTGAGATTGCCTGCAATGACAACAAGCTCAGTCCGATGATGCTGTGACACACCGCTCCAGACCATGACGGACCCTCCACCTCCAAATCGATCCCGCTCCAGAGTACAGGCCTCGGTGTAACGCTCATTCCTTCTACGATAAACGCAAATCCGACCATCACCCCTGGTGAGACAAAACCGCGACTCGTCAGTGAAGAGCACTTTTTGCCAGTCCTGTCTGGTCCAGCGATGGTGGGTTTGTGCCCATAGGTGACGTTGTTGCCGGTGATGTCTGGTGAGGCCCTGCCTTACAACAGGCCTACAAGCCCTCAGTCCAGCCTCTCTCAGCCTATTGCGGAAAGTCTGAGCACTGATGGAGGGATTGTGCGTTCCTGGTGTAACTCGGGCAGTTGTTGTTGCCATCCTGTATCTGTCCCGCAGGTGTGATGTTCAGATGTACCGATGCTGTGCAGGTGTTGTTACACATGGTCTGCCACTGTGAGGATGATCAGCTGTCCGTCCTGTCTCCCTGTAGCTCTGTCTTAGGCATCTCACAGTACGAACATTGCAATTTATTGCCCTGGCCACATCTGCAGTCCTCATGCCTCCTTGCAGCATGCCTAAGGCACATTGTTAAAATAATTCCCACTGTCAGCGGTGTCTCTGCTACTTGCCACTGATCTGGGCTAAGGTAGTTCGTTTCACCTCTCGGCCGATGTCGTGTGCGGAATTTCCCGTTGGCCAGAGTGGTGAGTGAATGCGCTGCTAACAGGGCAAATCCAAGGCGAACATAACGAGCATTCATGATTCAACTCGTTCGCAGAGGTAGGCACGATTATAACTCAGATCAAGAAGCCTTCTGAGCGTTGATCAACTTTGGGAATGCAATAATAAGTGGGTAAACGATAATCAACTAAATAAAAAGGTGAGTAAATGCTATTTCACAAATAAAAAGCTGTGTAAACAGCTTTTACGTGTGTTTACCCTCCACTACATCCCTGGTTGTATCTAGGAAAAAAACATTAATAAAATGTCAATATCCTGCCAGGCAGGATTGAATCTACATTTGTCCGGCATTTTAGCTATCGATGTGACGTTTGGAGCCGCCTAATCAGTCAGTTCTGTACCCGCCTGGCTGAGTGGCAGTGTGGGTTGAATGAGCGAGCTCGCCTGGAAACCAGAGTGCGAAACACGTGAGGACATCTGCTTTACAAGACCAATACATTTCTACTATTTTTCATATTAACATATGTGATCATTTTCTGTTCTCTCATTTTAATTCAAGTACTTTTAAAGTACCAACTTGAGTAAATGTCTGATTTTCAAGGTATTCCAGTACTTGAATTTCAGAGTTCCAAATTCAAGTACCTCAAGCAACTTGTGCGAACCCTGTTTGAAACAAAATACGTACCTGAAGAAGAAAAAAACATAATATACACAAATTGTTCTCCTATATCCATTTATCAATATTCCACATTTCTACACATTTCCCGGAGATTAGCTAGTACACGGTTCACAACGGTGAGGAAAACAATTACTGTTTATTCTATTCCCTCTGTTCTACTCACTCATCGTCATAAGAGGACAACATTTCCTTAATGGATTTGATCATGAGGAAGTGTCTGAAAACACACAGACATGAAGCATTGATTCCACCTGGCTGATCGATGAGGCAGCAGGCCCTATTATTATGTTCAAAACAGGGGAAATAATCAGTAGAAAAAGCACCATGTCGTTCAACATATATCAACTAGTGTGTGTCCAAAATGGCACCCTATTCCCTTTGTAGTGCACTAAACTGACCAGTAGTGCCCTATAGGGAATAGTGTGCCATTACAGACACAGCACTGCTGGTATCATGGGCCATATGAGGTGACATCAGCCAGACATAGTCATCTCCCAGTGAATCTCTCTCTGCCCGGTGGGGCAGCTGCTAGTCATGGTGGAGGTGACATCAACCCAGGCTCATAGTTTCGAGTATGATATGTCTCCTCTAGTCTGAACCATGGTGACATAAGTTAACCATTTAGTGATGAATCTATTAAAATTACTTAATCTAGCTAATGTTAAAACCACAGTTTGGGTGGGTGATGAGTCAATCAACCACTATGGATAGATCAGGATCATAATAATTCAATATTTTACAACATTTTCTAAATTAGTTGCAAAATGTTTTTTTATTATGACGCCTTGGCTTGAAACATTACTAAATTAGATGATTGTATATTACAGTAATCTTCTCCACCACCAACACCACCATAATGGCTTTTATTTTAGATGAAATGTGTTCCAGGAAGCATATGGCATATGGAGCTGAACTAGGTCAACCATTAACGAACTAACACGAAGCTTCTCAGACAGAGAACACCCAACTGAAGCCCCGCTTCTAATCTACACGGGTAGATATTTCACTGTTTGACTGACCTTAGCTAATGTATGAATGGGCCCTGGTTAATAAGGGTGCACTATAAAGGGAATAGGACGCCATTTCACATATGTTTATGGAGCAACAGCTCTCCGTCCCCAGAAATATTTATCTTCAATCTTCTTGTTCAACAACATTTGAATGGATCTTGGAGTAATAACAAATCAATTCACCGCCAGTCAGCCTCAGATGACAGATGGTTACCCGACGTCCCCCGAGCTAGCTAACGCTCAGCTAGCATTATTACTTAATATCGCCACATCGCTTTCTTCTTCTTTACGGGGCCAGCCAACACTACTGCCTGCCTGCCGACCAAACCATTTCCCATTTTGTCTTTCCATCAAAGCCATCAAAGAGCACATCATGACACAGTACAACCTTGCTCCGAGGATAGCGTAGCCTTTGTCTCTTATAGAAAGCTTCTATTGTTGCTCCACTGATTCTAAAAAGGGTGGTTGTGACAGAGCACTCAAGAGCATTGGCCCCTCTTGCACAAGCAGGAGATAATGGCCCCTCTTGCACAAGCAGGAGACAATGCCCCCTCTTGCACAAGCAGGAGACAATGGAACTGCAGATCAAGAAGAATGTTCTCCCATAGCTGTCCCTCTAATGTCATCTAGCAAGCTGGGTATTTCCTCATGGTAGAAAGCATCACAAACATGGCTGATACGATCTAATCATATACAACGTGCTAGTTTAATATTCTGCTAACATTTACATTTCCTGAAGCAAACGTACAGTTGGCTTTCAAAAAGAAAGGAGGACCAAGGCACTCTTCATATAATGAAATGGCCTTCGTCAGGGAGTAGCGTATACAGGAGGTCACATTCAATAACAAACATTTCTGGATTAATCAAAAGTGAAGCCATTATAATTTCACCATCTGACTGTGTGACCTTCAAACCTTCAAACCGAAAGGAAAAGCAATCAACAAAAGCAACAAAACACAGCATATTAAATCCTTAAAACCCTGTAGGTTTGGTTTGAAGGCAGCTAAGCTAGATAAGTCTCAGCACTCTGGATCCTTCTTGCCATGCATGGCTATGGTTCACTGTCTAATCAGAATATTGCTCAACCTGCTTTAACAGAGTCACCTCACTTGGCTGGCTGCTCCCTCTGGCCTGACAGAATTATCTTCTGCATCACAGAGAGACCAGCAGAGCAGAGATTGGGTGAACAGAGCTAGCTACGCAGAGACAGAGAGAGAGGACTCCATTTCATAGAGCACCCACTGCAGAGCAAAACAGAGAGAACAGGGAAGTATCAGTGGCTCAGTGGCATTGGACGGTCATCCACCATTTTGTGATCCTCAAGGTCTGCATGGGCAACCCAGTCCCCCTCCCTGCCCTGCCTGCCTTTACCCTGCTATCTTGTTACACAGATGGGACTGTTTAGCTAGGAGCACAGACCTGGACCAGTTTCCTTTCTCGTTTTCTGCTGTCATAGCTGCCAGAGAAAGGAGAAGTGAAATGTTCTCTCTGCTAGGTGGTTGCCTTGTCACCACAAGGTCTTCTTCAGAAGATAGGTAGACACAAGAGATTTGAGGATCACAGTTCAGCCACCACCAAATATGGAACTTAATCTCTCTTTGAGATAGCAGTCATGCTGTAGGTTAACCAAGGTTTCCAGAGAAGGCCGTGAGAAGGGTTTACTGATAACACGATGAAACACAAACATACATTTGCAGTGCTTCAGCCTACATTTGCAGTGCTTCAGCCTACATTTGCAGTGCTTCAGCCTACATTTGCAGTGCTTCAGCCTACATTTGCAGTGCTTCAGCCTACATTTGCAGTGCTTCAGCCTACATTTGCAGTGCTTCAGCCTACATTTGCAGTGCTTTCAAATTGAGGTAATTGGGTTTTATTTCTGATAAAACACACAACTCAGGCTTTTAGGCTCACAGCAATAAGGTTAATTAAATATGCCATCCCCAAAAAGTATTAAGTGCACAAACTAATTGCAAGCCTTTAGCACAATTATTCAAAAAATGTTATATTTTTTTTTTAATCGGTGGAGGTACTTCTCACTTGGTTTCTCTGCCCTTTGGGTTAGAGTATTCTCCATGGTCTGAGCTGATACATGTACCTTAGCAACTTCTCCAATGACGCAAACCTCACTTCACTTTGACATTGCTCCTGCTCAAAACACCTGGTCTAGAGTGTTAAATCGCAAGGTAAAACATTCAGAATACATACAGGCACAGGTAAGCACCGTCAACGTGTCACTGTGTGAAATTATACAGCCTATTTTGTCATTCATGTAATTTAATCCCTGAGGCCATATCACAGTTTTATATTTTTACATTTTAGTAATTTAGCAGATGCTCTTATCCACTGTGACTTACAGTAGTGAGTGCATACATTTTCATACTGCATCACAGTGCTTGGCTTGACATCGTGTCAAGAGTTTCATCATCATTTTTATTAACACACTTAGTGGCTACATTAGTTGCTAGAAATGTATTAATAGTAAAGGAAATCTGTGTAGTATTGAGAATTAGAAAAAACATATCATACTGCAATTGCCTCAAGAAGCAATCACTCATCGATCACTCATCGATCACTCAGCGATCACTCATCGATCATTCAGCAATCATTCAGCAATCATTCAGCAATCATTCAGCAACCATTCAGCAATCATTCAGCAACCATTCAGCAATCATTCAGCAATCATTCAGCAACCATTCAGCAATCATTCAGCAATCATTCAGCGATCATTCAGCGATCATTCAGCATTCATTCATCATCAGAGGCACGGACAATATGAAACAATGATAATATCCGCCTCCCACACTAACAGTTAAACCACCACATAATTAAACAGTCATCTCACACTATTTGACATTTCCATTATCTTACCCAACTGACTGCTGCTCGCCATTCACAAGGCAGCGGAAATAATCATAATAATGACTAATCCAGAGATCTCAATCAAAAATTTATCAAAATAGTCTGACTGTCAAAAGTTCTCTCAAGGTCAATTACAAAGCCAAAAAGGTTTGCATAAATACAAACAAGTTGAACCACATTTACTATGTGCCCATTAAGAAATGCTTGAGTTCTTTACTACTAGTAAACACTGTAATGGTACCTTAAATAAATTAGGTTCTTAGATGTAGTGACCAGTGGATAGTAAAGCCACAAGCTCAGAACGTCTGTTTGAAGCAAAACTCAAGCTGTGGCTCTGTTTTCAAACTGTCTTGGATTGTATTTCCCAAAGGGAATGTGCTGGGTCACGGATGAATACGTAGAGTTAAAGACAGAAAACTGAAGTAGGATGTCCAAGGACATTCTTGGAGAATAACCAGGAAGTGTTTTTCCACAAAGACAATTAGGCCAACTTCAGCAAACCATGCTGCATTCAGCATTCCACTACACAACCAAGCAATCCATAACCCATCTCTGTTTGACTTTGGCACCATTTCCCAAAGTTAGGCCAACAGAGCCGACCTGCCAATGCTATGTGTCCAATTCAAAATAGATTTGAGGCACATGGATTTCTCCCCTGAGAGGTCACCATTGCAGGCCTACAGAAAGCATGACTATTATTGGTCACTGATGACAGAAACCCACATAGGTGTGAAACAAAGGCTGTGAATAGGTTGTAACAAGGTTGTAACCGGATTAGCCTACAACAAGATTACTACAAGATTACATCAGTTCTCTCTCTTTCCACACATTGGGGTTTGTCCACTACGTTCAGAGCTTTCATCTCCATAATCAAACCATTTAATAAGAAGTTCTTCTACCTTACTTCAGTGACGGTCATCATACTGGGCGTCCTCTATTGTTAGATCTAAGGTCAAAGCTCTGTAAATAATGTGTCCTAATCTTTTTCTCTTCATACTTAGAATATATTCTGCTCAATTTAAAGATAAACGAGAGCATGACTGATCTTAAAACATTATTGCTCTTTATGAGGTGTAAGCAACATTTCTCATCGTGACGTTCTTTGTGGAAGTCTTCCAAAACATTCAGCATTACTGTCATCTTCCTTTACCTGACACAGATACCAGTTACAGGGTGAAGGTGAGGTTACAAGCTGGTAGGTCTTGAAGTGAACGAAGCAAGACAGTGGACATAGATATAGATCCCACTGGTGGAAACGGGAAAGCCTAACAGAACTGTTACTTTCTAGATGTGACATTTTTAAACTGTTTCCGCTGTATGCTAGTCTCTCCTACTGTATGCTAGTCTCTCCTACTGTATGCTAGTCTCTCCTACTGTATGCTAGTCTCTCCTACTTGTATAGAAGTATCTTACGGTCCCTCTTCAGGTGAGCCAAACCACCCTCTTGAAGAGCAACACAAGACCCATTAATATTAACTTACCAGCGAGACCTCCTTCCCAACTCCTTAAATATTTAATCGGCCTTGGACAGCTTCATTGCTCTGTAGGCTGAGGCCAGTGGATCCCCTTTACAAGACCACTCCTGTTCCCTCTCAAAGAGGGCCTTGTCCCCTGCCACTAGACTGCCTCACAAACTGGCGTCTCCAAAGAATTCAGAATTTTTCCACCGCAGCTCAGCTCGACTCGGCTGACAGAGTTGGTTTACTGTGTCTCGTTTGAGAAACTTATGAAGGATTGTGGATGAGACTGATCAGACTTGCTAACCTATGGGAAAGCTGGTGGCTACTGGCTAAGCCTATATCAGTCTGATTAAATATGGTTTACTAGATATCTTGAAAACAACATAAAGGCACATAGAGCTTCTTAAATTCAGTTCAAAATAGTCCTAGATGTCCACAGAGACTCCATGCATGTGCAATGATGCCTCATGTCTCATGATCGACACTGTCTCTGTTTTTATTGTATTTTTTTTTATTTAACCTTTATTTAACTAGGCAAGTCAGTTAAGAACAAATTCTTAACTTTGTGTGCCTCGTTGTACTGAGCAGTAAAAAGAAATCCCATCAGTATATAGTGTAAGATGTTTCTAAAGATCAAACAAGGAAGCTCCTTACACAGGCTGACCTTACTAGGGATGTACCCCTGGCACTAACATCTTATGTAATATAAAGTAAATATTATAAAATATTAAAAAACAGTTAAGTAACGTTATTTCATAACCCCTTCCAAAGTTGGTATACAGATAGAGAGAAGATGCCATTTGCACTGAAGTGAACCACGACAACAGTAACCAGAATGTCACTGCCACAAGAAAATCACTTCCTTTAACAGTTTAATTTATTCTACCATGATTTGTGCTCTTGTACCTAAATACAAAATAATGGCAAGAAGAGCTATAATGTGGGTTAGGTTTGATTCACATGCAAGCTAATCAGAAAGCAGGTAAGATGGTAGCTGTGTTTTGCAGTGGCAAAAAAAACACTCAAAATATCCAATATTGACAGAAAGGGGGCCATTCTGAAATAGGGCCATAGCATGAACTACTAAAAGAAAGTGTGTTCACCGTTGCAGTAGGCTAGGCCCTACATCTTATGAGCCAATGCATCATGTCAAGAAAGCACTCACTGAACCATTTCAATTGGCTTTTGTGTCTCTCTCTCCCGTCCCTGCCACGGCCGCAAGGTATCTACACTAGAGTGCATCACTCTGCCACTCTGCCCGAGCTCCATTTCATTCTTCCTATATGTCCAAACCGTCACTGAACTAAGAGGTCACATTCATTCTGTTGTCTAATTCTTCCCATTTTCTTCATAAGACTGAAATACCTCGCTAAAATCTTGTTATAAAAGTATCTCTTATGATTATAAGAACTTGACTAATGTTCACAACAGTAAATCCCTTACAACAGAATGGGGATAAAACATCAAATTATATATAATTGTATTTGTCACATTCGTCGACTACAACGCATGTGAAATGCTTACTTATGAGCCCTTACCCCAAAAAATGCAGAGTTAAAAAGTACGAAAAATGTGCAGAAGATGTCAAAGGAAATAGTAACACAATAAAATAACAATAACGAGACTATAGACATAGAGTAGCGGTACCGAATCAGTGTGCAGGGGTATGAGGTAGTTGAAGTAATTGAGATGATATGTACATGTAGGTAGGGGTAAAAGTGACTCGGCAATCAGGATAGATAAAAAGCAGAGTAGCAGCACCGTATGTGAAGAGTGTGAAAGTGTGTCTATGTGTGGCGTCCATGTGTGTGGTGTCAATATTCATGTTTGTGTGTGTGTAAGCGTATGTAGTGTTTGTATGTGTGTGTTGGGGTGTCAGTGTAGTATGTGTGAGTGTGTGGGTAGAGTCCAGTGAGTGTGCATAGAGCCGGTGCATAGAGCCGGTGCAAATAAAAAGGGGTCAATGCAAATAGTCAGGGTAGCCATGGTTGTTGTCCTGGCACCACACTGCCAGTTCTCCGACCTCCTCTCTATAGTTGTGCACAACCATGCAGTGGTGGGTGAACAGGGAGTACAGGAGGGGACTAAGCACGCACCCCTGAGGGGCCCCGTGTTGAGGATCAGCGTGGCGGATGTGTTGTTGCCTACCCTCACCACCTGGGGGCGTCCTGTCAGGAAGTCCAGGATCCAGTTGCAGAGGGAGGTGTTCATGGTGTTGGGCACTATGGTGTTGAACGCTGAGCTGTAGTCAATGTACAGCATTCTCACGTAGGTTTTCCTTTTGTCCAGGTGGGAAAGGGCGGTGTGGAAGGGGCAGTATGTCTGGATGATGGTGTTGATGTGATCCATGATCAGCCTTTCAAAGCATTTCATGGCTACAGATGTGAGTGCTACGGGTTTAGACAGGTTACCTTGCCGTTCTTGGGCACAAGGACTGTGGTGGTCTGCTTGAAACATGTAGGTATTACAGACTGGGTCAGGGAGAGGTTGCATGCTCTGAGTATGCGTCCTGGTAATCCATCTGTTAACCTGAATGTTAACCTGTTTAACCTCTCTTGGGTAGGGGGCAGTATTTTCACCTCCGGATGAAAAGCGTGCCCAAAGTAAACTGCCTGTTACTCAGGCCCAGAAGCTAGGATATGCATATAATTAGATTTGGATAGAAAACACTCTAAAGTTTCTAAAACTGTTAAAATAATGTCTGTGAGTATAATAGAACTGATATGGCAGGCAAAAACCCGAGGACAAACCATCCAGGGGGGGAAAAAATTGAGGTCATAGGATTTTCCAATTGTTTTCTATGGGATACCCTTATTATTAGGAACCTGGTTGCAGTTCCTATGGCTTCCACTAGATGTTAACAGTCTTTAGAAATTGTTCAATGTTTTTCTTTTGAGAAATGAAGAAGTAGTCCTATTCATTGTAAGTCTCACTCCAGGTGGACTCCACTGTTTTGGTGCGCGTGAACTGGAGCGCGCTTCACATTGTTTTTATCCGGTAATAGAAACAGTTTATTCCGTCTTAAATTTGATCGATTATTTACGTTTTAGGGTACCTGTTTTAGGGTACCTGTTTTAGGGTACCTGTTTGGACCAAGTTTACAGGTTTACATTAGATACTTTGTAGGCGTGTTGGGCGAGTTGAAACCGGTGTATTTCTGAATCAAACGCGCCAAATAAATTGACATTTTTGGGACATAAAGAAAGACATTATCGAACAAAAGGACCATTTGTGATGTTTCTGGCACATTTGAATGCCAGCAGAAGTAGATCTTCAAAAGGTAAGGCATTAATTATATTGCTATTTCTGACTTTTGTGGCGCACCTGCCTGGTTGAAATATGACTTTCATGTGTTTGTATGCGGGGCGCTGTCCTCTGATAATCGTATTTGCTTTCGCCGTAAAGCCTTTTTGAAATCTGACACAGCGGCTGGATTAACAAGAAGTTAAGCTTTATTTTGATGTATAACACTTATATTTTCAAGAATGTTAAATATTTGAATTTGGTATTTTTGAATTTCGCGCTCTGCAATTTCACCGGATGTTGGCCAGGTGGGACGCTACCGTCCCACCTGCCCATAAGAAGTTTTAAAAGGTGTTAGTCACATCGGCTACAGAGAGCGTGATCACACAGGAACAACTGGTGCTCTTGTGCATGGTTCAGTGTTGCTAGCCTCGAAGCAAACATAGAAAGCATTTAGCTTGTCTGGTAGGCTTGCGTCACTGGGCAGTTTGCGGCTTTGCAGCTTTGTAATCTGTGATAGTTTACAATCCCTGCCACATCGGCGTCAAAGCCGGTGTAGTAGGATTCGATTTTAGTCCTGTATTGACGCTTAGCCTGTTTGATGGTTCGTCTGAGGGCATAGCGGGATTTCTTACAAGCGTCCGGATTAGTGTCCCGCTCCTTGAAAGTGGCAGCTCTAGCCTTTAGCTCAGTTCAAATGTTGCCTGCAATCCATGGCTTCTGGTGGAGATACGGACGGTCACTGTGGGGACGACGTCATCGATGCACTTATTAATGAAGCCAGTGACTGAGGTGGTAAACTCTTCAATGTATTTGGATGCATCCCTGAACATATTGGGAGTCTGTACTAGTGAAACAGTCCTGTAGTTTAACATCTGCTTCATTGGACCACTTCCGTATTAAGCGCGTCTCTGGTACTTCCTGTTTGCGTTTTTGCTTGTATGCAGGAATCAGGATAGAGTTATGGTCAGATTTGGCAAATGGAGGGCGAGGGAGAGCCTTGTATGTGTCTCTGTGTGTGGATTATAGGTGATCTAGGTTAATATAAATATTTGTATAGGAGTAAAAGTCGCCTTGTTTAATTTGGAAAGACTGAGGTGCTTTCGGTGGCTTAATCCTTCCTACAGCAGGGCACAAATATTTAAACATAAACACGGTAATAGCCTAATGCATTGTCGGTCAGTACAATGAGAAAGTAGACTAAATATTTTTGCATTAATGCTGAAGAAAAACAAAACTACTTTGATAAGGAAATGCACTTTAACCCTCAGAGTGTCAACACACAACTTCTGGAGGTCTTGGACAATCCATCAGAATTGGGCTACTGTGTAATGCTGGAGATCTGCTAACTTCATCCAGATTGTTTGAGACTAAAAATAGCCTAGACATGAGGTTCACAGTGATGTTCTATCAGTGATCAATTGTGATCATAGAATCAAAATGTAGGCTATAATGCAGCTAACTTGGGTCGTAAGTATCCATTCTTCAACGTGGAAACTATTTGCATGGTACAGGAATGACTGATCTGTAAAAGATCAAGACTACAGCATGAAGTCTAGCAAGAACATCAACTTCCCAGCAAATACCAAAATCTGCCCTGCTCTGAAGCCACCTAGCCTACATATTTTCAGTCCAAACATCCCAGCTAGCTCCTCCTTGAGAACCTGTTTCCCTTGACATGTGAGACTGAGACATGCGCCACCATTTTGATTGCCTCCTAGCCCACAGTTGTCGCAGAGTGTATAGTTCAGTCTCCTTGTCAGCAAGATTTCACCGTGGCCAGAGCGAGTGAGTCTGCAGGAGAGTCAGGCACACATTGCCTTCTCTTGACTGAGTGAATGACAAGGAATGCCATTCCTTCAGCCATACGGTACACACCAGTTAAACTGAGGTTGAGGAGAACTACATGTACTGTACATGCTGAGAACATAAGTACATAAATAACAAATCGATTAACAAACGACTATTCAAACTCTAAATCTCAAAACAATGTGTAATAAAACATGTCAATTGTTAATTTAACTTTTTGGATAGCTCTGTCTATCTAATGTACTGTAGCCTAAATTGACAAATAGCCATATGGCATAGCCTGCATGGTGAGATGGTTGAAGTGTAGCAAACTGCTTTTGAAAGTTGTCTACTTTACTCTCAAGAACTTTGTAAGACTGCACTCCTCTGTCTGTGTGTGTGTGTGTGTGTGTGTGTGTGTGTGTGTGTGTGTGTGTGTGTGTGTGTGGTGTGTTGTGTGTGTGTGTGTGGTGTGTGTGGTGTGTGTTGTGTGTGTGTGTGTGTGTGTGTGTGTGTGTGTGTGCACTGTTTGGGGACCACCACTTTGTAAAGCATGAACAACCCGCAGCTACAACCACTACATTATTAAGCATTAAAATTCCCATCTCATCCATGTGTGTCTGCGACTGTCCTTCTCTCCCCAGCACTTTGACAGCTCCAAACCATCACAGACTAGACCTACCACTGGGACCCATAATAACACTCCTAAAGTACCCTACATTTACCCCTAAACTCAATGGCAATAATAGAACAGGTGGAAAGGAAATGAATCAAATCCAAAATAGAGAATATTAACTTCACCTTGACTTGTTCTCATAAATCACTATAAATAAAACTAACAATACTTGTTGGTATCCATAAAGACTTCCAAACTATAGCTACATTAACCCTGTAACAACCCAGAATTGGCTGCTGTACAGGAGAAGAAAGTCAACCTTTGTTCTTCCGTGAAGGCTCCTGTCTGACTCCAGGCTCTCCTCTGAGACTCATCTGCCTTCCTCCATTTTATGGTGAAGCCCCAATGACATACCTGACTTCAGAGCCTTGGCTGACAGCATAACATCCAAAACAGTTCTCCTTACAGCGCCACATCAGACTCAGAATACATTTAAAAAAGAAGTCAAACTGATCATACGGATATTTCATCCAAGAAACTCGTAGCTAGATAGTTCCAATCATATGAAGAACCATATTAAATCCACATCAGATTAGATTGTAATTGAAGGAATAAACCATCGGCAGCATAACATAGTGGACATGGAGTGTCTGGACGTGTACCAGCGGCTATGCCAGCCAGACTGTCGCTAATGGAGGCTGGGCTCTCTCTTTCTGCTCTGGCTGGCTGGGAGTGGGAGAGGAGGTAGAGCAGTCCGTGCAATGGCTTCTCCTTGGAGCAATCGCACAACACAGCCGGGGGACCGACAGTTAAATCTCCTGACTCTTCCGACCTAGCGCAGCTCACAGCCTCGGCTTTCTTATTTCCTCCTTATCCAGTTTGACAAGAACACGAAAGATAGATAGCTAGATAGCTACACGAATGGAAGGTTGGTAGAATATTGGTAGAAGAAGCTAGTTGACTTTGACTACCATGGTTTCCAGCGCCAGCCAGTTCGAGCATTCGTTTGTCCACCCGTTTATTCACGCTCGCCCAGGCTGGCTCAAGCAAGTCACCACGTCTGGTGCTACACTAACTAAGAAAGGAGATAAGCTCTTTCCAGGTCATTCACGAGGCGCTCTCTCTGTCTCCAAATTATTCCATCTATCAAACAACGACGTACTCGTGAACCATGAACCCAAGCGAGCAGTGATCTTGAACAAACTGGTACATTTTATTATAAACTCACAGTTACGTCTTCTTCTGGTGGAGAAGCGATCTTCTACATAAAAGTTGTCCTGTATTTCATGCGTTCGCCCGGTCTAATGGATGAACGCCATGTTTCCTGCTTCTCCTTTGCTGCAGCTGCAGATGACCTGAGATCCGCCTGTCTCTGAATAATGAGCAACCACAGAGACAAGGAAGACAATCTGCAAAGCAGGCAACACAAAGAAGTTTTGGAGACTAGCAAGCACCAGAGGGTGCACAAGAGTTTGCGATGAGACGACAGGAAAGGAGCAGCAGCAGGATGATGGTCAACGTGTGTATCCTCTGAGCAACTCATCACAACGTGTGTATCCTCTGAGCAACTCGTCACAACGTTTGTATATTCTGAGCAACTCGTCACAACGCGTGTATCCTCTGAGCAACTCATCCTTCACGGAGTCAAATTAAACCCCAGTCTCAGGCAGCCATGAATGGGCGTCGTTAACAGCTAGAGAGGGAATCTAGTGCATGAATATAGAAGTTATATCCATATGCACACGTCATGAGGGTTATCAACAGTTCACAGACTGAAACTGGGTAATGATGCTGGATACTGTATCCCACATCCAACCTGACAAACAGACTAGATTAGACAAACAGACATACTAGATTAGACAGACAGACAGACTAGATTAGACAGACAGACAGACAGACAGACAGACAGGCAGGCAGGCAGACAGACAGACAGACAGACAGACTAGATTAGGCAGACAGACAGACTAGATTAGGCAGACAGACAAGCAGACAGAAAATAAGAGAAGTGAAGAGACTATAATAGAACAATGTAGTATAGAATAAAATAGAATAGAATAGCATATTGGCTTCCCCACCACCCTTGTCTCCCATTGTGTAATAAAGTACATGTGCATGTGTTATAAACAGATTCAGGACACATTTTTAAAAATCACAATAGCTTAAATATGACTAATATAGTCCATGATGATCCCCTTGGCTCCTGTAGTCAATGTTGCTCTTCCATCAAGATGCTAACCAAGAGGAAACAAATAGGACATCCTGTTTTGATCCTGTATTGGTGGAGTGTGAGAGAGAGAGAGAGAGAGAGAGAGAGAGAGAGAGAGAGGTGTGTAATGTTTACTGTTCATTTTTATTGTTTATTTCACTTTTGTATATTATCTACCTCACTTGCTTTGGCAATGTTAACACATGTTTCCCATGCCAAAAAAGCCCCTTGAATTGAATTGAATTGAGAGAGAGAGAAGAGTGAACTAACTTTCCAAATAGAAGGAACGTAACAGAGTTAAACATTTCCTGATGAGTTACAATATCATGATCTAAGTTCTGCCAGAGCCCTCCGAGACTATTATAAATGTCCAGGTAGCCTATAGTGTAGCAAGCTGTTTAGCAATGTAATTAACACCCACAATAATTGTCTAGACTCATTTTCTACTTTTGTGTTTTCATTACTGTGTAATTATTCTTCTAAGTACATTGTAATAAGTATTGTATTTACTTGTTTTTACCGTGCATAAAATAGAGTTATGTTGGTTATGATAATAATTTTATGATGGATAATTGTAAGACTTTCTGACACAGCAATACTACATTAATTAATTATGTTTTGTTTGAAATGTTTTCATGTCATTCATGAATTATAAACAACTTTGGTTATGGAAGTGGGGGAACATAACTTTTTATATATATATATATATATACAGTGGGGAGAACAAGTATTTGATACACTGCCGATTTTGCAGGTTTTCCTACTTACAAAGCATGTAGAGGTCTGTAATTTTTATCATAGGTACACTTCAACTGTGAGAGACGGAATCTCTAACAAAAATCCAGAAAATCACATTGTATGATTTTTAAGTAATTAATTAGCATTTTATTGCACGACATAAGTATTTGATCACCTACCAACCAGTAAGAATTCCGGCTCTCACAGACCTGTTAGTTTTTCTTTAAGAAGCCCTCCTGTTCTCCACTCATTACCTGTATTAACTGCACCTGTTTGAACTCGTTACCTGTATAAAAGACACCTGTCCACACACTCAATCAAACAGACTCCAACCTCTCCACAATGTCCAAGACCAGAGAGCTGTGTAAGGACATCAGGGCTAAAATTGTAGACCTTGTAGAGTCCGTGCCCCAACAAATTGAGATTGTTTTGAGGGCAAAGGGTGGGATGTGGTTGTTTTTCAAACACTTCCGCAACCAGCAAAAGGATATTCATGAGAATCCTCGGCGAGAGGAGGCTATCGAAGAGTGGAGGACACTTCATCATTCGCCAACTAACAAATTGATACTCTCCTTGACGCTTGACCACTTTTATGTTTCCAGGTCAAGGAGGAGAGGAGGACGGAGGAGTCGAAGAGAGGACGGACTTTTGCCAAATTGTGAATCTCTCAGAGGGAGCAGGTGTGTAAGGAAATGGGAGGATCCATCTTGACTCCATCTTGGTCAGAAATGAGGGGACTCGATTAATGCCCCAGGCATGCCCTGGGTGAACTGGGTTAGCGTTGACTGCATTTGATTTGGAGCCGGGTGCCCCGTTCTGGCCATAAGAGGCTTTTCCAGCAAGACAATAACCCTAAGCACTAATAAAAATTCACAATGAAATGGTGATTGACCACAAAATCAACATTTTGCAATGGCCGTCTCAGTCTCGGGACTTGACCCCATTGAAAACCTGTGGTTTGAATTGAAGAAGGCAGTCCATAAGAGCAGACGAAGGAAATCAAGGATCTGGATAGATTTAGTATGGAGGAATGGTCTGAGACAGGGATCATCAACTAGATTCAGCTGGGGACGATTTTTTTTCTTGAGCGGATGGTCAGGAGGCCGGAACATAATTATAAATATTTTGTAGGCTGCAAATTGACAGCAAGAAGACCAAACGGATATAACATTTGACTAAAACATAATAATTTCAAATCGTGCTTAAATTTGTATACGATCATGTGTCTCTCTATTATGTGTGAGAATACTTGGGAACAGATTTCCAAAATTAAAAGCTGACTTCCTGGTGCTTTTATTATAGCCAACAATGAAAATAAAAACAATTATGTACAAAAAAATGATGTACATACAGTATATATATATATATATATATATATATATATATTGTTGCTCAGAATACTTGGGGGGCCAAATAAACCACCAGTTGGGGAACCTTGCTCTCCCAATGTGTTCTCCAAGCTCATAAAACATTTTAGAGAAAGGCTCCGTGTGGTTATCCTCGGGAGGGTGCTAGAGTGCGGGACGATGCTAGAGGCTTGAAAACAGACGTGACAATAATTGTTATCAATATATATTTTTTAGAGATGTTTTGTATTAATTTTTAAACAAAATATCTTTCTCTGAGCAATTGTATCAGTATAAAATAATAAACATTTAAATTTTTGGGGCGCATACAATATAGCTCAGTATTTGTGGAATTGGTTTTATAGAGCTTTTTTTTGCTCATCTTTATCAAGGGTGCTAATAATTATTGACCTGACTGTATATGTCTATATAACTACAGTACATCTCTATAACTATACTGAAGGGGTGAATGAAACTACATCAATGACTGATGGGATAACAGATATGACTAGTACATAATGTATCATCACACACACACTCACACACTCGCATACACACTCGCACACACACTCGCACGCACACTCGCACGCACACACACACACACACACACACACACACACACACACACACACACACACACACACACACACACACACACACACACACACACACACACACACACACACACACACACAGAGAGAGAGAGAGAGACAGATGGGATAACACATATGACTAGTACATACTCTATCATCTCACACACACACACACACACACACACACACACACACACACACACACACACACACACACACACACACACACAGACGGGATAAAGATATGACTACATAAATACTGTAGTATCACACATGCACTAAATATACATGGTATGTGGACACCCCTTCAAATGAGTGGGTTTCGGCTATTTCAGCCACATCCGTTGCTGACAGGTGTATAAAATCGAGCACACAGCCATGCAATCTCCATAGACAAACATTGGCAGTAGAATGGCCTTACTGAAGAGCTCAGTGACTTTCAACGTGGCACCGTCATAGGATGCCACCTTTCCAACAAGTCAGTTCGTCAAATTTCTGCCCTGCTAGATCTGCCCCAGTCAACTGTAAGTGCTGTTATTGTGAGGTGGAAACCTCTAGGAGCAACAACGGCTTGGCCGCGAAGTGGTAGGACACACAAGCTCACAGAACGGGACCGCCGAGTGCTGAAGCGCATAAAAATCATCTGTCCTTGTTTGCAACACTCACTACGAGTTCCAAACTGCCTCTGGATGCAACGTCAGCACAAAAACTGTTCGTCAGGAGCTTCATGAAATGGGTTTCCATGGCCAAGCAGCTGCACAGAAGCCTAAGATCACCATGCGCAATGCCATTGGACTCTGGAGCAGTGGAAATGCGTTCTCTGGAGTGATGAATCACGGTTCACCCTCTGGCAGTCCAACGGATAAATCTGGGTTTGGTAGATGCCGGGAGAACGCTACCTGCCTGAATGTATAGTGCCAACTGTAAAGTTTGGTGGAGGAGGAATAATGGTCTGGGGCTGTTATTCATGGTTCGAGCAAGGCCCGAACGCGACAGCATTCTAGACGATTCTAGCCTTTTCCTGTTTCAGCAAGACAATGCCCCTGTGCACAAAGCATGTTCCATACAGAAATGGTTTGTCGAGATTGGTGTGGAAGGACTTGACTGGCCTACACAGAGCCCTAACTCAACCCTATCAAACTCCTTTGTGATGAATTGGAACACTGACTGCGAACCAGACCGAATCCCCCAGCATCAGTGCCCGACCTCACTATTGCTCTTGTGGCTGAATGGAAGCAAGTCTCCGCAGCAATGTTCCAACATCTAGTGGAAATCCTTCCCAGAAGAGTGGCTGTTATAGCAGCAAAGTGGGGACCAACTCCATATTAATGCCATGATTTTGGAATGAGATGTTCGACGAGCAGGTGTCCACATCCTTTTGGTCATGTAGTGTACAGTAACAATTCATCCCTACTAACATGATGACGTGTGTAGCTCTGTGAACGTCCTGTAGCCTACGCAGTAGGCCGGGAATCCATATGGTCAAAAGCACTGATGAGGGTTCCAAGATTGTTGTTGTTGTGAAAGTGAGTAATCCTAATTTGGCAACCTCCTCACCACTTTGGAGCACTCCTCTGTGACTTTAGTTATTTTTATTTTTCACATTTATATATACAGAGAAGATTACAGAGATCCACAAGCCTTGTTGTAGGCCTAAGATAGCCTTTGCTGGAGTGTAGGAATGTGTTCCGATATGTAAGGAGATCCTTGTAAAAGACACAGCCGCGGCCAGGGTTGAGAGTTGGTTGTGATTCCCAGGGGTGCTGGAAAGGTGGCTGGGTCTATCACGCTGATACGACATATGGCTGCTGAAGAAAATCTGGTTAATGTGGGCGGAGTCCCAAATGGTGACCTATTTCTAATACAGTGCACTACTTTTGACCAGGGCTCATAGGGTAGTGCACTGTCTATGAGGGATAGGTTGTTATTTGGGATGTAACTCAGGACAGACTGCACCGGGAAACACCAACCGTTTCCATGTCCCCTCTGTGCCTCAGTGCCAGGCCTTCCACCAGCGCAGGCAGCTAAAAACAGACAGACGGACGTCACGGATTCACATGGTTCCACTGTGGGAGGGTGGGAGGTCAAATCAAAATCAAATCAAATGTTATTGGTCGTATACATGTATTTAGACAGATGTTAATGCGGGTGTAGTGAAATGCTTGTGTTCCTAGCTCCAGCAGTGCAGTAATATCTAACAATTCACAACAATACACACAGATCTAAAAGTAAAAGAATGGACTTAAGAAATATATAAATATTAGGATGACCAATGTCGGAGTCCAGAGAATAAATAAATAAATATATATATATATATATATATATATATATATATATATATATATATATGTGATGGGATGTATGGACATCATAGACATTATGGTCAGTATGTGGATAGAATATTTAGTGTATCTGTAGAATACGTAGGATAGAATAGTATATATAGAGCAATAGTTGAATAGGATGGTCTTGACTAGAATATAGTATATACATATGAAATGAGTAAAACAGTATGTAAACATTATTAAAGTGACTAGTGTTCCATTATTAAAGTGACCAGTGATTCCATGTCTGTGTACATTGGGCAGCAGCCTCTAAGGTGCAGGGTTGAGTAACCAACCATGGGAGGGGAGAGGGGAGGAGAGGGTGAGGCACAGAGAAGAGGGGAGGCACAGATTCAAGATGACCTAGAGCTTTATGGATCCATATTCAGACGGTCCTCCTTGTAGATATAAATGGTCAATACTGGATCATAATTGTACATGTATTATTGACTGGGATGATTGGATTCACAATTGTGATTAGACAGATTGATTAAATGAGTGAATCTTATTAAAATAAATACTATGGGTGTACACAACTTATGTAGGGTGCCAGTAACCATCTTATGTTTGTAGTTGGTATTAGTACACAGGAAATATTTAATATATTAGCAATTCAACAAGCTCAGCTTACATTGTTCACCATTCAAGGAGCTACGCTCTTTAGCTGTCTGTTATTATCTCAGGACCTGTTCCATCACATCCACATCTCAAAGTCTGATTTCTTCTCTCAGTTTCAAGCTGATGTCAGGGGGTGAGGTGCTATGTCTAGGGTTCAATGAACTGTTACCCCAAAAAAACATTGGGGCTGTTAAGACAGACAGACACCAGAATGAAAGCAGTTTGTTCAAAATGTGTGCAAACATTGACAATGTCTGCAAGGTTCTTGGTCTTGTCTGAGAAAGCTTAGAGAGCGATTTGTTGAGTTTGTCAAAGCCTCTAGTCGTTTATTGGGTTTCGAGTCTTCAGAAAGTAATTTTCAAGTCAAATTGTTACCCAAATCAAGAACTAGAGGAACTGCTTTGGGGGCACGTAGACATGAATACAAAAAAGCAACCATGAACTGAACAATGGCCGTGCCTGCTGTGTAATTTGAATGCAATTTTGAAATATTTTAAGTGAAGAAAAAAACAACATTACTTTTCAAGGGAAGCACCAGACTACCGAGGGTAATTTTAAACAGAAAATATTATAATATAAATGTAGATAAATGCAGGCTCGAAGCATACGTGATAAGGCCTCAACTCTGTACCCAAATTATTTCTCTGCAAACATAAAGAATACAATTTCTTTGCAAATCAAACTCTGTTTTCAGCACATTGCTCAAAGATGAGAAAAATATAAGAAACCCGCACACTGCTCTTGCTAGTATAACTGCTCTTTATTAAGCTTTGCGTATCGGCCTCAAGGCCTTCGTCAGAGCTATCTTTGTTTCAGGTGCATGATAACAGTTGAATAAGATGAGAAGAAATAAGACACCTGCCCGTTGTGAGAACGCCTTTTGAATTTTGAAGCACATTCCTCAAAGACAAGCAGAAATTAGGAGGAACATGAAATGAAACAGATTATTTGTAGCTAGATCAATAACTATTCCTGTGAATATTTTTTTTTTTAACACAGGTCTTATGTTCATCAGGCCATTAAATCCCCAGCAGAGGAGGCTGGTGGGAGGAGCTATAGGAGAATGGGCTCATTGTAATAGCTGGAAAGGAATGATTGGAACGTACCAAATACATCAAACATATGGAAACCACGTTGGACTCCGGTTTCATTCATTCCCTTCCAGCCATTACAATGAGCCCGACCTCCTACAGCAGGGGTGGGCGACTCCAGTCCTCGGGGGGCCTGATCATGATTAGGTGATTATTGGAGTCAGGTGTGTTAGTTGGGGCTGGTGCTAAACTGTGACACCAATCAGGCCATCGAGGACTGGAATTGCCCACCCCTGTCCTATAGCTTCTCCCACCAGCCCCCTCTAATCCCCACATCAACCAGGGTGTTGCAGGAGCACCAGTGGTCATCTCGCCCATAACCTAGTGTGAAAGGTGGTTGAAATAATATCAGTACAACCTCATAACAACCAGAAGTGGTCCTCATAACTATCTTTGCCCGCTGGGATTACACGTCACCAACACCTTCCAAACAGATTTGAGTAACACATGCAGAGACATGTACAGTTCCCTGGAATCAGCTCATCGTCATCGGTGTTAGACACTGTGTAGCACCTGCTAAAAAAAGATCCCTCTCTCTATCCTCTTTCTCAGATCCTGCCTTTTCTGATGCCACGCAGAATGCATTCCATATTTGCATAGCACTTACACCCAGAGGAGGCTGGTGGGAGGATCTATAGGAGGATGGGCTCATTGTAATGGCAGTTGGTTGTTGATCATTGCTAGACAATCCATTTTCAAGTCTTGCCATAGATTTTCAAGACGATTTAAGCCAAAACTGTAACTAGGCCACTCAGGAACATTCAACTTCATCTTGCTAAGCAGCTCCAGTATATAGTTGGCCTTGTGTTTTTGGTTATTGTCCTGCTAAAAGGTGCATTTTCTTTTAGATAAAAATAAATGGAATAGAGCTAAGCACAGGCCAAATCCTTCAGGAAAACCTGGTTCATTCTGCTTTCCAACAGACACTGAGAGACAAATTCACAAGATCTATGGCAAAACCTGAAAATTGCTGTCTAGCAATAATCATCAACCAACTTGATAGAGTTGTGCAATATTGTACAATCCAGGTGTGCAAAGCTCTTGGAGACTTACCCAGAAAGACTCACAGCTGTTATCGCTGCCAAAGATGGTTCTAACATGTTTGATTTACTCAGGTGTGTGAATAAATTCGATATTTGTGTATTTCCTTTTCAATAAATTTGCAAACATTTCTAAAACCATATTTGCACTTTGTCATTATGGGGTACTGTGTGTACATGGGTGAGAAAAATTATATTTTAAATTCAGGCTATAACACAACAAAATGTGGAATAAGTCCAGGAGTATGAATACTTTCTGAAAGCACTGTATATGTTACCTTTAGAAGTGTCCAAATCAACTTAAAGTATCTACAACATTTGATTTACAGTGACACAAGTCAAAAGGAAGGCTACAGCTAAATTATTTCCTTTTACTGTTTGCTATTTCACAAATAACTATTTTGATTCCCATGATTCGATTCACTGCAATTTTACCAAACCCCAACTACTACAATGGCGAAGCACATCACTCAGTTACTCAAAAGTAATTGTTTGAAAATAATCGATTCATATAAATAAAATGAATCCCTATTTTATATAATGTTCAACTATTTTCAGAAATTTGGAGAGGGCAATCAGTTATACGTTAAATACAATTTGTATGGCCTAAACAAGATCAATATGTCACGTCCTGACCTTAGAGATCCTTTTTATGTCTCTGTTTTGGTTGGTCAGGGCGTGAGTTTGGGTGAGCATTCTATGTCTGGTGTTCTATGTTGTCCTTGTGTTGTATTTCTGTGTGTTTGACCTGATATGGTTCTCAATCAGAGGCAGCTGTCTATCGTTGTCTCTGATTGAGAATCATATTTAGGTAGCCTGTTCCCACCTGTGTTTGTGGGTGGTTGTTTCCGGTTTAGTGTTTGTGTCACCTTTCAGGACTGTGCATTTGTCGTGTTTGTTGTTTTGTTTAGTGTTGCATATTTTATTAAATGATATGAACACTTACCACGCTGCACCTTGGTCCTCTTCTTCTCCTCCAGACGACAAGCGTTACACAATAAGGAGAGCTTTTTGAGCTGCGTGTCTCATGTCTTGACTGTTCTTTCATGCGCAATGACCCACCAGCCTCTCCGCTGCCTATCAGCTGTTCCTCTATGTTCTTGTGGAGTTATATTGAAAATTGGTACAGATTTGAATGATTTTATATGTGATATGTTTTAAGTTTTAAGGTTGAATGTCACGTGCACAAATACAGTGAAATGCCTTTCTTTTTTCTTTTTTTCTTTATTGAATATCCGAAACATACAATATACTTGCTGTGAAGCCGCTCAACAACTACATCACACCAGTCATACAACAGATTCCAATTCAGAGCGACACACAGAAGCATCCAAGGTCAATGCCCTGCTCAAGGGCACGTTGACAAATCTACCACCAGGCCAAAAAACGTGAACCCGAACCCTCCAAGAAATGCCTTTCTTGCAAGCTCTTAACCCAACAATGCAGTAATCAATAAATCAAATCTAATCTAATTTTATTGGTCACATACACATATTTAGCAGATGTTATTGCGGGTGTAGCGAAATGCTGTGTAATACAGTGTAATACTAAACATAACATAAGGTAAAGTAAGTAAGCTATATACAGGGTCAGTCAGTTCCAGTACCATATTTACAATGTGCAGGAATACTGGAGTGATAGATGTAGATATGCATAGGGGTAAGGTGACTAGGCATCAGGATGAATGACAAACAGAGTAGCAGCAGCTTGCTTGTAGATTCAGTATAAACGTATGTTCATATTATGTGTGTTTGTGAAAATGATGGAGTGAGTGTTTGTGTGTGTGTGTGTGTTTGTGTGTGCTGGAGTGTCAGTGTGCGTGAGTGTGTAGGGCCCTGTGAGTGTGCATAGAGACAGTGGACAAATAAAAGGGGGAGAAGAAGCTGTCGTGCCTTCTTCACAGCTGTGGACCATTTGAAGTCCTTAGTGATTTGGACACAGAGGAAACTGAAGCTCTTGACCCGCTCCACTGCAGCTACGTCGATGTGGATCCCAGGAATCTAAGTTCGATTACGAGCTTGGAGGGGCGATGGTGCTGAACACTGATCTCTAGTCAATGAACAGCATTCTCACATAGGTATTCCTCTAATCTAGGTGGGTGAGGGCAGTGTGGAGTGCAATTGAGGTGGTGTCTATGGATGTGTTGGGGCGGTATGCAAATTGGAGTGGGTCTAGAGTGTCTGGGATGGTGGAGTGAATGTGTGCCATAACCAGCCTCTCAAAGCACTTCATGATTACAGATGTGAGTGCTACAGGGTGGTAGTTATTGTGGCATGAAGCCTTAGAGTTCTTGGGAACAGGAATGATGGTAGTCATCTTAAAACCAGCATGATTGCTAGTTAACGTACTGCAGATCTGGACAAACGATGCACCTACTATCATTGTCACTATGTATAGAGGGCAGGATAGCGTGCAGAAAAGTGTAGTGCAGAAGTGAAGTACCAAAACACCTTGAAAGGGGAGGAGCATGCAAGCAGATGAGAAAATGTGGCTTTAAGTAAGAAATGATATACAGTAGTAAAACATGCAAAAAGGAAAACGTAAACCAAGGAAAAAATGTGACCGAAATTGTGTTTTTACATTGGATAAAAGTAGAGACTCAGAGCTAGAAAATTGTATATTGTACACTACATTTGAGGAACAATGGGAAAGTAATTCTGCTTTGAAAGTTGATAAACTTGTAACCTCACTTTTGAGAAAATGGCCCTTGAATGTTTTGGTAAACGTACTGGAGAGCTCTTCTTTGTCTACACCCATTCAGCATCGTTCACACCCTCTTAAGCCTTAGCCCCACCCATCTCGTTAAGGATTCACGTGAGGCCATGTACTAAACAATCAAAGATTTCAAGACTAAAGGCTGGTTTATGCTTCAGGTGTGTTCGAAAAATTCAATCTGGAGTGCCAGAGTCCGCTCTGGGCATTCATAAACTCAGAGCATTGTTAGATTGTCCATTCGTAAATTCAGAACATTTTAGCCTCGAGGCGTTCAGAGCGGACACACTGGACACTCTGGCCGAGAAGTAGGTTTGATTTTGAGCGTTCTGACCTAACAACAGCAGTCAAGCACCGCAGCTAACTGGCTAACTTGCTAGCTACTTCCAGACACAAATGTGAGCAGAGCTGCTTAGGCTGTTTTTATGTGACCTGGTCGCGGCGACAAAGCCTGGGATCGAACCCAGGTCTGTAGTGACGACTCTTGCACTGCGATGCAGTGAAAAACGGATTTCTGACAAAATTAGAAATGTTTAATATATGAAAATGTAGCTAGCTAGACTATCTTACCCATATATACATGAATGGACGCTTCTCCCTCTCTGTCACGGATGCCATGGTTGCCCTTAGTTTAAAGATGTAATCCGGAGACAGGTGTTTTATACAACAGCTTTCTGTGTGTTCTCTTTTCGACTCCCTCTGCATATTTGCAATAAAACACCAGAATCTCCAGAATCTCCTATCATGCTCTAATTCCACCGGGCATTCCACAAAACTCTGTCCTCCAGAAACTGGAGAGCAACACTTTTGCAGTTCTACTACCTGATATCTTTTTTTTTAACGCTGTGTTAGAAAGGATTACCTACACATACTGAGCAGCTCATGCTATAGACAGAAGCGTGCTACATGGCAGACCTAACTCATCTCTCGGCATGTCCAGCCCACCCATTATCAAAGCCAATCATGGCTAGTGGAAGGTTCTTCTCTTTTCCGTGGCTAAACCAACTGGGCTCGTAATTTAACAATTTTATTTGTATTTACAGAAAGTTCACATGTTCCAGAAGGCATTTGTTCAAATGGCATTACGTTCAAATGGCTCTCCTGTGAAATATTGAGGGGCGACATATGCCTAGTTTTCTGAAACAAGTCACATATGCACGACCCTCCCCTGTGCCCAATAAAAAAAATCACACAACCCTTCCCAAAAATTCAGTTAGACAACCCTCCCCTATTTTGGACCAGCCTCCCTACCCTAGTAAATTTCAAAACTGTGCCTAATTAGATTGACGCACTGGTGCTCTTAAAGACTTGTGCTCTTAGAGACTTATGGGATTAGAATAGATATCTCTTCTCTTGCCCTCAAAAGATCTATGATCCTAGTCTGGGTTATAGGACAATGGCAAATATAGCCTACAGTCACCCGGACAATATTAAAATCTACATATCGAAATCAATATTTTACCCATTTGATTATGTTAGACTTAGTATTGTAATACAAATTTCACATAATGTTACCTAACGATGACCAGAAGACATCACGTATTTTGTGGCTGTCCTTTTTGTTGCATTTGAATCATTTCACTATACTGTATAATTCATGTTTTTATGGATATGTCAATGGTCTATGGTTTTGAGGTACAGAGATGACATATCCATGACACACATATTTCACAGTTAGACAGTGTAGATCATTATTCTCCCACCAGTGACTGGGTCAATACTGCCAGTCGATGGGGAGAAATGGATGATTCTAGAGTGAGGTGATGAATATTAATGATTCCAAAGAACAAAATGATCTCCTCATACTCTGTCTCCAGCCAAAATGGAACCAAATTTAGCAACTGTCTAGATGATCTCAGAGAATGTAGAAATGTTGGGCAATTTGGAATAGTATGGTTTGATATTATGCATTGCACCATGCTGCATCCCTCCCACATTGACACTGCAAGCCCAGGAGATGGTTCCTGAGTCCCATCTCCAGGTCCATCTTGTGTGGTAGGATAACCTCTCTTGGGTAGGGGGCAGTATTTTCACGTCCGGATGAAAAGCATGCCCAAAGTAAACTACCTGTTACTCAGGCCCAGAAGCTAGGATTTACATATAATTGGTACATTTGGATAGAAAACACCCTAAAGTTTCTAAAACTGTTAAATTTATGTCTGTGAGTATAACAGAACTGATATGGCAGGCGAAACCCCGAGGACAAACCATCTAAAAAAAAAAATGTTCAGCCTACCACTGTTTTCAATGGCTGTCACTTATACTATAAGGCGAAATCCTCCCAGATTGCAGTTCCTAGGGCTTCCACCAGATGTCAACAGTCTTTAGAAAGAGTTTCATGCTGGTTTTTGGAAAAATGAGCCAGAAATTTTTGTTTTTCTAGGTGGCTCCCATTTTGGCTGTAGTGTTTCCAAGCGCGTGGAAGAGAGCGAGTTCTTTGGTATTTTTCTCTGGTAAAGAATATAACGATTCTCCGTCTTAAATTTTATGGTTTATTTACGTATTAGGGTACCTAAGGTTTGATTATAAACGTTGTTTGACTTGTTTGGAAAAGTTTATAAGTAACGTTTGGATTCATTTTGTATGCATTTTGATGGAGGGAAACTGGGTGAATTATTGACTGAAGCGCGCCAGCTAAACTGAGTTTTTATGGGTATAAAGAAGGACATTATCATACAAAAGGACCATTTGTGATGTATCTGGGACCTTTTGGAGTGCCAACAGAAGAAGATCATCAAAGGTAAGGCATTTATTATATCGCTATTTCTGACTTTCGTGGCGCGCCTGCCTGGTTGAAATATGTTTTTCATGCTTTTGTATGCGGGGCGCTGTCCTCAGAAAATCGCATGGTGTGCTTTCGCCGTAAAGCTTTTTTGAAATCTGACACAGCGGCTGGATTAACAAGAAGTTAACCTTTATTTTGATGTATTACACTTGTGATTTTATGAAAGTTAAATATTTATAATTCTGTAGTTTGTATTTCGCGCTCTGCAATTTCACCGGATGTTGGCCAGGTGGGACGCTACCGTCCCACCTGCCCATAAGAAGATAAACTAGCCTGGTCCCAGATCTGTGCCGTAGGATAAACTAGGCTGGTCTCAGATCTGTGAGGTAGGATAAACTAGCCTGGTCCCAGATCTGTGCAGTAGGATAAACTAGCCTGGTTGTCATATGTGTGCGTACTGGTAGCGAAGTCAGGTGCAGGAGAGCAGAGATTTGTGAACAGGCGTACACTTTATTTAGGCAAAAGTGCAAAACGCGCAAAACAGTCACAAGAATTATGTTTAACAATAAACATCTTTGTGAAAATAACACGGAAAAAACAAGCCAGTCTGGCGCGTCAACAATACACACGAACACAAACAATCTTACACAAAGACATGATGGGGAACAGCGGAATAAATACATATAGATTGGGGAATGAAAACCAGGTGTGCAGCGAACAAGACAAAACAAATGGATACATGAAAAATGGAGCGGCGATGGCTAGAAAGTCGGTGACGTCGACCGCCGAACGCCGCCTGAACAAGGAGAGGAGCTGTCTTCGGCGGAAGTCGTGACAGTACCCCCCCTGACGCGCGGCTCCAGCGGTGCGTCGACACCGGCCTCGGGGACGACCCGGAGGGTGAGGCGCAGGGCGAGCCGGCCAGCGACGGTGTATTTCCCGCAGCAGTTCAGGGTCCAATACATCAGCCACCGGAACCCAGCACCTCTCCTCCGGACCGTACCCCTCCCACTCCACGAGGTACTGAAGGCCCCTCGCCCGACTCCTCGAATCCAGGATGGAACGGACGGAGTACGCCGGGGCCCCCTCGATGTCCAGAGGGGGCGGAGGAACCTCCCGCACCTCAGACGCCTGGAGCGGAGCAGCCACCACCGTCCTGAGGAGAGACACATGGAACGAGGGGTTAATATGGTAATCGGGGGGAAGCTGTAACCTGTAACATACCTCGTTCACTCTCCTCAGGACTTTGAATGGCCCCACAAACCGCGGGCCCAGCTTCCAGCAGGGCAGGCGGAGGGGCAGGTTTTGGGTCGAGAGCCAGACCCTGTCCTCACTACGGTGACGGTCCGCGCTGGTCTTTTGGCGCAGTGCGGCCTGCTGCAGGTGACCATGGGCGGCTTCCCAGGTCTCCTCCGCACGTCTGAACCAATCATCCACCGCAGGAGCCTCGGTCTGACTCTGATGCCACGGTGCCAGAACCGGCTGGTACCCCAATACACACTGAAAGGGGGAGAGGTTAGTGGAGGAGTGGCGGAGCGAGTTCTGCACCATCTCTGCCCAGGGCACGAACGCCGCCCACTCCCCCGGCCGGTCCTGGCAATAGGACCGCAGAAACCTGCCCACATCCTGGTTCACTCTCTCCACCTGCCCATTACTCTCGGGGTGGAAACCCGAGGTGAGGCTGATCGAGACCCCCAAACGTTCCATGAACGCCCTCCAGACTCTCGAAGTGAACTGGGGACCTCGATCAGACACTTTATCCTCAGGCACCCCGTAGTGCCATAAGACGTGTGTAAACAGGGCCTCCGCAGTTTGTAGGGCCGTAGGGAGACCGGGCAGAGGGAGGAGACGACAGGACTTAGAGAAACGATCCACAACGACCAGGATCGTAGTTTCCCTGTGAGGGAGGAAGATCCTTTAGAAAATCCACCAACAGGTGTGACCAAGGCCGTTGTGGAACGGGTAAGGGATGTAGCTTACCTCTGGGCAGGTGTCTAGGAGCCTTACACTGAGCGCACACCGAGCAGGAGGAAACATCATGTCCCGAGCCAAGGTGGGTCACCAGTACTTCCCAGTCAGTCAGCGCACCGTCCGACCGATCCCCGGATAACCAGAGGAGGGTGATGTGTGGGCCCAATAGATCAACTGGTCACGGACAGCAGACGGAACGTACTGACGCCCGACGGGACACTGGAGGGGAGCGGGCTCTGTACGCAACGCCTGCTGAATGTCCACGTCCAGCTCCCACACGATTGGCGCTACCAGGCAGGAGGCCGGGAGAATGGGAGTCTGATCCATGGGCCGCTCCTCTGTGTCATACAGCCGGGACAGTGTGTCTGCCTTCACATTCTGGGAACCTGGTCTGTAGGACAGGGTAAACACAAAACGGGTAACTGTACCTCACCGTGATCTGATTTAGACCTCTATAGTCAATGCACAGGCGCAGACCGCCATCCTTCTTTTTCACAAAAAAGAAACTCGAGGAGGCGGGTGAAGTGGAGGACCGAATGTACCCTGACGCAGGGATTCGGAGACATAGGTCTCTATAGCCACCGTTTCCGCTTGCGACAGGGGATACACGTGACTCCTGGGAAGTGCAGCGTCTACCAGGAGATTTATCGCACAATCCCCCCGTCGATGGGGTGGTAATTGAGTCTCCTTATTTTTACAGAAGGCGAGAGCCAAATCAGCATATTCTGGGGGAATGCGCACCGTGGAGACCTGGTCTGGACTTTCCACCATGGTAGCACCAACGGAAACCCCTACACACCTACCCGGGCACTCTTGCGACCACCCGTGAGAGCCCTCTGTTGCCAGGAAATGGTGGGGTTATGACGAGCCAACCAGAGAAGGCCTAGTACCACGGGAAACGCAGGAGAGTCAATGAGAAAGAGACTGATTCTCTCCTCGTGACCCCCCTGCGTCTCCATGGCCAGGGAGATGGTGGCTTCCCTGTTTAGCCCGGACCCTAATGGTCGACTATCCAGAGCGTGAACCGGGAAAGGTCTATCCACAGGAATAATGGGGATCCCTAAACTAAGAGCTAACGCTCTGTCGATAAAATTCCCAGCTGCGCCAGAATCGACGAGTGCCTTATGCTGGGAATGCGGGGAGAACTCAGGGAAACAAACAGGTACAAACAGGTGGACAATAGAGGACTCTGGATGAGAGTGGTGCAGACTAACCTGGGGTGACGCCAGAGTGCCCTGCCTGCTGCCTCGACTCCCAGAGGGACCAACCCGGCACCGACCGGCAGTGTGCCCTCTGCGGCCACAGATGGTGCACGTGAAGGCCCCTCCTCCAGCTTCCCTAAGCGCAGCCCCTCCCAACTCCATGGGCACCGGAGCGGGAGTGCTGGGAGATGGAGGCGACAGAGCCCCCTCAGCACGTCCACGGATGACCAACAGGTTATCCAACCGGATGGACAGATCCACCAGTTGGTCAAAGGTGATGGTGGCATCCCTGCAGGCCAACTCCCGTCGGACGTCCTCACGCAGGCTGCATCGATAGTGGTCGATGAGGGCCCTGTCGTTCCATCCTGCTCCGGCGGCCAAGGTCCGGAACTCTAGCGCGAACTCCTGTGCTCTCCTCGTCTCCTGCCTCAAATGGAAGAGTGTTTCCCTGCCGCTCTACCTTCGGGCGGATGGTCAAAGACGGCCCAGAAGCGGCAGGTGAACTCCTCGAAGTGGTTCAATGCCGCGTCTTCCTCTCTCCACACGGCGTTTGCCCACTCCAGAGCTCTCCCTGAGAGGGATGAGACGAGGGCGGATACTCTCTCCCATCCTGAGGGAGCTGGGTGAACGGTGGCCAGGTATAGGTCCAGTTGTAAATGGAACCCCTGGCACTGTGCGGCCATCCCATCATTCTCCCTGGGAAGGGAGAGACGCATCCCATTGGAGCTGGATCCGGATGGGACGGGTAGAGGTAACCCCGGTTGCGCTGGTCGAGGCGCTGGAGAGACTTCCTGTCTCTCCCAGCGGTCCATGGTCTGGACAAAGCGATCCATCATGGCACCGAGATGATGAAGCATTGCCTTGTGTTCCTGGACACGCTCCTCGTCTCCTCTGACCGGGGTACCTGCTCCTGCTGACTCCATGGTAGGTGTAAGATTTTGTCATATGTGTGCGTACTGGTAGTGAAGTCAGGTGCAGGAGAGCAGAGATTTGTGAACAGGCGCACACTTTATTTAGGCAAAAGTGCAAAACAGTCACAAGAATTATGTTTAACAATAAACATCTTTGTGAAAATAACACGGAAAAAACAAGCCAGTCTGGCGCGTCAACAATACACACGAACACAAACAATCTTACACAAAGACATGATGGGGAACAGCGGAATAAATACATGTAGATTGATTGGGGAATGAAAACCAGGTGTGCAGGGAACAAGACAAAACAAATGGATACATGCAAAATGGAGCGGCGATGGCTAGAAAGCCGGTGACGTCGACCGCCGAACGTCGCCCGAACAAGGAGAGGAGCCGACTTCGGCGGAAGTCGTGACGCTGGTCTTAGATCTGTATGGTAGGATAAACATGATCCTTCAGGGAGAAAGAGGTCCCAGGTAAGAGGATGAGAGAAGATGAGCAAAGACCACCAATCAGTGAACAACCAACCAACCGTATAGTACAGTGGACACTGCCTGCGCCATGCGCTCTGAGGATTAAAAACAGCTGCATCCTCTGCTTCCCCTGCTCTATTGACAGATGGATAAAGCCTTGGACTTTACCTTATTGAAATAGGAGAAAGTGCCTTGGGAGCCATGAAATCCATAGACCCTGCTTAAATGGGTTTGTAAGAGGCTTCTGCCGAGAGGACCATGGTTGCGTCCCAAATGGCACCCTATTCCCTATATAGTGCGCTACTTTGACCAGGGCCCATGGCCTATATACTGAACTATCTTTTACCAAGGCCCATGAATAGGGTGCAATTTGAGATGCAGAACCATGGCTGAGAGAGAGCACATTAAACACAGCTAGCTCCTCCCTGGCAGCAGATTCCAGGACCAGGGCAAATTCTTCAGAGAAGGAAGACAAAAATAATGATAGCTCGTGGCCTCGTATGATAGACGGTGTGAGTGAGACATTTGCTCCATTGGTCTGCTCCAGGGGGACCCTGTCAACAATAAAATGGCCATTCTCCTCTCTCATTCTTCTTCTCTTCTTCTTTTTTTTTTTCTTTTCTTCTTCTCCTTCTTCTTCACCCTCTTTCTCTGTCTTTTTCTCTCTCTCTCGCTGTCTTTCACTCTCAATTCAATTATATTCAAAGGGCTTTATTGGCATGGGAAACGTGTTTACATTGCCAAAGCAAATGGAATAGACAATAAACAAAAGGGAAATAAACAAGGGAAATAAACAATCAGTAAACATTACACTTACAAAAGTTTTCAAAGCATATAGGCATTTCAAATGTTATATTATTGGCTATGTACAGTGTTGTAACGATGTACACTTTGTCTCTCGCTCTCTTTCTTACCCCCCCTCCCCTCGCACCACCACCAAGCATGTTTCACAGTCAAGATGTGAGTGGGGTTGGTGTGTTTTGTTCTAATTTCATAGTTGTGTTTGTTGTTGTGTGGTCTCTCAACTCGCTTGTTTCTTTCGATTAATCATTCATTAACCTACACTCATCACCCGGAGCAATATAATAGGCTTTAACAAGATGCTGATGGGGTTCCAGTGCCCTTAGGAAACATGTAAAACACCATTATAACGTATTGCCACATTTGAATGTGGTCTAATCATAACCAGACAATCAGACCATGAATAATATGACAGTAATAACTTTATTTTACTGTATGTTTTTTTGTATTTAACACTTATTAAACCAGGTAGTGTACCTCTTCCTCAAGGTAGACCTGACCAAGAAGGGAAGCTCAATAGAAAATGACAGTGAAGACAGAATGTTCTAAAACCACAGAACATCCCAGAACATTCCAGAACATTCCAGTGACACTCTGTCACCACAAAGGCTTTTACCTTGTGGAGAGTATATGATTAAAAATCAATAAACGCAATAATGGTACAAAAAAAAAATGACTTGTTGTTCTTCAAATCTGGTGGTGACAGACAGCAAAACAACACGCCAGATTACCAGAGGGCTTATTCCAGTTCAAAGGATACGCTTTCCTTGTCAGATCAGCCTTAGCCCTCCCCTGTCCCTCCCCTGTACCACCTCTGTAGGGAGCTTTGTGAAGGGTAGGAATCAGAGAGAGGAGGATTAATTAACCCTGCCTGTCCCTCCGTAGGTATGCAGCAGCCAGAAGAGCCCTTTGTGTGGTGGCTCAGGATGGAATGCTGTGTAGATTTGAATATCAATGTGCCAGGGGGGTCCGTGAGAGGAGCAGGGAGCAGGGAAGGAGAGAAGAGGAGGAAGAGCGGACAGCAAGAGGAGAGGAAAGGAGAGGAGGAGCGGGAGAGGAGAGCAAGCGGAGAAGCGAGGAGAGGCGAGGAGAGGGGGCCTCTGGCAGGACAGTGAGAGATGTGTAATTTGCTCTTCGTTCCACCTGCTCTCCTGTCATGCATCCCGCCCGAAAAAACACATCCCTCCCCTGATGTCTGTCTGAGAGGACAAGGGCTGAGGGGAGAGGAGAGGAGAAGAGAGAAATATATGCATGTCATTGTGTATTCTGGGGTCTGGGGCCTGAGATGCGGTAGGTAACAACAGGGGCTGGCAGGTATGCAAATAGGAGGGAGTAGCAGTCAGCCACCAGATTACATTCTAGAACATTTGCTATTCATATATTTGCAAGGTGACTCACTTCAGACAAAGCAGGTGATCAAGAGCTTTCTCTCTCCATCCGCCTCTCTCTCTCCCTCTCTTTCTCCCTCCCACTCCCACCCTCTCTCTCTCTCTCTCTATTTCTCTCTCCTTCTCCCTCTCCCACCCTCTCTCTTTCTTTCTCTCTCTCTTCCCCTCTCGCTCTCTCCCTCCCTAGCTCCATCCATGAGGCAGAGGAGAAGAGAGGGGAAAGGTGTGATTGATCCAAAGCTTCAGCACAAGTCATAAGCCTTGCAAATGAATGGAGCCACAAATGCACGCTGCAGATTTGATATGTATTCCGTCAGCAAACCCCATTTAATCCATTTTCCTGTCAGGGCTTTTTTTTTAAAGAGCTTCAAGTAAGACAGAGTATAGTGTGAAGAAAACAGGCTACACAGACATGTGATAAACACCTATGGGGTAGTTACAAATGTGAAATATTTCCCTCCTGTTGTTCCCTATTCCAAACCTGCAGACTAAAGATGAACACGAATCATCGGTGGTTTAAGTGATAGAAAAATGGTCGTATGAATATGAACACTTCCTACAGTATAATTTACAGTAATTGATGTTCCTTTTTGAGCAGGTTGGAAGTATTCCGGCTTCAAATCAAATGTTATTTGTCACATGCGCCGAATATAACAGGTGTAGACCTTACCGTGAAATGCTTACTTACAAGCCCTTAACCAACAATGCAGTTCAAGAAATAGAGTTAAGAAAATATTTACTAAATAAATTAAAGTGAAAAAAATATATACAATAATTATAAAACACAATTATTTTTTAGCAAAAAGTAACACAAGAAAATTACATAATAATAACGAGGCTATATACATGGGGTACCGGTACCGATGTCAATGTTGGGGGTTGCAGGTTAGTCGAGGTAATTGTCCGGATGGCTGTTTGGTTAATTTTTCAGCATCTTATGGCTTGGGGGTAGAAGCTGTTAAGGAGCCTTTTGGTCCTAGACTCGGCACTCCAGTATCGCTTGCTGTGCGGTAGAAGAGAAAACAGTCTATGACTTGGGTCTTTGACAATTTTTTGGGCCATCCTCTGACACCGCCTAGTATATAGGTCCTGGATGTCAGGAAGCTAGTGATGTACTGTGCCATATGCACTACCCTCTGTAACGCCTTATGGTCAGATGCCGAGCAGTTGCCATACCAGGCGGTGATGCAACTGGTCAGTATGCTTTCAATGTGGCAGCTGTAGAACTTTTTGAGGATCTGGGGACCCCTGCCAAATCTTTTCAGTCTCCTGGAGGGGGAAAAGGCGTTGTCGTGCCCTCTTCACAACTTTCTTGGTGTGTTTGGACCATGATAGTTCATTGGTGATGTGGACACCAAGGAACTTGAAACTCTCGACCCGCTCCACTTCATCCCGTTGATGTAAATGGGGTTCTGTTCGGCCCTCCTTTTCTTATAGTCCACGATCAGCTCCTTCGTCTTGCTCACATTGAGGGAGAGGTTGTTGTCCTGGCACCACACTGCCAGGTGTCTGACCTCCTCCCTATAGGCTGTCTCATCGTTGTCGGTGATCAGGCCTACCACTGTTCTGTCATCAGTCGTGGTTGAACAGGGAGTACAGGAGGGGACTAAGCACCCACCCCTGAGGGCCCCCAGTCTTGACGATCAGCGTGGCAGATGTGTTGTTGCCTACACTTACCACCTGGGGCGGCCCATCAGGAAGTCCAGGACCCAGTTTCTGAGGGAGGTGTTAATTCACAGGGTCCTTAGCTTAGTGATGAGCTTTGTGGGCACTTTTGTGTTGAACGCTGAGCTGTAGTCAATGAACAGCGTGCTCACATAGGTGTTCCTTTAGTCCAGGTGGGAAAGGGTGGTGTGGATTGCGATTGAATCATCTGTGGATCTGTTGGGGCGGTATGTGAATTGGAGTGAGTCTAGGGCTTCTGGCATGATGGCGTTGATGTGAGCCATGACCAGCCTTTCAAAGTAATTCATGGCTACCGACGTGAGTGCTATGGGGCGGTAATCATTTAGGCAGGTTACCTTCACTTTCTTGGACACATGGACTATGGTGGTCTGTTTGAAACATGTAGGTATTACAGACTCGGTCAGGGAGAGGTTGAAAATGTCAATGAAGACACTTGCCAGTTGGTCCGCGCATGCTTTGAGTACACGTCCTGGTAATCCGTCTGGCCCCGCAACTTTGTGAATGTTGACCTGTGTAAAGGTCATTCTCACATCGGCTACGGAGAGCGTGATCCCACAGTCATCCAGAACATGGATGCACCAACACAGCAGCTCTCTCATAGCTCTCTCCTCCAATCTCCCCATCAACTCCCTCTGCTTCGCTCCCCTCGCTCAACTCCAATTTCACCCCGACTGGCTCTGGTTCAATCCTCGGCTCTGCCGACCGTCCCGAGTGCCCCCCCCAAAAAATTATTGCCGCTGCCTCTCCTGGCCACGCTGCTTGGTCCTTTGGTGGTGGGTAGTTCTGTAACGCTTCTCGTGGGCTGAAGGAAGAGTGGACCAAGGTGCAGCGATTAAAGTGTAATCCTCGCGTCACTGGGCAGCTAACGGCTGGGTTTCCCTTTGTAGTCCGTAATATTTTTCACTCCCTGCCACATCCGACGAGCGTCAGAGCCCGTGTCGTAGCATTTAATCTTACACTTGTATTGACGCTTTGCTTGTTAGTGTCACGCCCTGACCTTAGAGATCCTTTTTATGTCTCTATTTTGGTTTGGTCAGGGCGTGAGTTGGGGTGGGCATTCTATGTTTTGTGTTCTATGTTTTCTATTTCTGTGTGTTTGGCCGGGTGTGGTTCTCAATCAGAGGCAGCTGTCTATCGTTGTCTCTGATTGAGAACCATACTTAGGTAGCCTTTTCCCACCTGTGTTTTGTGGGTAGTTGTTTCGTTCTCCTGTTTGTTGTTTTTGTTCGATTTGTTTTCTTTGGATTAAATCATGAACACTTTAAACGCTGCACCTTGGTCCACTCTTCCTTCAGCCCACGAGAAGCGTTACAGAACTACCCACCAACAAAGGACCAAGCAGCGTGGCCAGGAGAGGCAGCGGCAATAATTTTTTGGGGGGGGCACACGGGACGGTCGGCGGAGCCGAGGATTGAACCAGAGCCAGTCGGGGTGAAATTGGAGGTGAGCGAGGGGAGCGAAGCAGAGACAGTGAGGGAGTTGATGGGGAGATTGGAGGAGAGAGCTATGAGAGAGCTGCTGTGTTGGTGCATGAGGCACGACATTCACCCTAGGGAGCGTGTCCTCGAGTTGATGTCACCTGAGACAGCTCTCCATACTCGTCTTGAGGTGCGTGCTAGCCGTCTGGTGAAGACTGTGCCAGCCCCACGCACCAGGCCTCCTGTGCGCCTTCCCAGCCCTGCACGTCTTGTGCCAGCTTGGCGCTCCAGACCTCCAGTGCGCTTCCACGGCGAGTCCTGCGAAGGCTCTAGGCCTGTTCCAGCTCCCCGCACGTGCCGGGCTAAGGTGGGCATGCAGCCAAGAAGAGCGGTGCAAGTGCTAAGCACCAGAGCTCCAGTGCTCCCCCACAGCCCGGTTCGACCTGTGCCTGCGCTCTGGAGGTGCCGGGCTAGAGGGGCATTCAGCCTGGAAGAGTGGTGCCAAGGCTACGCGTCAGATCTCCAGTGCTCCCCCACGGCCCAGTGTATCCGATGCCTCGGCCAAGGAAGAGGCCTCCTGGATGTCTCCCCAGCCTGGTGAGTCCTGTGCCTGTTCCCAAAACCAGGTCTCCTGTGTGTCTCCCCAGCCCGGTGAGTACAGCGTCGCCCTCCAGCCCGGAGCTCCAGAGACGGCCTCCAGCCCGGAGCTGCCAGTCATCCTCCTGTCCGGAGCTGCCGGAGTCTCCCTCCTGTCCGGAGCTGCCAGAGTCTCCCTCCTGTCCGGAGCTGCCAGAGTCTCCCTCCTGTCCGGAGCTGCCAGAGTCTCCCTCCTGTCCGGAGCTGCCAGAGTCTCCCTCCTGTCCGGAGCTGCCAGAGTCTCCCTTCTATCCGGAGCTGCCAGAGTCGCCCTCCTGTCCGGGGCCCGCTGCGAGGGTTCCCAGTCTGGTGTCGGCGGCGAGGGTCCCCGCTCCAGAGGCGCCACCTAAGTGGGCCAAGCCTAAGGTGGAGCGGGGTCCACGTCCCGCACCAGAGCCGCCACTGCGGATAGATGCCCACCCAGACCCTCCCCTATAGGTTTAGGTTTTGCGGCCGGAGTCCGCACCTTTGGGGGGGGGGGGGGGGGTACTGTCACGCCCTGACCTTAGAGATAATTTTTATGTCTGTTCCCTGTAATCCATGGCTTCTGGTTGGGAAATATACATATGGTCACTGTGGGGACGACGTCGTCGATGCACTTTTTGATGCAGACGGTGAATGAGGTGGTGTACTCCTCAATGCCATTGGATGATTCCCGGAACATATTCCAGTCTGTGCTACCAAAACAGTCCTGTAGCATAACATCCGCATCATCTGTCCACATCCGTATTGAATGAGTCACTGGTACTTCCTGCTTTAGTTTTTGCTTGTAAGCAGGAATCAGGAGGATATAATTATGGTCAGATTTGCCAAATGGAGGGCGAGGGAGAGCTTTGTATGTGTCTCTGTGTGTGGAGTAAAGGTGGTCTAGAGTTTTTTTTTCTTTTCTCCGGTTGCACATGTGACATGCTGGTTGAAATGAGGTAAAACGGATTTAAGTTTTCCTGCAATAAAGTTCCTGGCCACTAGGAGCACCGCTTCTGGATAAGCATTTTCTTGTTTGCTTATGGCCTTATACAGCTCGTTGAGTGCGGTCTTAGTGCCAGCATCGGTTTGTGGTGGTAAATAGACGGCTATGAATAATATAGATGAGAACTCTCTTGGTATATTGTGTGGTCTACAGCTTATCATGAGGTATTTTACCTCAGATGAGCAATACCTCGAGACTTCTTTAATATTAGACATCGCGCACCAGCAGTTATTGACAAATAGACACACACCCCCGCCCCTCGTCTTACCAGACGTAGCTGCTCTGTCCTGCCGATGCACGGAGAAGCAAACTAGCTCTATATTATCCGTGTCGTCGTTCAGCCACGTCTCGGTGAAACATAAGATATGACCGTTTTTAATGTCCCGTTGGTAGGATAGTCTTAATCGTAGTTTGTCCAGTTTGTTATCCAATGATTGCATATTGGCCAATAATACGTCGGCAAATTCTTACAAGGCACCTCCCCCTTTCCCTCCTCTTTTCTTCATGCTGATGATGTGGATTTGGGCCTTGTCTTGACAAAGCAGTATATCATTCGCGTCGGACTCATTAAAGAAACAATCTTTGTCCAGTTCGAGGTGAGTCATCGCTGTTCTGATGTCCAGAAGCTCTTTTCGGTCATAAGAGACAGTAGTAGCAACATTATGTACAAAATAAGTTACAAACAATGTGGAAACAATTAATAAAAATAGCACAGTTGGTTAGGAGCCCATAGATACATTATTCTAACAGCTTTCCCCTGAAGACCACTAGAATAGAACAAATCAGAGCTTATAGGGCTCCCTTGGCATACAAATGGAATGCACCACCACCCTGCCTGCCCTGACCAAAATGAAACCGCTGCAGTGGATAGGAGTCTAGAGATACAGCCACATGTATTTAGGAGAAGGCTGGCAGTGTGTCCTAGATACCAGCTCCTTCACACAGACACAAACCACTGCGGAACAAGCCTTGGAAAATGTCATATTTCCCTTTTTATTATTGCAACCTTCAGCTGCTATAAGTTACACAGAACTCCAGTACTGGGACTTACTCTGGACAAACACTTTTGATTTCTATCTTAAATCATCATATTCATAGCGTGATACAACTAGACTTATACACTATATTGTATATCAGTGGAGGCTGCTGAGGGCAGGACGGCTCATAATAGTGGCTGGAACGGAAAAAAATGGAATGGCATCCAACCATGTGTTTGATGTAATTGATACCATTCCACCTACTCCGCTCCAGCCATTACCACGAGCCCATCCTCCCCAATTAAGGTGTCACCAACCTCCTGTGGTGTGTATATGGTTCTACATACACGTGGCTCTAGATACCACCTTAGTTTGGTGTAAATGTCCAATCCATATCATTATTACTTGGCCAGTATGCTTGGACAATACCTATGGTATATGGTAGAGTGTAGGCTGGACTTGCCGTGACCAGTTTGTCTTTGGGTCACCAGAGGGATGAGGAAACAAAAGAGACAGTACATTGGGTTCAGTGCCTTCTGAAGAGCTGCTGATGACTGCAGTCTGATTGCGTTCTCTTGATGAAACACCTGCATGTTGTTCTGAAGAGGAGGGCCAATGAACATTAGGCAATAGATTATACACAGTGAGTATTAGTGAATCAAAGATATGCTCAAATGCAAACCGTCTCAACCTAATTTCATATGATAAACATTATTCAAACACTGGAAATGAACATCAATCAAAAGCAATCCTTTGAACGAACACATCAATCTTTATTGGTGTTTTTTGTAGATTGTAACATACGCCGTATAGCACCAGTAAGGAATAGGAGCAAAGCAAACAGTCAACATAGAAATCCCTAAATATCACACCAACCCCCCCAGAGGTTGTACTGTAAGTAACAGGTCAGATTGATCAATAAAAGATATGAAAGAGGGATAAGAAATATAAGGGCAGCAAAATAGAAACTAGACGAGAGGAGAAGTTGTTGGCATTTCATTTATTATGAGTTCTTTGTTGAGATTCTAGAATGAGACAGGGCCTTGGTGTCAGCAGATTCCGCCCGGCAACAGCAGCAGTAGCAGCATTAGCACCGTGGTGTAGCATTCCAAATGGCACCTTATTCCCTATATAGTGCACTACTTTTGACCAGGACCCATAAGGCTCTGGTCAAAAGTAGTGCACTATATAGGGAATAGGGTGCCATTTGGGATGTAACGGTAGAATTCACGAGACAAGTGACCAAGTCAGCGTTTTCTCCCACAGCCACTGTATTAAAGAACATCACAGTTGTCAGCCTCACCGAGCAAAAATTATGAGGACAAATAAAGGTGCCTGTAGTAGTTTGCAGGCAGCACCTACTCTTACAAAAAAACACATGAAAAAAATCACACGTGAAAAAGAGCACATGGTTTAATAATTTCACATGTAACAAAAATATATAATCACATGCGGTAAATTTCATGTGTGGAAAACAGGCACGAGTCAGTCACATGGTTTTCGAACATGTGTGAAGTTTCAAATGAATTTTCACGACTCAGACACGTAGTTTCCCAACATTTCACATGTGATATTATCAGGGTTGGGTAGTTTACTTTCTAAATGTAATCCGTTAAAGTTACTAGTTACCTGTCCAAAATTGTAACCAGTAACATAACTTTTGGATTACCCAAACTCAGTAACGTAATCTGATTACATTGTTACATTTAGATTTCCTTTTTTTTTAGGGATCCCTTGTGGCGCAGTGGTCTAAAGCACTGCAAAAGTGCTAGAGGCGTCACTACAGACCCTGGTTTGATCACGGGCTGTATCACAACCAGCCGTGATTGGGAGTCCCACAGTGCGGCGCACAATTGACCCAGCGTCGCCCGTGTTAGGGGAGGGTTTGGCCGGGGTAGGCCGTCATTGTAAAATAAGAATTGGTTCTTAATTTTCAGGTTAAATAAAATATAAATAGGTTACTTTACCCTTAAGAGCGATTAAAATAAGAAAAAAATGTATGTTACCAATTGAATGATATCTGTTGCAGAATAAGTTAAAGTTTACATAGCTGGCCATACTGTATATGGATGTAAACTTTTACTTTATGGTTTGGTTATGTAGGCTTCTTCTAACCCATTGCTTTCTGCTACATATAATATGATTAAATTATATATTTACATTAAAAAGAAATGTTTATCAGAATTCCAGTCATTCCAATAAATGTTATACCCCTTGATCTTCAAGAATAGGACTTGGAAATATGGAAGTATAGATTAACCAAATTGTTTAACCTGAGTATAACCCCAAAACTAAGGACTTGTTAGCCAGCCCTACTCTGTTGTTTATGATTTTGTTGTCATGAAGGACTGATTGGGCTCAATGATTCGAGTTGAAAAATAAATGCTTCTCTCATTGAATGACATGCTTTGAGCACTACTGAAAAGTGCTATTTACATGTGAAAAATGAATGCCATATGCTGCAATTGCTATAGGCCTATTGTTAAACTTTTTGTTGGTGACACTTTGATATCTTGATAATATGCAACTATTTAAAGGGCAAATCCACAGATGAAACAATAACAAAATGGTCGCCCTGCCTCTGTTTTGGTAAAAAGCTGAGGGATGGACCTGGAGAAATGTAACCACTCTCAGATTATTAGACAGAGCTATGAACGCAAGGACTGGCCATCCATGATATCAAAAGTATTGTTTTAACCATGTTATGAGGCTATACAGTGTTTGTTTACATTTACAATGTTTACAAAAGTTGGAGAAAAACTAGCTTATATTTTGGGTTCTCGTGGAGTGCGACAGTTAAACTAAGCTCATGAGGCATTTATAAGTTATATTCTTCAAGAATCAATGGATATAGTTTGGACACACCTACTCATTCAAGGTTTTTTTTGTATTTTTTTAACTTTTTTCTACATTGTAGAATAATAGTGAAGACAACAAAACTATGAAATAACATATGGAATCATGTATTAACCAAAAAAGTGTTAAACAATTCAACATATATTTTATATTTGAGATTCTTCAATAGCTACCCTTTGCCTTGATGACAGCTTTGCACACTCTTGGAATTCTCTCAACCAGCTGAACCTGGAATGCTTTTCCAACAGTCTTGAAGGAATTCCCACATATGCTGATCACTTGTTGGCTGCTTTTCCTTCACTCTGCGGTCCAACTCATCCCAAACTATCTCAATTGAGTTGAGGTCGGGTGATTGTGGAGGCCATGTCATCTGATGCAGCACTCCATCACTTTTGACTGGTACTATATAAAATATATTTTGATTTGTTGAACACTTTTTTGGTTACTACATGATGTCACCGACCAGCTCAAATTGGTCTTATGTAGCAACATTTGAAATTGTGTTTTTTACATTGGATAAAATTAGAGACTCAGAGCTCCAAAATGGTATATCATACACTGCATTTGAGGAACAATGGGAAAGTCATTTTTGCTTTGAAAGTTGATAAACTTGTAAATTCACTTTTGAGAAAATGGCCTTTGAATGTCTTGCTATTACTACTGGAGAGCCCTTCTTTGTCTACACCCATTGAACATCTTTCACACCCTCTTAAGCTTTAGCCCCACCCATCTCTTTAAAGATTTTATTTGAAAATAAACTACTATTAATGTTAATTTGAAAGATTCTGATATTATGTATATTGTATAACATATAATTGAAATATTGTTTTGAAATTATCAGTAAGTGTAAAAACTAAAAAGCAATACATAACATAAAACTTTTTGACAAATTGAAAATGTATGTCATACCGTCTGTTAGGTCTGTTTGGTTAAAATACTGTTGTTTGTATATTTCTGTTTTGTATTTGTTTTGTTCATAAAAATAATTTAAAAAAATACATTAAACAAATTGCAGTCAAGCACCCAAGCTAACTTGCTAGCTGCTTACAAACACAAATGAGAGAACAGCTCACTGAACATTACTCGCCCTAGCAGAGCTGGTTAGGCTGTTATGTTATCCAGAGCATTGGTGACTGCAACTGTGCTGTCAGATTGTCTGTTCATAAATTCAGAGCATTTCGCTCTCGGTGTGTTCAGAGCGCACACAACACTCTGGTTGATGAGTAGGGTTGATCCGAACATTCTGACCTCATAACGGCAGTCAAGCACCCAAGCTAACTGGCTAACATTGGCTAGCTTGCTAGCTACTTCCAGACACATAATGAGAGAACACCCCACTCTGACCATTTTACTCGCCCTAGCAGAGCTGGTAAGGCTGTTTTCATGTTATCCAGAGCGTTGGTGACTGTAACTGTGCTGCTGGCAACAATTTAATTATGCTTTTTGCTGAAAAATAAACGCAGTTGACAGTGAGAGGACGTTTCTTTTTTTGCTGAGTTTATATGGCAGACCAATCCAAACTATCAGCATGTCCAGCCCACTCAATATCCCAGCCAATCATGGCTAGCAAGACCTTCTAGCCATCGCTGATCCATTTTTCATTTTCCATTGGTTTTGTCTTGTCTCACATCACACCTGGTTTCAATCCCATCAATTACATGTTGTGTATTTAACCCTCTGTTCCCCCCATGTCTTTGTCGGTGATTGTTTGTTGTATGTTTTGTGCAAGTCATGTTCTGGTGCGACGGGTTTTTCACCCTTGTATATTATTTTTGTATATATTGGTTTTCAGAGGTTTTTTTGCATTTATTAAACTGCTCTGTTTATACCAAGTTTACCTTCCCGGCCACCAGCATGCACTCATTACACTAGGCTTGTAATTTCACAATTGTATTCGTACATACAGATGGCATACAAGTTTGTTATTAAGGCACATGAACGTCCACATGTTCGAGAAGGCATTTCTGCCAAAAACCGCATTTTGATAAATAAAAAAAAGTTTCCTTTCAAACGCTCTCCTGTGAAGTAGTGACCCGCGACATACGCCTAGCTTCCTGAAACAGGTCACATATTTCTAAAATATAAAATATATTTTGATTTGTTTAGCACTTTTTTGGTTACTACATGATTCCATATTTGTTATTTCATAGTTTTGATGTCTTCACTATTACTCTACAATGTAGAAAATAGTAAAAATACAGAAAAACCCTTGAATGAGTAGGTGTGTCCAAACTTTTGACTGGTCCTGTATATATTGCGGCAAACCTCTTCAAGGTTATGAGCGTTTGTCACAAATTAAGTGGGAGACTGTCACCAAATTACCCCAGAATGAGAGTTCTTTCGAACAGGACAGTACCTGTGTGTTTGTTTCTCCGTCCTGGTCCACCCAGGTCGTAGGCAAGGTCAAAGATAGCAGGGTTCGGTACACGAATCGGGTTCTCGGTAGGTCCAGGTCCAAATGCCAACAGGTAAGTCCAAAACAGTCCAGCTCATACACGGTAAATCCAGCCAATATCTATTGTCTCTTTCTCTACAGTTCATAGATCCTTCCAGCCCTCTCTTCCTCTTCCTGGTTTTTCTTGACCCTTTATCTGTGTGTCGGCTCCACCTTCTGAGGTTTCCCCTTGCTTCTGGGACTTGTAGTTTTGGCATTCGGCCATTTTGTGATCTGTAGTTCTGATCGGGGTGGCCATTTTAGTGATCGGGCAGAACCCGTTTATTAGTTCTGCTCTCACATATCTGCCATTTATCACTCGACCCCCTTCTTTGCCACACATCTCCCCCCCTAGATCCGACCCCCTAGGTCGGGCTACCGCAGCAAAATATGCGTGCATGCGGGATAACCCATCCACATTTCCCATTTCCTTCCCTGCTTTGTGTTTCAAGTCAAAGTGAAACGGTTGGAGACTCAAAAACCACCGCATCACCCGAGCGTTCTTCTCTTTAGCCCTATGCATCCAGGTGAGTGGGGCATGGTCACTGATGAGGGTGAAGTGGCGCCCCAGCAGGTAGTATTTCAGGCTTTCTAGAGCCCACTTTACTGCCAGCGCCTCTTTCTCAACGACTGCGTAGTTGGTTTCCCGTGGTTCCAGCTTCCTGCTTAAAAACAGGATGGGGTGTTCCACCCCTTCTACCTCTTGGGATAGCACTGCTCCCAAGCCGACCTCTGAGGCATCCGTCTGAACCACAAACTCTTTCTCAAAGTCTGGTACCACCAGCACTAGATTACAGCAGAGAGCCTCCTGTAATGTCCTAAATGCTTTGGTGGCCCTTTCATCCCATTTGACCATGTTTGGCCCTCTGGCTCTTGTCATGTCGGTGAGTGGGGCGGCCACTGTGGCATAACTTGGGATGAACTTCTGGTAGTAACCGGTCAGCCCTAGGAAGGCTCGAACCTGCTTCTTATTTACTGGTTTCGGCCATTCTCTAATTGCCTCCACCTTCTTACGTTGGGGTTTGATTAACCTGTTTGGGCTGCAGGGGCAGTATTGAGTAACCAGATAAAAGGTGCCCATTTCAAACGGCCTCGTACTCAATTCTTGCTCGTACAATATGCATATTATTATTACTATTGGATAGAAAACACTCTCTAGTTTCTAAAACCGTTTGAATTATATCTGTGAGTCAAACAGAACTCATTTGGCACAAACTTCCTGACCAGGAAGTGGAAAGTCTGAAATCGAGGCTCTGTTCTACTTCCTGCCTATAAATGGGCATGATACGTATGAGTATACATGCACTTCATAGACCTTCCCCTGGATGTCAAGAGGCGGTGAGAGAAGAAATTTAGTGTTTATCTTGGTCTGAAGTGGAATACAAGCTCTTTGTATGACGTGTCCCCCATTTCCGGTTTTCTGGAGAGCGCGAGGTGGTACCTGGATTTGCCTTCTGTTTAGCTGCCGTTATAGGCGACTACTATCTCCGGCTTTGATTTTATTTGATACATGTGACCATATCATCGTAAAGTATGTTTTTTCAATATAGTTTAATCAGATTATTGAAATTTTTTCGGGAGTTTTGCCGTGTTCCGTTCTCTGACTTTGTTGACGATGGAGAGATTCGTGCCACTTGGCTAGTGTGCTTGCTAAATCAAGAGGGAAAATGGACGTTCTAAATCCAAACAACGATTGTTCTGGACAAAGGACCCCTTGTCCAACATTCTGATGGAAGATCAGCAAAAGTAAGAAACATTTTATGATGCTATTTCATATATCTGTCGTAGATGTGAACTAGTCGTCGGCGCCCAAGTTTTGGGTACTTTAGCTATACCGAAGCTGGATGTCGTAATGAAGTTATTTTTTAGAATTCTAACACGGCGATTTCATTAAGAACTAATGGATCTATCATTTCCTATACAACATGTATTTTTTAGTTATGTTTATGAATAGCTATTTGGTCAGAATATGTGTGTCAGAAAAAGTGTCAGAAAAATATCCGGACGTTGTGGGAAATAGTAGCTACGTTAGCACATTGTATAACCACTGATTTCAGCTCTAAATATGCACATTTTCGAACAAAACATAAGTGTATGTATAACCTGATGTTATAGGACTGTCATCTGATGAAGAATATCAAGGTTAGTCAAAAATTATATATCTTTTACTGGTTTGTCACGATCGCTAACTTTTACTGCTGGGAAATGGCTTGTATTTTTGGCTATTGTGGTAAGCTAATATAACGCTATATTGTGTTTTTGCTGTAAAACACTTAATAAATCGGAAATATTGGCTGGAATCACAAGATGCCTGTCTTTCATTTGCTGTACACTATGTATTTTTCAGAAATGTTTTATGATGAGTAATTAGGTATTTGACGTTGGTGTCTGTAATTATTATGGCTGCTTTCGGTGCAATTTCTGATTGTAGCTGCAATGTAAACTATGATTTATACCTGAAATATGCACATTTTTCGAACAAAACATAGATTTATTGTATAACATGTTATAAGACTGTCATCTGATGAAGTTGTTTGTTGGTTAGTTTGGTTGGTTCTTGGTTAGTTAGGTTGGCTTTGTGCATGCTACCTGTGCTGTGAAAAATGTCTGTCCTTTTTTGTATTTGGTGGTGAGCTAACATAAATATACGTGCTGTTTTCGCTGTAAAACATTTTAAAAATCGGACATGTTGGCTGGATTCACAAGATGTGTACCTTTCATTTGCTGTATTGGACTTGTTAATGTGTGAAAGTTAAATATTAAAAAAAAATATCTTTTGAATTTCGCGCCCTGCACTTGAAGTGGCTGTTGTCATAAGTGTACCGACGCCGGGCTGCAGCCATAAGAAGTTAACCCTCTTCCCACGGTGTATCCCAGATACTCTGTTTCCCCTAACCCCACATAACACTTTGCAGGGTTCGCCGTGAGCCCTGCCTTTCTAAGGGCGTCTAACACCGCCTGTACCCGGGGTAAGTGGGATTCCCAATCAAGGCTGTAGATCCCCACGTCATCTAAATAAGCTGCGGCGTATGCCTGGTGCGGTTTTAGGACCTTGTTCATGAGCCGTTGAAAGGTGGCTGGGGCCCCGTGTAAGCCGAATGGCATGACGGTGTATTGAAACAAACCGTCAGGGGTTGCAAAGGCTGTCTTTTCTTTGGCCCTGGGGGTCAGAGGAATTTGCCAGTACCCTTTTGTCAGGTCCAGGGTCGTAATGTACCGAGCTTTACCAATTTTCTCCAGTAGTTTGTCTACTCGGGGCATGGGGTAGGCATCAAACTTGGAGATTTCATTTACCTTCCGAAAGTCGTTACAGAACCGCAAAGACCCATCGGGCTTGGAGACCATCACAATTGGGCTAGACCACTCACTATGTGACTCCTCGATCACTCCAGCTGTCAACATTTTCTCTGTTTCTGCTCTAATCGCGGCCTGTCGAGCCTCGGGTACCCGATATGGCCTCATGCTCACTTTTCTCCCTGGTAGGGAAACGACATCATGAGCCATAACCTCAGTTCGGCCGGGTATCTCTGAAAACACATCTCTGTTTTTCTGTCTCAGGGTCTTTACTTAATGTACTTGTGCTGGGGACAGAGTAGGTGAAATATTTACTTTGGCTGTCTCCTGAGTGTGTGTAGGGTATGTGACCATTAGTGTTTCTCTCTCTCTCCATGCTTTTAACAGGTTTATGTGATAGATCTGTTCCTGTGGCCGTCGACCTGGCTGTCGGATCCGATAATTAACTTCTCCTATTCTCTCCAGTACTTCATATGGTCCTTTCCATGTGGCTAGTAGTTTTCACTCTACCGTGGGGATCAGCACTAACACCTTATCTCCCGGTTGAAATTCCCTCAGGGTAGCCTGCCGGTTATAAGTGTGCCGCTGGTGCTCTTGTGCTTGTCTCATGTGCTCTCGGACGATGGGCATGACTGTGGCCATCCTATCTTGCATTGCCGTGACGTGCTCTATGACACTAGTATACGGGGTGGATTGGTGTTCCCAGGTTTCCCGGGCGATGTCTAAGATTCCCCGGGGGTGCCTCCCATATACCAGCTCAAAGGGAGAAAACCCCAGCGAGGCTTGAGGAACCTCTCTAATGGCAAACATCAGATACGGCAACATGCAATCCCAGTTTTTCCCATCCTTATCGATTACCTTCCTGAGCATTGACTTCAGGGTCCTGTTGAATCTCTCAACCAGCCCGTCCGTCTGAGGATGGTAAACCGATGTCCTCAACTGTTTCACCTGCCACAATTTACAAAGGTCCGCCATAAGGCGGGACATAAATGGGGTCCCCTGGTCAGTAAGGATCTCCTTTGGAACCCCTACCCTGGTGAACAAGAGCACTAATTCCTTGGCGATATTTTTGGAAGTCATCGTCCGAAGGGGAATGGCTTCTGGGTAGCGAGTGGCATAATCTAGAATGACCAGAATGTATTGGTGTCCTCTGGCGGACTTGGGTAGTGGGCCCACTATATCCATCGCTATCCTCTCAAATGGCGTTTCGATTATGGGGAGTGGCACTAACAGGCTTCTAACCGCTGGTCGGGGAGCTGTTAACTGGCACTCCGGGCACTCTTCACAATGCCGAGCCACTTCAGCCTGAATTCCTGGCCAGTAAAACCTCCTTACAATCCGGTCTCGGGTTTTATCGATACCAAGGTGTCCACCCAGAATGTGCCCATGAGCTAGATCCAGTACTGTCCTCCGGTACCGGGTGGGGACCAACAACTGTTCAACCACATCAACCCCTATTTTTGAGACTCTGTACACCAAACCCTTTTTCATAATGAAGTGGGGAAAACTATTAGGCCTCATCCCATCATTTATGGGAGTACCATCGACGACCTGCACGTCTGCTCTGGCTTGCTGCAGGGTTGGATCCTGGTTTTGGGCCATCCCGAAATTAGTCAAGGACCCTGCCAGGTCTGCTGGTTCTAGATCGTCATCCTCTGGATTCAGATCGACCCCAGCCCCACTAGTACCAGGCTGTTCGTTGTCAACGAGGTTTGCCACTTCATCCTCATCCTCCCCTACTAGCACCTGTGAGGTTGGCCCCTGGGAGACCTCTTCACTTGGCTTTGGTTGAAGGCCCCATGCTTCTTCCTGCTTGGTCAGGGTTGTTGGCTTCTCAAATATGCCATTCTTTTGGCCTAACTTCGCAAAGTTAGGAAAGTATCTACCCAATATTACATCATATGGCATCTTTGGGACCACGCCGACCTCACAATCCAGCAGACCGTCCTCTGTTTGTATGCTCACTAAGGCTGTGGGGTACAGACGGGTATCCCCATGAATGCAGGTAACACTGATATCCTGACTTGTATCCAGTTTATGAGTTGGCACTAGGTTTGCAACGACCAGGGTTAGCATACTGCCGGAATCCAGCAGTGCTTCAACCTCTTTCCCTTCAACCGTCACCCTGCACATATGTTTGTTTCTTGATCTTTCAAGTACAGTGGTTACAACAGGACATGCATACCACATATCATCTTCTTTTTCACCGAGGTTACATTGCATTGGCTCTTCTTTAATAGGGCAGTAGGCTGCAATATGTCCTGGTCGATTACAATTGTAACAGATAATAGTGGTTCGGGGGGGGAGACCCCTTCGACCCCCGGTCCTGGTTTCCGTTTTTTCCCTTAGTGTCTCGGCCTGATTCTGATTCTTTGCTCATGCCCCCACGCTGCTCTCTTCCCCCTCCACCTGTTGGGACAGTCTTACCCTGTCCGCTGGTTCGCCCAGGCCTGGGAAATGGGAATCTTTCCTCCTGTGCCTGCTCAGCTGTTCCTGCCGTACAATACCGTTCAACCAGGCCCACGAGATGGTCGGCGGAAAGTACCTCGTTCTGGCCAACCCATTGTCGCACTTCTTGGGATAGACCTCGCTGAAACTGGTTGAGTACGAGGGTCTCGACAATCTCGGCGGAGGAACGGGTCTCCGGTCGCAACCATTTCCGTGCCAGGTGAATCAAGTCGAACATCTGTGTTCGGGGAGGTTGTCCAGATCGGTAGGACCACTGGTGGAAGCGGTGTGCCCTCACGGTATCGGTCACTCCCAGTCTAGCCAGAATCTCTCCCTTTAGTTTATCGTAATCCTGTGCATCTTTCAACTCCAGGTCAAAATACGCTTTTTGAGCGTCCCCTGCCAGGTATGGTGCCAGAAGCCCTGCCCATTCTTCTTTCGGCCACTTCTCCTCTCTGCAGTCCTTTCGAAGGTGGAAAGATATGCTTCCACATCATCCTGTGCTGTCATTTTTTGAAGAAAATGATTGGCCCGCCTCTGGGTATTTGCAGCTGGTAATTGAGCCCCAATTTGGTCCGCTAGCCCCTTTAGGCCTTCTCTTAACTCCCGGGTGTTTCTCTCTTGCTCTTCTCTGAGCAGCTGGTTGGTGCGGTGCTGGACCTGTAACGTGTCCTGGTACATTTGCATTGCATCCTGATGAGCTATTTGTTGAGCTCTAGTTGCCTCTTGTTGGGTGGCCGCCGCTTGTAACAGGGCCTGTATGGCTCCCTCCATACTAATTTCCCTGAGAAACTGTCCTAACCAAACAAAGCCACAAAAAAAACCTGATTCCCCTTTGGAATGCTAACTGAACTTTTATTTTTTTACCTAACCTGCGGAATGGTTAGTCCATATGCCCACATTCTCCACCACGTGTGGCAAACCTCTTCAAGGTTATAAGCGTTTGTCACAAATTAAGTGGGAGACTGTCACCAAATTACCCCAGAATGAGAGTTCTTTCGAACAGGACAGTACCTGTGTGTTTGTTTCTCCGTCCTGGTCCACCCAGGTCGTAGGCAAGGTCAAGGATAGCAGGGTTCGGTACACGAATCGGGTTCTCGGTAGGTCCAGGTCCAAACGCCAACAGGTAAGTCCAAAACAGTCCAGCTCATACACGGTAAATCCAGCCAATATCTATTGTCTCTTTCTCTACGATTCATAGATCCTTCCAGCCCTCTCTTCCTCTTCCTGGTTTTTCTTGACCCTTTATCTGTGCACCTTCTGAGGTTTCCCCTTGCTTCTGGGACTTGTAGTTTTGGCATTCGGCCATTTTGTGATCTGTAGTTCTGATCGGGGTGGCCATTTTAGTGATCGGGCAGAGCCCGTTTATTAGTTCTGCTCTCACATATCTGCCATTTATCACTCGACCCCATTCTTTGCCACAATATATTTAATTTATAAGTCAACAAAAATGTATTTTAGCAACTACAGATTGCCCATTTAAGTGTATTAAAAGTGTACGAGTTTGAGTATGTGTCCATTTGGCCTATGGTTTTTAATCAGCATAAATTAGATTGAGCAATAATATCCCCAATCCATCAAACACATTTGGTGTGTCATCATAGTGGTCTCTGACTTGACTCAGGTGGAACAAACTTAAACTTGTGCCTTTTTTCAATGCTGATTTGAATGTAATTTAGTGTGAAAGATTTATTTTTCACATTGTAATGTCAACTAGGGCTTTCAAACGATTCAAACGTAATCGAGTGTCATCGCAGGATTTGCTGTGATTAAAATTGATCAAATTGAGCTGTAATTTAAGATTACAAAAATAGTGCAGTTTAGGTTTTGTCCAAAGTAAAGGTTAGCCAAATCAGGTAAAGTGATCAACACACTTTCTTTAACCTCCAAGTCAACTTGTTTTGACATTGTTGTTTTTACCTATATATATTATGCACTTTGGACATTTTCAGTGTATTTTCAACCCTTTGAGGCAATGCGTTTAAAAAAAATAGTGTCCAAAAATTACAAAGAGTTAACGTGAGTTAACTGATTAACTCTGACAGCGCTAATTTGAACATGTTAAAAATGATAAATAAAGACACACTGAGCACTAGCTCCTCTGTTCTTTTCTGCTTCTTCCAACAGTCACTCACAAACGTATGAAGAAGAAAGGTGTGTACCTGCAGCAGTGACACTCCGAATGGATGGCTCAGAAATAACAAATCATTATTTGTAACACACTTGAATTATTATACTTGGGAAGGCTGTTACCTTTTTACAAAATGCCAATCCAGAATTTGCAATTCCATTTGCCGAAACATTTCTACTGCAACATGTTAACACTATTTCTCCACCACATGTGAATTTGCAATTCCACATGTGAAAGTTAGGTTTTCATGTGAATGTTTCTTACATGTGAAACTGCAAATGTGATTTTTACATGTGATTTATTTTCACATGTGAACTTGCAATTCCACATGTGAACGTGAGATTTTCATGTGAATGTTTCTTACATGTGAAACTGCAAATGTGATTTTCACATGTGAACTTGCAATTCCACATGTGAACTTGAGATTTTCACATGAGAACGTTTTTCAGATGTGAAACTGCATATCCGATGTTCACGTCAACGTGTTTAACATGTGGAACAGCAAATTTCACGTGCAACTGCAATTCACATGTGAGGTGAAAACATGTTATTCTTCTCACATGTGAAAAGGTGGTGTTATTATGTCAACTATAAATCTAATACATGTGGAATTTCAGCTCAACATGTGAAAACTGCTATTTCACATGTGAAACTGCAAATTTTTGTAAGGGTAGCTCCACGAGATGAGGAGGATTTTGAAAAGAGGACAGGAGTATGGCCCATTGGGAGGATTGGAAGAGATTTCTCATGGTTTGACAGAGAGACATAATATCCATAGTTTGTGTATATATGTGTGTGTGTGTGTGTGTGTGTGTGTGTGTGTGTGTGTGTGTGTGTGTGTGTGTGTGTGTGTGTGTGTGTGTGTGTGTGTGTGTGTGTGTGTGTGTGTGTGTGTGTGTGTGTGTGTGTGTGTGTGTGTGTGTGAGAGACTATAGAGGCACACAGAGACCATCAGACCATATAATTTGCATTTGGTTTATAGAGGACAGGTAAAGGGTTGCGATTTACTGTCTGACTGGTATTGGTTCTGGTCTCTGCTCATTAGAGAGATCCAGTAATATCCCAGTAATCCCTCCTATCCGCTTGTCGTTCTCCATGACACCTGTCGATACCCCTCCTGAGACACACCCTGCATAACCCCTCTCATTAAAAAGTTGTAATTTCCATTCACTTGATCATAACAAGAACAGCAGCCCACTTCTTTCCCACGTTTTGAACCTGAGTCAAATGCAGTCAAATGACTTAGTGGTCTCATTGTTGGAATGTAATCCATATTTTTCATAATTTCATAATTAATAAACATTATTTTTAAAAACCCTGCTGAAAATCCAATGTTTCTATCTCAAACAGTTTTGTTATATTTCAGTCATCTGTGATATGTATAAAGTGTAATATTGGGATGCAAACTCAAAATGTAATACATTTCAACTCTATATTTCACATGGTACAGGTGTGTTCTTTTTTTAAACCCATAACCATGTGTGTGAGGGGGATACTTTTGTTTCAAAATAGATTTAAGACTACCAAGAAACACTCTGTGTGACCCCGATTTAGCCCACTGCAGTAAAAGGTTAAATTAAAAGACAAATAATTAACAGACGTGTCCTTGTCTGAATTTAGTTAGTTAGTTACATTTCTAGGGGCTTTACAAGTCACCGTGACATCTAGCGATCCAGAACCAAAACCGTGCTGGTCACCATGGAACCACAATAAGAACATGTGTGATCACCAACATTTTGAGACCCAACATTCTGAGCCCTAGCCTGGTTACCAGTCTCTGTTTAGCTAACATTGCACTCATTGTACTCCATGGCATGTGCCAAAGATGTGTTTGTACAAGGAGTGGCATGTTAGCCTGAGAACCAGTCTGTTTCTGCTATTTGAGCCCCACGTCCACATAGGAGCTCATTTTGATTCTACCGAACATGTTTAACACACTGGAGATTAGTAACATGACTGTATAATGACTGAACATATTCATCATATTTATTGCAATTAAATAATTAAATTAATCTGATGTGGAATTTATGATGTATATCATTGTCTGTTGGCAGAGTGAAATATAATTAGTGAATAGGTAAAGAAATGTGATTGAGAGTGCATTATGTTTATAAAAATACGGTATGTGCAATGCACACTAATTGTTAACACTTTATTTGGATAGTCCATCTGTAGATGCTCTACAGACTATCAGTAACATTTCAACTGCCCCCATCAGTTAACATGGAGATCTTCCAACCACATACTGTAGGCCTACTGCCCCCATCAGATAACATGGAGATCTTCCAACCACATACTGTAGGCCTACTGCCCCATCAGATAACATGGAGATCTTCCAACCACATACTGTAGGCCTACTGCCCCCATCAGATAACATGGAGATCTTCCAACCACATACTGTAGGCCTACTGCCCCCATCAGTTAACATGGAGATCTTCCAACCACATACTGTAGGCCTACTGCCCCCATCAGATAACATGGAGATCTTCCAACCACATAGCGTAGGCCTACTGCCCCCATCAGATAACATGGAGATCTTCCAACCACATACTGTAGGCCTACTGCCCCCATCAGATAACATGGAGATCTTCCAACCACATAGCGTAGGCCTACTGCCCCCATCAGTTAACATGGAGATCTTCCAATCACATACTGTAGGCCTACTGCCCCCATCAGATAACATGGAGATCTTCCAACCACATACTGTAGGCCTACTGCCCCCATCAGATAACATGGGGATCTTCCAACCACATACTGTAGGCCTACTGCCCCCATCAGTTAACATGGAGATCTTCCAACCACATAGCGTAGGCCTACTGCCCCCATCAGATAACATGGAGATCTTCCAACCACATACTGTAGGCCTACTGCCCCCATCAGATAACATGGAGATCTTCCAACCACATAGCGTAGGCCTACTGCCCCCATCAGATAACATGGAGATCTTCCAACCACATACTGTACCCAAGAAAGCAAAGGTAACTGAACTAAATTACTGTTGCTCCGTAGCACTCACTTTTGTCATCAACGTGCTTTGAGATGCTAGTTAAGGATCGATGCAAACGCCGTCACACTGCCCTGTCCCATCTGGACAAGAGGAATACCTATATAAGAATGTTGTTCATTGACTATAGCTCAGCCTTCAACACCATCGTACCCTCCAAGCTCATCAATGTATAACTTAGTTACTGTCAAAAGCCGGCTACCACCTGGTTACTCAACCCTGCACCTTAGAGGCTGCTCCCCTCCGTACATAGACATGGAATTACTGGTCACTTTAATAATGGAACACTAGTCACTTTAATAATTTTTACATACTGCTTTAGTCATCTCATATGTATATACTGTATTCTAAAAGCAATTCAATTCAACTTGCTCTATATAGACTATTCTATCCTACATATTCTACATACACTAAATATTCTATCCACATACTGACCATAATGTCTATAAATCCCATCACATATACATATTTATTCTCTGGACTCCGACATTGCTCATCCTAATATTTATATATTTCTTAATTCCATTATTTTACTTTTATATCTGTGTGTATTGTGGTGAATTGTTAGATAATACTGCTGGAGCTAGGAACACAAGCATTTCCCTACACCTACACTAACATCTGCTAAATATGTGTTTGCGACCAATAACATTTGACTTGATTTTAATGTGCCCTGAACACAACCAGTCATTATGTTTTCATCTGATTGTCAAAACAAATCACTTCTAAAAGTAGGTTACATTCGCATGTTCATCCAAGATAATTACAGCATCCCAACAGTACATCATACACCTGCCAACATTCCTTCAATTCGCAAGTGGTTGAAACTATCTCACCGGAGAAAGCATCCGGGCGAGCGAAACAGCGCCCCTCTGTCTTACTATATGTAGCCCACGTATCTGATGCTGTCTGGTCAAAAATAGTATGACATGCCATAGTCTTTTCGTCCAGACAGCATCAGATACATGGGCTACACATACAGTACATGTCCTCTTCCTTGACGACGGTGGCAGTATTATTATTCTCTTTAATATAGAAATGCGTTCATTTTGGTAATTTTTCAGGTAAAATTGTATTTTCTTTTTCTTTTTCTTTTTTTCTGCAGTTTCCTTTCATTTAAAGTCATGTTTGCAATCATAGCACAGGAACTCAGGGTGGAATAGTCCTTTATTATGAACCATGGGTGATTAATGACACTTGTTTTGACTATTATGAGAAATACTTGGATTATATTAATATGAAATATATGTATATGTATGGGATACATTATTGATCTATTATTAATTATTATTTGGCTGTATGAATTCATGAACTTTTTTTGAAGGCCTTTTTTGTCAACCATGTGGCCAACAAATAACCTGGGCACAGTGGCCTGGCAAAACCCCCCTCCCTTCCCATTTCCTATGCAACTTTAAAGCTTCCCGTAGATTTTGCTGCCGCTGAACCAACCTGCTGAAACAAGAGGGAATGAGAGCGATGAGCTGAGCAGCACACGACAGCGGGTGCCCTCGAGCAGGGGAGCCCTCTAGCGGGGCATGGGGGGGCCTCTAGCGGGGCATGGGGAGGCCTCTAGCGGGGCATGGGGGGGGCCTCTAGCGGGGCATGGGGGAGGCCTCTAGCGGGGCATGGGGGGGGGCCTCTAGCGGGGCATGGGGGAGGCCTCTAGCGGGGCATGGGGGAGGCCTCTAGCGGGGCATGGGGGAGGCCTCTAGCGGGGCATGGGGGAGGCCTCTAGCGGGGCATGGGGGAGGCCTCTAGCGGGGCATGGGGGAGGCCTCTAGCGGGGCATGGGGGAGGCCTCTAGCGGGGCATGGGGGGGGCCTCTAGCGGGGCATGGGGAGGGCCTCTAGCGGGGCATGGGGAGGGCCTCTAGCGGGGCATGGGGAGGGCCTCTAGCGGGGCATGGGGAGGGCCTCTAGCGGCGCATGGGGGGGCCTCTAGCGGGGCATGGGGGGGGCCTCTAGCGGCGCATGGGGGGGGCCTCTAGCGGGGCATGGGGGGCCCTCTAGCGGGGCATGGGGGGGCCTCTAGCGGGGCATGGGGGGGCCTCTAGCGGGGCATGGGGGGGCCTCTAGCGGGGCATGGGGGGGCCTCTAGCGGGGCATGGGGGGGGCCTCTAGCGGGGCATGGGGGGGCCTCTAGCGGGGCATGGGGGGCCCTCTAGCGGGGCATGGGGGGGCCTCTAGCGGGGCATGGGGGGGCCTCTAGCGGGGCATGGGGGGGCCTCTAGCGGGGCATGGGGAGGGCCTCTAGCGGGGCATGGGGGGGCCCTCTAGCGGGGCATGGGGGGGCCTCTAGCGGGGCATGGGGGGGCCTCTAGCGGGGCATGGGGGGGGCCTCTAGCGGGGCATGGGGGGGGCCTCTAGCGGGGCATGGGGAGGCCTCTAGCGGCGCATGGGGGGGGGCCTCTAGCGGGGCATGGGGGGGGCCTCTAGCGGGGCATGGGGGGGGCCTCTAGCGGGGCATGGGGGGGGCCTCTAGCGGGGCATGGGGGGGGGCCTCTAGCGGGGCATGGGGGGGGCCTCTAGCGGGGCATGGGGAGGCCTCTAGCGGCGCATGGGGGGGGCCTCTAGCGGGGCATGGGGGGGGCCTCTAGCGGGGCATGGGGGGGCCTCTAGCGGGGCATGGGGGGGGCCTCTAGCGGGGCATGGGGGGGGCCTCTAGCGGGGCATGGGGGGGGGCCTCTAGCGGGGCATGGGGGGGCCTCTAGCGGGGCATGGGGGGGGCCTCTAGCGGCGCATGGGGAGGCCTCTAGCGGGGCATGGGGGGGGCCTCTAGCGGCGCATGGGGGGGCCTCTAGCGGGGCATGGGGGGGGCCTCTAGCGGGGCATGGGGGAGGCCTTCTAGCGGGGCATGGGGGGGGGCCTCTAGCGGGGCATGGGGGGGGGCCTCTAGCGGGGCATGGGGGGGGGCCTCTAGCGGGGCATGGGGGGGGCCTCTAGCGGGGCATGGGGGGGGCCTCTAGCGGGGCATGGGGGGGGGCCTCTAGCGGGGCATGGGGGGGCCTCTAGCGGGGCATGGGGGGGGCCTCTAGCGGGGCATGGGGGGGGCCTCTAGCGGGGCATGGGGGGGGCCTCTAGCGGGGCATGGGGGGGGCCTCTAGCGGGGCATGGGGGGGGCCTCTAGCGGGGCATGGGGGGGCCTCTAGCGGGGCATGGGGGGCATGGGGGGGGCCTCTAGCGGGGCATGGGGGGGGGCCTCTAGCGGGGCATGGGGGGGCCTCTAGCGGGGCATGGGGGGGGCCTCTAGCGGGGCATGGGGGAGGCCTTCTAGCGGGGCATGGGGGAGGCCTTCTAGCGGGGCATGGGGGAGGCCTTCTAGCGGGGCATGGGGGAGGCCTTCTAGCGGGGCATGGGGGAGGCCTTCTAGCGGGGCATGGGGGAGGCCTTCTAGCGGGGCTTGGGGGGGGCCTCTAGCGGGGCTTGGGGGGGGCTTCTAGCGGGGCTTGGGGGGGGCCTCTAGCGGGGCTTGGGGGGGGGCCTCTAGCGGGGCTTGGGGGGGGGCCTCTAGCGGGGCTTGGGGGGGGGCCTCTAGCGGGGCTTGGGGGGGCCTCTAGCGGGGCTTGGGGGGGGGCCTCTAGCGGGGCTTGGGGGGGGCCTCTAGCGGGGCTTGGGGGGGGGCTCTAGCGGGGCATGGGGGAGGCTTCTAGCGGGGCATGGGGGAGGCTTCTAGCGGGGCATGGGGGAGGCTTCTAGCGGGGCATGGGGGAGGCTTCTAGCGGGGCATGGGGGGGCCTCTAGCGGGGCATGGGGAGGGCCTCTAGCGGGGCATGGGGAGGCCTCTAGCGGGGCATGGGGGAGGCCTCTAGCGGGGCATGGGGGAGGCCTCTAGCGGGGCATGGGGGAGGCCTCTAGCGGGGCATGGGGGAGGCCTTCTAGCGGGGCATGGGGGAGGCCTTCTAGCGGGGCATGGGGGAGGCCTTCTAGCGGGGCATGGGGGAGGCCTTCTAGCGGGGCATGGGGGAGGCCTTCTAGCGGGGCTTGGGGGGGGCCTCTAGCGGGGCTTGGGGGGGCTTCTAGCAGGGCTTGGGAGGGGCCTCTAGCGGGGCTTGGGGGGGGCCTCTAGCGGGGCATGGGGAGGGCCTCTAGCGGGGCATGGGGGAGGCCTCTAGCGGGGCATGGGGGGGGGCCTCTAGCGGGGCATGGGGGAGGCCTCTAGCGGGGCATGGGGGAGGCCTCTAGCCGGGCATGGGGGAGGCTTCTAGCGGGGCATGGGGGGGCTTCTAGCGGGGCATGGGGGGGCTTCTAGCGGGGCATGGGGGAGGCTTCTAGCGGGGCATGTGGGAGGCTTCTAGCGGGGCATGGGGGAGCCTCTAGCAGGGCATGGGGGGGGCCTCTAGCAGGGCATGGGGGGGGGCCTCTAGCAGGGCATGGGGGGGGCCTCTAGCAGGGCATGGGGGGGGGCCTCGAGCGGGGCATGGGGGAGGCCTCGAGCGGGGCATGGGGGAGGCCTCGAGCGGGGCATGGGGGGGCCTCAAGCGGATACCTTTTGTTTTAGTTTTGATTAGGCCTACTAGTACTTTTTACTTGAATTATGCCCAGCTCACGAGGCCCCTTGATGATGTGAAGCCTGAGGCAATTTCCTCTTCTGCCTAATGGTAAGTTCGCCACTGCTTGTTAGACTTGCTGCCATGGGAATTTCATGCCCTTGTAATACACATAAAAATGGCTTTGTTACCTCACGAAAAACACAAAACTGGAGTCTTTTTTTTTTACCATTGACAGTTTTATATTTGACACTTTCTTTGTAATCACAATAAAAGTTGGTTATTACTGCTGTTGCAGCCATATAAAATTGACAAATAGCACAACAAATACAGGAGGCTTTTCCGAGGCACAGAAAATGGGCATGTTTGCGTTTTTCATCATGAATCTTGTTCTGGAGGAAGCTCTGCAGAGTTGCACAGCCACAAAGTCAGGCCTTCAAATACCTATACGCTTTCAATTGTATAAATGAGGTTTCCAAGTCTTAAGCTTTACCGTAGAGTAGATTAAAATGAAGAGAAAAGTCAAAAGCCACTTTCAATTGTTTTGTCTGAATTACGATGGGCATAAAGAATCTTTAACGATAACACCTGACATGTTACTTTTGGGTTTAGAGTCTAACATGAGCCAAATGGATTCATCAGTGACTGTGTTTACTTGCAAACCAGATTACTAGTACATCAAATACCTTATACCTGGCTCTGCTCTTTTGTTGTAAGTAACATGACGGCTAGAGGACGGCTAGAGGAGTGAAGTGTGTAATTCTGAAGGAGTTTTTCAAGAGAGTCACACGGTGCCAATCTTGTTCTTGTGCACTCCCCAGTGATTGCACGCAGCAGTGGCTTTTTGGCTGCCAACTGAAGAGATAAGCCAACAGACACACATCCCATCTCAAATGTCACCCCAAAACCTACGCTGTCAAATGTGTTTTTCACTTAGTGGCCTTTGAAGGGACGGATTATGATCTGTTTTCTGAGGCAATCAGTTACCTTTTCAATCAATCAATCAAGTTTATTTTATATAGCCCTTCGTACATCAGCTAATATCTCGAAGTGCTGTACAGAAACCCAGCCTAAAACCCCAAACAGCAAGCAATGCAGGTGTAGAAGCACCTTTTGGCCTTCATCTGGTCCAAACCACTATAGAAACATGTGGATTGACTTCAATTGTCACTCTTCTCATGGATGGGATTGTCCATGGCCTTGTGAGTTTCCCGCATGTCTTCCTGGTGCACTACGGTTTGATTTGTTGCATTCTGCTTTGTTTGGTTTTTAACAACAGAGAAGCTATTTTCTACAAACTTCCGTTTGTCATCCAAGAGTGACTGAATGCCTCTTAAATCCAAATTGTTCTGTTCTTCAGGTCAAAAACTTTGAACTGTGAGCTAGCAACAGTATACAGTATGTTTTCTTTTCGCACTGATGCAGCACAGAACCAGTTGGGTGGAAACACACTATTTCCTGTTTCCTGTTTCAGATCGCAGGTAGGTGACTTGCTAGTTAAATAAAGGTTCATTAAATAAAACAAAAAAAAAGTGAAATATGTTAAAATGGCCCTGTGATCTTACTGTTGGTTGGAGGACATGCTGTTAAGCTGTTTAGATAGCATACTACTTAGAAACCCCTCGTTGAAGGTAGACTCAGTGAAATGACATCACCACGAGCAGCACAGCAGATATTACAATGAGCAAGATGCAAGAATGTACTCTCACACAGTCACACACAGTATCTGCGCACGTCCACGGGTTCGCTTTTCGCTCTCACAACATGGTAGCCACAGGAGTTGCAACTGAGGAAAGACGATTTTTAAGCGCTACGCACTTCAGCACTCAGTTTTCCCGTTCTGTGTGCTTGTGTGGCCTACCACTTCGCAGCTGAGCCGTTGTTGCTCCTAGACATATCCACTTTACAATAACAGCACTTACAGTTGACCGCGAGAGCTCTAGCAGGGCAGGAATTTGACAAACTGACGGTGCCATGTTGAAAATCACTGAGCTCTTCAGTAAGGCCATTCTACTGCCAATGGTTGTCTATGGAGATTGCATGGCTGTGTGCTCGATTTTATACACCTGTCAGCAACGGGTGTGGCTGAAATAGTCGAATCCACTAATTTGAAGGGGTGTCCACATACTTTTGAATATATAATGTAGCTTCTTCCAATCTGAGTCCACATTTTATGGGAGAGGGTTACATACATACACACACATCACTAAGGTCACATATTCAATCACTAAAGACTAGAAAATGGTCCACACACACGCAAACAGTCGTGAAGAAGGCGCAACAGCGCCTGTTCCCCCTCAGGAGATTAAACAGGTTTGGCTATCTGCTTTGACCCACATTTGTATTATGCACACTCACACACTCTCTCTATGTACATTCTACACACACACACTCACACTGATACTCCAACACACACACACACACACAAAAATATAACAACCACACACATTCACACTGACTCTACACACACGCTCATATACAATCATCATATACGCTGCTGCTACTCTGTTTATCATATATCCTGATGCCTAGTCACCTTACCCCTATACATATCTACCTCTACCACTCCAGTATCCCTGTCACCTTACCCCTATACATATCTACCTCTACCATTCCAGTATCCCTGTCACCTTACCCCTATACATATCTAACCCTACCACTCCAGTATCCCTGTCACCTTACCCCTATACATATCTACCTCTACCACTCCAGTATCCCTGTCACCTTACCCCTATACATATCTACCTCTACCACTCCAGTATCCCTGTCACCTTACCCCTATACATATCTAACCCTACCACTCCAGTATCCCTGTCACCTTACCCCTACACATATCTAACCCTACCACTCCAGTATCCCTGTCACCTTACCCCTACACATATCTAACCCTACCACTCCAGTATCCCTGTCACCTTACCCCTACACATATCTAACCCTACCACTCCAGTATCCCTGTCACCTTACCCCTACACATATCTAACCCTACCACTCCAGTATCCCTGTCACCTTACCTCTATACATATCTACCTCTACCACTCCAGTATCCCTGTCACCTTACCCCTATACATATCTACCTCTACCACTCCAGTATCCCTGTCACCTTACCCCTATACATATCTACCTCTACCACTCCAGTATCCCTGTCACCTTACCCCTACACATATCTAACCCTACCACTCCAGTATCCCTGTCACCTTACCCCTATACATATCTACCTCTACCACTCCAGTATCCCTGTCACCTTACCCCTACACATATCTAACCCTACCACTCCAGTATCCCTGTCACCTTACCCCTACACATATCTAACCCTACCACTCCAGTATCCCTGTCACCTTACCCCTACACATATCTAACCCTATCACTCCAGTATCCCTGCACATTGTAAATATGCTACTGGAACTGACTGTATATAGCTTACTTACATTCTCCTGTTCTTCTTTTTTCTATTTCTTGTGTGTTTTTGTTCAACCTTGTTATTTTTAGTATGCATTAATATTTATTACTGCATTACTGGATTTAGAGCTGGCATGAAAGGCATTTCACTGTACTTGTGAATTAAACATTAAAACTTGAAACTTTGAAACTCATAGCCAAATAATGTTGTTGACTAGTCCTATACTTGTATTTGTGGCCAAAGTATAAGATGGAGAAAAAAACACTTCAAAAATCCCAACCCTAACTTTTAAAATATGATTTAATACTCCTCAGCAGGGTGAGCTGGCCAATCAGCGTTCCAGAGGACGATGAGCTGGCCAATCAGCGTTCTAATCGCATTCATATCATTCTGCTGTTGGTACGCCCACATCATTCTGTTGTTGGTACGCCCACAGTGTTCCAGCAAAGAAAAGCTGCTTGCTTTTTATCATACTTAATTACCATGTTTTGGAAGGAAAACAATTTCACTCACATTATAAGTAATTATAGGTCATATTTCATAGAAAACTGGAAACACTGGGCAGTTACTTTAAAACAGCAACATTTTGGCCACTACCATGCAACCCCCCCACAACCCCCCAATCCCCCCACGTTAACATTCTTCTATTCCTCATGTGTTTTTGTTCCACTTTACTTTTTAAAAATGATTTTGTTTATAGTACTACTGATAGTGATTACTGCATGGGAAAGAGCAGACAAGAGAGGCATTTCACTGCGTTAGTGCACGTGACAATAAAAACGTGAAACTTGAAACACACACTCTCCACCCACTGGTAAGTCAGGGATGCAGATGAATCTGCTTTAAACTGAGTACACCAGCAGGATGGAAGGCACTGAGCAAAGCAGCTTATTGATGGCCAGATATATCCCTCATTCATTCCACTGAGAGGTTCCTTTGTCAACCAACACTCTACAGTATACAGTACAAGGCAGGTTTCAGCTTGGTGAAGAAAGTGAAACTAAAAAGCTCAAAAGTCAAGCAGGTTTGATGTTGCAACTTTAAAAGAAGGTGTGTGATGTTTAATTAAGGTGTTAGAATACTAATGTAAAATGACCCTAAGTAAAATAACTTCAGTGTTGATATATGTGTATTGCTGTCTCCTTATCAAACTGTTCCCAGAAGGACAGCATCATTTTAGCATAATAAATAATGGCATCTATTTAGTTGATATAAATATTCATATCTGGTTTCTCCACTGCTGTCTGCTGTTCTGACAAGTTTGGAACTTCTCGGCACCTGGCAGACATCTGTGTCAGAGTACAGGCCAGTGTGTGTGAGTGTGTGTGTGTTTGTGTGTTTGTGTGTGTGTGTGTGTGTGTGTGTGTGTGTGTGTGTCTGTGACTGTGTCCATGTGCGTATCTAAATGTGTGTGTGTTTGTGCCTGCCTGCCTGCCCATGTGCCTAACTGCCTGCCTGTCCATGTGCCTAACTGCCTGCCTGTCCATTTGGCTACATGCCTGTCCATGTGGCTGCATGCCTGTCCATGTGGCTGCATGCCTGTCCATGTGGCTGCATGCCTGTCCAGTGTCCATGTGGCTGCATGCCTGTCCATGTGCCTAACTGCCTGCCTGTCCATTTGGCTACATGCCTGTCCATGTGGCTGCATGCCTGTCCATGTGGCTGCATGCCTGTCCATGTGGCTGCATGCCTGTCCAGTGTCCATGTGGCTGCATGCCTGTCCAGTGTCCATGTGGCTACATGCCTGTCCATGTGGCTACATGCCTGTCCATGTGGCTACATGCCTGTCCATGTGGCTGCATGCCTGTCCATGTGGCTACATGCCTGTCCATGTGGCTGCATGCCTGTCCATGTGGCTGCATGCCTGTCCATGTGGCTGCATGCCTGTCCATGTGGCTGCATGCCTGTCCATGTGGCTGCATGCCTGTCCAGTGTCCATGTGGCTACATGCCTGTCCATGTGGCTACATGCCTGCCCATGTGGCTGCATGCCTGTCCATGTGGCTGCATGCCTGTCCATGTGGCTGCATGCCTGTCCAGTGTCCATGTGGCTGCATGCCTGTCCATGTGGCTGCATGCCTGTCCAGTGTCCATGTGGCTGCATGCCTGTGTCTGTGCATGTCAATGCAGACACAGTCATCTCTTGTGCCAGAGCTACTCATGTGTCCTCTGGCACTCTGGCTGGCCACCATGTTACTCATTCCACCTCTCATACCAGAGGGGTTGAGGCCATTCCATGTCTTATCTCAGACCATCTCTCACACCAGAGGGGTTGAAGCCATTCCATGTCTTATCTCAGACTACCTCTCACACCAGAGGGGTTGAGGCCATTCCATGTCTTATCTCAGACCACTTCCAACACGAGGTGGAGGCCATTTCATGTCTTATCTCAGACCACCTCTCCTTTCTAAGAAGAGAACTAGATCAAGGTCTTCCCAATATCTTCTCCCTGGATGGATTCCCTCTTCCTTTCTTGTTTGTTCCTAACAAGGATCTACGTTTTTTAATCTTCCTCTCCATAAATCGAAGTGTCCCACTCCCTCTCTTCCCCAGGCCCTCAATAACAAGTAATAACCTTGGTCCTAGTGCACTGCCCCCCCCCCCCATAATAACCTTGGTCCTAGTGCACTCCCCCCCCCCCCCATTATAACCTTGGTCCTAGTGCACTGCACCCCCATAATAACCTTGGTCCTAGTGCACTCCCCCCCCCCCCATTATAACCTTGGTCCTAGTGCACTGCCCCCCCCCCCCCCCCCCCCCCCATAATAACCTTGGTCCTAGTGCACTGCCCCCCCCCATAATAACCTTGGTCCTAGTTTACTGCCACCCCCATAATAACCTTGGTCCTAGTGCACTGCCCCCCCCCCCCCATTATAACCTTGGTCCTAGTGCACTGCCCCCCCCCCCATAATAACCTTGGTCCTAGTGCACTGCCCCCCCCCCCCCATTATAACCTTGGTCCTAGTGCACTGCCCCCCCCCCCCCCCCATAATAACCTTGGTCCTAGTGCACTGCCCCCCCCCATAATAACCTTGGTCCTAGTTTACTGCCACCCCCCATTATAACCTTGGTCCTAGTGCACTGCCCCCCCATTATAACCTTAGTCCTAGTGCACTGCCCCCCCCCATAATAACCTTGGTCCTAGTTTACTGCCACCCCCATAATAACCTTGGTCCTAGTGCACTGCCCCCCCCCCCCATTATAACCTTGGTCCTAGTGCACTGCCCCCCCCCCCCCATAATAACCTTGGTCCTAGTGCACTGCCCCCCCCCCCCCCATTATAACCTTGGTCCTAGTGCACTGCCCCCCCCCCCCATAATAACCTTGGTCCTAGTGCACTGCCCCCCCCCCCATAATAACCTTGGTCCTAGTTTACTGCCACCCCCCATTATAACCTTGGTCCTAGTGCACTGCCCCCCCATTATAACCTTAGTCCTAGTGCACTGCCCACACATAATAACCTTGGTCCTAGTGCACTGCCCCCCCCCCCCCCCCCCCCCCCATAATAACCTTGGTCCTAGTGCACTGCCCCCCCATAATAAGCTTGGTCCTAGTACACTGCCCCCCCATATTAACCTTGGTCCTAGTGCACTGCCCCCCCCCATAATAACCTTGGTCCTAGTGCACTGCCCCCCCCCCCCCCCATTATAACCTTGGTCCTAGTGCACTGCACCCACATAATAACCTTGGTCTTAGTGCACTGCCCCCCCCCCCCCCCCCATTATAACCTTGGTCCTAGTTTACTGCCCCCCCCATAATAACCTTGGTCCTAGTGCACTGCCCCCCCCCCCCCCATAATAACCTTGGTCCTAGTGCACTGCCCCCCCATATTAACCTTGGTCCTAGTGCACTGCCCCCCCCCCCCATAATAACCTTGGTCCTAGTGCACTGCCCCCCCCCCCCATAATAACCTTGGTCCTAGTGCACTGCCCCCCCCCATAATAACCTTGGTCCTAGTGCACTGCCCCCCCCCTATTATAACCTTGGTCCTAGTGCACTGCCCCCCCATATTAACCTTGGTCCTAGTGCACTGCCCCCCCCCCCCCTATTAACCTTGGTCCTAGTGCACTGCCCCCCCCCCTATATTAACCTTGGTCCTAGTGCACTGCCCCCCCCCCCCCCCCCCCCCATATTAACCTTGGTCCTAGTGCACTGCCCCCCCCCATAATAATCTTAGTCCTAGTGCACTGCCCCCCCCCCCATAATAACCTTGGTCCTAGTGCACTGCCCCCCCCCCCCATAATAACCTTGGTCCTAGTGCACTGCCCCCCCCCCCCCCCCATTATAACCTTGGTCCTAGTGCACTGCCCCCCCATTATAACCTTAGTCCTAGTGCACTGCCCACACATAATAACCTTGGTCCTAGTGCACTGCCCCCCCCCCCCCCCCATAATAACCTTGGTCCTAGTGCACTGCCCCCCCATAATAAGCTTGGTCCTAGTACACTGCCCCCCCATATTAACCTTGGTCCTAGTGCACTGCCCCCCCCCCCCCCATAATAACCTTGGTCCTAGTGCACTGCCCCCCCCCCCCCCCCCATTATAACCTTGGTCCTAGTGCACTGCACCCACATAATAACCTTGGTCTTAGTGCACTGCCCCCCCCCCCCCCCCATTATAACCTTGGTCCTAGTTTACTGCCCCCCCCCATAATAACCTTGGTCCTAGTGCACTGCCCCCCCCCCCCCCATAATAACCTTGGTCCTAGTTTACTGCCCCCCCCCCCCCCATAATAACCTTGGTCCTAGTGCACTGCCCCCCCATATTAACCTTGGTCCTAGTGCACTGCCCCCCCCCCATAATAACCTTGGTCCTAGTGCACTGCCCCCCCCCCATAATAACCTTGGTCCTAGTGCACTGCCCCCCCCCCCCCCCCCCATTATAACCTTGGTCCTAGTGCACTGCCCCCCCATATTAACCTTGGTCCTAGTGCACTGCCCCCCCCCTATTAACCTTGGTCCTAGTGCACTGCCCCCCCCCCCCCCTATATTAACCTTGGTCCTAGTGCACTGCCCCCCCCCCCCCCCATATTAACCTTGGTCCTAGTGCACTGCCCCCCCCCATAATAATCTTAGTCTTAGTGCACTACCCCCCCCCCCCCCCATAATAACCTTAGTCTTAGTGCACTGCCCCCCCCCCATAATAACCTTAGTCTTAGTGCACTGCCCCCCCCCCCAATAATAACCTTAGTCTTAGTGCACTGCCCCCCCCCCCCCCATAATAACCTTAGTCTTAGTGCACTGCCCCCCCCCCATATTAACCTTGGTCCTAGTGCACTGCCCCCCCCCCCCCCCCATATTAACCTTGGTCCTAGTGCACTGCCCCCCCCCCCATAATAATCTTAGTCTTAGTGCACTACCCCCCCCCCATAATAACCTTAGTCTTAGTGCACTGCCCCCCCCCCCATAATAACCTTAGTCTTAGTGCACTGCCCCCCCCCCCAATAATAACCTTAGTCTTAGTGCACTGCCCCCCCCCCCATAATAACCTTAGTCTTAGTGCACTGCCCCCCCCCCTTAATAACCTTAGTCTTAGTGCACTGCCCCCTCCCCCCCCTTAATAACCTTAGTCTTAGTGCACTGCCCCCTCCCCCCCTTAATAACCTTAGTCTTAGTGCACTGCCCCCTCCCCCCCCTTAATAACCTTAGTCTTAGTGCACTGCCCCCTCCCCCCCCTTAATAACCTTAGTCTTAGTGCACTGCCCCCTCCCCCCCTTAATAACCTTAGTCTTAGTGCACTGCCCCCTCCCCCCCTTATTAACCTTAGTCTTAGTGCACTGCCCCCTCCCCCCCTTAATAACCTTAGTCTTAGTGCACTGCCCCCTCCCCTTAATAACCTTAGTCTTAGTGCAGTGCCCCCCCCCCCCCCCCCCCCCCATAATAACCTTAGTCTTAGTGCACTGCCCCCACCCCCCATAATAACCTTAGTCTTAGTGCACTGCCCCCTCCCCTTAATAACCTTAGTCTTAGTGCAGTGCCCCCCCCCCCCCCCCCCCATAATAACCTTAGTCTTAGTGCAGTGCCCCCTCCCCCCCCTTAATAACCTTAGTCTTAGTGCACTTCCCCCCACCATTATAACCTTGGTCCTGGTGTGTAGTTCTTACCACCACATTTCCTCCTGGCATCTGCTACCTGGGAACCTTCCTTCTCGCTGTAATCGCTCTGCTTGTCACTCCTGCATTTAATTATTTGGGGGAGTGCCTCCAGAGAGAAAGAGAGAAAGAGAGAGAGAGAGAGAGAGAGAGAGAGAGAGAGAGAGAGAGAGAGAGAGAGAGAGAGAAAAGAGAGCGATAGGGAGGCAGAGAGAAAGGGAACATTCCATCGCCACACAAAGAGAAAGAGCGAGACGGTCTCCCACTGTGACGGTCTTTCTTCTCAAGCAGGAAATAACATATCTCACAATGATATCAAAATGCAGGAAGAAAGGAAGCGTGAAGGTTGAGGAGAGATGCATCAGAGGAGACTCAGTAGAATTCCCTCAAGCGGGAAAACAGAGCAGAGAGTATAATTTAAAAACAAAAGCAAGTGATTATAATAGAATTTAGAATTTGAGGAACTGGAATTCGTTCCGTGATGTCTCAAGTAAAAAAAAATATTAGTCATATGTACAGGATACACATGGTATGCATCGTCCAACCAAATGCTTGCTTACAGGTTCCTTCTGGACAATGCAACAACAATAAGAAATAATGAAAGATAAGAATATGAACAAAGTAAATTACTCAGTAGAATAGAATAAGCATTTTATAGGAAGGCACAATTTTTAGACCAACATTTCCACGTGTTTTGGGGGAAGGGGGGATTAGGGAGCAAGAGTTTAAATTGTGCAGTGTTTAGCAATAATATTAAGAGTCTGGTAGCAGCAGTTGTGATGTGTGTGTGTAGCATGAATGCATATGTGTGTGTGTGTGTGTGTGTGCTAAGGAGCGGAGAATCAGAGCAGGTGATCAGTCCAGTTCAGCAGTCTGATGGCTTGTAGATAGAAACTGTCTCTGAGCCTGTTGGTATCAGACCAAATGCTCCGCTACAGTCTCCCCAACGGTAACGGAGTGAACAGCTCGTGGCTGGGGTGTGTGGGGACCTTGATGCTGCTGGCCTTCCTTAGATGCTGCGGGCGGGCCTTCCTTAGATGCTGCGGGCCTTCCTTAGATGCTGCGGGGCCTTCCTTAGATGCTGCGGGGCCTTCCTTAGATGCTGCGGGCCTTCCTTAGATGCTACGGGCCTTCCTTAGATGCTGCGGGCGGGCCTTCCTTAGATGCTGCGGGCGGGCCTTCCTTAGATGCTGCGGGCCTTCCTTAGATGCTGCGGGCCTTCCTTAGATGCTGCGGGCGGGCCTTCCTTAGATGCTGCGGGCGGGCCTTCCTTAGATGCTGCGGGCCTTCCTTAGATGCTGCGGGCCTTCCTTAGATGCCGCTGGCCTTCCTTAGATGCCGCTGGCCTTCCTTAGATTCTGCGGGCCTTCCTTAGATTCTGCGGGCCTTCCTTAGATGCTACGGGCCTTCCTTAGATGCTGCGGGCGGGCCTTAGATGCTGCGGGCGGGCCTTCCTTAGATGCTGCGGGCGGGCCTTCCTTAGATGCTGCTGGCCTTCCTTAGATGCTGCGGGCCTTCCTTAGATGCTGCTGGCCTTCCTTAGATGCCGCTGGCCTTCCTTAGATGCTGCGGGCCTTCCTTAGATGCTGCGGGCCTTCCTTAGATGCTACGGGCCTTCATTAGATGCTGCGGGCGGGCCTTAGATGCTGCGGGCGGGCCTTCCTTAGATGCTGCGGGCGGGCCTTCCTTAGATGCTGCGGGCCTTCCTTAGATGCTGCGGGCCTTCCTTAGATGCCGCTGGCCTTCCTTAGATGCCGCGGGCCTTCCTTAGATGCCGCGGGCCTTCCTTAGATGCCGCGGGCCTTCCTTAGATGCCGCGGGCCTTCCTTAGATGCCGCGGGCCTTCCTTAGATGCCGCGGTCCTTCCTTAGATGCTGCGGGCCTTCCTTAGGCACCGTTTCACGTTGATATCATGGATGGGTGGAAGCATGGTGTTAGTAATGTGCTGAGGCCATCTTCACCACCCGCTGGAGGGCCTTGCGGTCGTGGATGGAGCAATTTCCGTACCAGGCCGTGATGCAGCCGGTCAGGAATGCTCTCGATGGTCCAGTGGTAGTATTTGGAGAGGACCCGGGATGGCATGCCGAATTTAATCTGAACACTGATATTTCACTAATTAACTAAATATGTTTAATTGTTACTCGATTCAATGAATCATGTAGCAATTAACTCATTAGGATCTAGGGCACCACGAGAACGGTTCTTTACTAGCTAATTAAATGGGAATACAGGATAAACACACACACTCTGCACCGGTAATTGACTGGAGACGTAATACATTGAAAACAAGTCCCAAGCGGAATGACAACATGGATACTTGTTAAAGAAGAGATGGAGAGGGAGAGAGGGACAGAGACACTTAACATTGCCACATTCAGAAACTACTCTTACCTACAATAACCATATACTTTGCACATGACCCACCGTCCGCTTTGTGTAGAAAATCGTGAATGTATTTACGTGAAATGCCTGGTTTCGCCAGATCTCTCTCAGTGGACAGGGCCTTGGAAATGGGGATGGGCCTTTTTCGTGGCACGCTTGTAAGTGGGGAGAGGAGAGAGGTGTCGCGATCGTTTTTAGAATTAACGGACCAAGGCGCAGCGTGCGTAGAGTTCCACATGTTTAATAAAGAAGTGAAACTTTAGCCAAAGACAAAACAATAAACAAAGGAACTGTGACTACAACACTAACTCAAAACAAAACAATATCCCAAAACCCACAGGTGGAAAAAATGCTATTTAAGTATGATCCCCAATTAGAGACAACGATAGCCAGCTGCCTCTAATTGGGAATCATACCAATACCCCAACATAGAAAAAACAACCTAGAACCCCACATAGAAAATATAAACTAGACTAATCCCCCCAGTCACGCCCTGACTTACTCCACCATAGAAAATAAAGGCTCTCTATGGTCAGGACGTGACAAGAGGAGCTTCAGGCCCAAGCCAAAGTAAATGCTCTTTGTTTCCTCAGAACTCTTCTGTGGATTAACTTGTCATTTTATCTCTATGTGAGCTACTGTATTTTTCTTCAGCGTTGTGATAAATGTTCTTTGCTGTATGAGTTATAATTAGAAGGGAAAAAACTCCTCCTACTCTTGAAAATATACTCTTCACAGAGGACACTGCGTACACTTTACCAATGTAGAGTGTTAATTCATATTAGTTAGAATTATACACATTAATTAAAGTGTCAATCCACACTTAATTGACTAAAAGAGTTATGGGACATACTACTACTACTACTACTACTACTACTACTACTACTACTACTACTACTACTACTACTACTACTACTACTACTACTACGAAGAAGAAGAAGAAGAAGAAGAAGAAGAAGAAGAAGAAATGAGTCAAATGTGGTACGATGTTTCCTTTTCATCTGTAATACATAAACATGTTCATCAAAATGTCATTTATTTCTACTATATGGACCAGCTTAGTAAGAGAGTCCACCATGGCACCAGACTGGATGTCAGAGGAACATCTACCTATCAGAGCACTCCTGTCTTCTCACCAACACCTCAGTGGGAATGTGTAAGTCAGTCTGATGGAAAAACTGTTCGATATTGCATCTGAAATCTCACCACTAATGCCATAGTGTGGGGCGCTGTGGAAGATGAATTGAGGGGCAGACTAAATTAACTGAATGAAAGACAATGATACAGAGCCGCGTTTCTTTGAGTCAATATTACTCAAAGCCTCTGTGAGTCAACAACTCTACTGATTTATTAACTTTACTGTCAAAGACAGCTCATCTCAAATGGACAGCGTAAGTCATCCCACCCCTCCTCCTCTCATCCCTCTCCATCTCCCCTCATCTCCTCATCCTCCTCTCCGCATTCAACAACAAACAATCTCTCCTACACCAAGTAGCACTGAGAGTCCCAAGATCAAAGACCCCAGACACACAGAGATCTGCCTTTTCTTTGAAATGTCAGTGTCATTCCACGTGTCATGTGCAGCAGACAGACTCATCCTGGCGAAGTTGAGTAAACAAAACGTGTCTCTATGTCTGTAGGACCAGGATCTCCTCCTAATGCTGTAGGACCCTCCCCCTAACGCTGTAGGACCCTCCTCCTAACGCTGTAGGACCCTCCCCCTAACGCTGTAGGACCAGGATCTCCTCCTAACGCTGTAGGACCAGGATCTCCTAACGCTGTAGGACCAGGATCTCCTCCTAATGCTGTAGGACCCTCCCCATAATGCTGTAGGACCCTCCCCCTAATGCTGTAGGACCCTCCCCATAACGCTGTAGGACCCTCCCCATAACGCTGTAGGACCCTCCCCCTAACGCTGTAGAACCCTCCCCCTAACGCTGTAGAACCCTCCCCCTAACGCTGTAGGACCCTCCCCCTAACGCTGTAGGACCATCCCCTCCCATCCCCATCCCCAGTCACTTCCACTAACTGACGCTGTAGGACCAGTCACTTCCCCTAACTGACGCTGTAGGACCAGTCACTTCCCCTAACTGACGCTGTAGGACCAGTCACTTCCCCTAACTGACGCTGTAGGACCAGTCACTTCCCCTAACTGACGCTGTGGACCAGTCACTTCCCCTAACTGACGCTGTAAGACCAGTCACTTCCCCTAACTGACACTGTAGGACCAGTCACTTCCCCTAACTGACGCTGTAGGACCAGTCACTTCCCCTAACTGACGCTGTAGGACCAGTCACTTCCCCTAACTGACGCTGTAAGACCAGTCATTTCCACTAACTGACGCTGTAGGACCAGTCACTTCCCCTAACTGACGCTGTAGGACCAGTCACTTCCCCTAACTGACGCTGTAGGACCAGTCACTTCCCCTAACTGACGCTGTAAGACCAGTCACTTCCCCTAACTGACACTGTAGGACCAGTCACTTCCCCTAACTGACGCTGTAAGACCAGTCACTTCCCCTAACTGACGCTGTAGGACCAGTCACTTCCCCTAACTGACGCTGTAAGACCAGTCACTTCCCCTAACTGACGCTGTAGGACCAGTCACTTCCCCTAACTGACGCTGTAGGACCAGTCACTTCCCCTAACTGACGCTGTAGGACCAGTCACTTCCCCTAACTGACGCTGTAGGACCAGTCACTTCCCCTAACTGACGCTGTGGACCAGTCACTTCCCCTAACTGACACTGTAGGACCAGTCACTTCCCCTAACTGACGCTGTAGGACCAGTCACTTCCCCTAACTGACGCTGTAAGACCAGTCACTTCCCCTAACTGACGCTGTAGGACCAGTCACTTCCCCTAACTGACGCTGTAAGACCAGTCACTTCCCCTAACTGACGCTGTAGGACCAGTCACTTCCCCTAACTGACGCTGTAGGACCAGTCACTTCCCCTAACTGACGCTGTAAGACCAGTCACTTCCCCTAACTGACGCTGTAGGACCAGTCATTTCCCCTAACTGACGCTGTAAGACCAGTCACTTCCCCTAACTGACGCTGTAGGACCAGTCACTTCCCCTAACTGACGCTGTAGGACCAGTCACTTCCCCTAACTGACGCTGTAGGACCAGTCACTTCCCCTAACTGACACTGTAGGACCAGTCACTTCCCCTAACTGACGCTGTAGGACCAGTCACTTCCCCTAACTGACGCTGTAGGACCAGTCACTTCCCCTAACTGACGCTGTAGGACCAGTCACTTCCCCTAACTGACACTGTAGGACCAGTCACTTCCCCTAACTGACGCTGTAGGACCAGTCACTTCCCCTAACTGACGCTGTAGGACCAGTCACTTCCCCTAACTGACGCTGTAGGACCAGTCACTTCCCCTAACTGACGCTGTAGGACCAGTCACTTCCCCTAACTGACGCTGTAGGACCAGTCACTTCCCCTAACTGACGCTGTAGGACCAGTCACTTCCCCTAACTGACGCTGTAGGACCAGTCACTTCCCCTAACTGACGCTGTAGGACCAGTCACTTCCCCTAACTGACGCTGTAAGACCAGTCACTTCCCCTAACTGACGCTGTAGGACCAGTCACTTCCCCTAACTGACGCTGTAAGACCAGTCACTTCCCCTAACTGACGCTGTAGGACCAGTCACTTCCCCTAACTGACGCTGTAGGACCAGTCACTTCCCCTAACTGACACTGTAGGACCAGTCACTTCCCCTAACTGACGCTGTAGGACCAGTCACTTCCCCTAACTGACGCTGTAGGACCAGTCACTTCCCCTAACTGACACTGTAGGACCAGTCACTTCCCCTAACTGACGCTGTAGGACCAGTCACTTCCCCTAACTGACGCTGTAGGACCAGTCACTTCCCCTAACTGACGCTGTAGGACCAGTCACTTCCCCTAACTGACGCTGTGGACCAGTCACTTCCCCTAACTGACGCTGTGGACCAGTCACTTCCCCTAACTGACGCTGTAGGACCAGTCACTTCCCCTAACTGACGCTGTAAGACCAGTCACTTCCCCTAACTGACACTGTAGGACCAGTCACTTCCCCTAACTGCTGCTGTAGGACCAGTCACTTCCCCTAACTGACGCTGTAGGACCAGTCACTTCCCCTAACTGACGCTGTAAGACCAGTCATTTCCCCTAACTGACGCTGTAGGACCAGTCACTTCCCCTAACTGACGCTGTAGGACCAGTCACTTCCCCTAACTGACGCTGTAAGACCAGTCACTTCCCCTAACTGACGCTGTAGGACCAGTCACTTCCCCTAACTGACGCTGTAGGACCAGTCACTTCCCCTAACTGACGCTGTAAGACCAGTCACTTCCCCTAACTGACGCTGTGGACCAGTCACTTCCCCTAACTGACGCTGTGGACCAGTCACTTCCCCTAACTGACGCTGTAAGACCAGTCACTTCCCCTAACTGACGCTGTAAGACCAGTCACTTCCCCTAACTGACGCTGTAGGACCAGTCACTTCCCCTAACTGACACTGTAGGACCAGTCACTTCCCCTAACTGACGCTGTAGGACCAGTCACTTCCCCTAACTGACGCTGTGGACCAGTCACTTCCCCTAACTGACGCTGTAGGACCAGTCACTTCCCCTAACTGACGCTGTAGGACCAGTCACTTCCCCTAACTGACGCTGTAAGACCAGTCACTTCCCCTAACTGACGCTGTAGGACCAGTCACTTCCCCTAACTGACGCTGTAGCAACATGAGGTTGTGTTCACACAGCAGAGAGACCCACCTTGCCAGTCCTGAAAACCTGTCTGAGCTAGTCAGATACCCTGGTGTCCCTGCCACACACTGAACTGCAGAACTGGACACACTGGTTCCCTTCTACCCTCTGCCTTAGATACCATCTGTCCTAAATGCCTTGCATCAGATCTGTTTTCACAACACACAGGCTTCACAGATACACAGTTGCTGCTGCAAAGTCCACGGTCACTCTCTCTGAGCCCGTATTTAACAAGCATCTCAGAGCAGCAGTGCTGATCTAGGATCAAGTGTCTATATAATCACATTTGTGATGATACAAAAGTCAAACATGATGCTATATCACTCCTACTCTGATACTCTAAGAATGTGTACCCTGGTCTATAGAAGTCAGCTGGCCAAACTAAATGACAGGTCTGTTGGCTTATCTCATTTGTTATTTCCCCGTTTGTTTCCCATCACAGAGAAAAGCACCACGTCACTACTCAAAGTGAGATGTTTAAATGCACTTCCATTGGCTATTTCTCCTTATGGAGCTATGAGCTTCTCTAATGACCTTGGTTTCCTAATCTAATAAACTTTATGATTATACAGCCCTTACACTAGGATCATAAAGATATTTAGATCTTTCCTTTTTATGTTCCTTGCCCTTACAGCAGCTCTTCATTTTTTTTTATTTAACCAGGTGAGTCAGTTAAAATCAAATTCTTATTTACAATGACGGCCTACCAGGGATCAGTGGGTTAACTTCCTTGTTTAGGGCCAGAATTACATATTTTTTACCTTGCCAGCTTGGGGATTCGATCCAGCAATCTTTCGGTGACTGGCCCAACATTCTAACCACTAGGGTACCAGTCGCCCCCGGCTACCTACACCCAGGGAGAAAGATAGACGCAGCCCGGAGAACCCCTCCTCCAGCATCTCTCTGTAATGGCTCTTACCTTCATGCTGTCAGGTGTATCATCATAATCACAATACACCAACTGTCACAACCCTCTGGTGCAAACACAACACCCTCTGATGGTGATGGAAACGAACACAACACCCTCTGATGGTGATGGAAACAAACACAACACCCTCTGATGGTGATGGAAACGAACACAACACCCTCTGATGGTGATGGAATCAAACACAACACCCTCTGATGGTGATGGAAACAAACACAACACCCTCTGATGGTGATGGAAACAAACACAACACCCTCTGATGGTGATGGAAACAAACACAACACCCTCTGATGGTGATGGAAACGAACACAACACCCTCTGATGGTGATGGAAACAAACACAACACCCTCTGATGGTGATGGAAACAAACACAACACCCTCTGATGGTGATGGAATCAAACACAACACCCTCTGATGGTGATGGAAACAAACACAACACCCTCTGATGATGGAAACAAACACAACACCCTCTGGTGGTGATGGAAACAAACACACAACACCCTCTGGTGGTGATGGAAACAAACACAACACCCTCTGATGATGGAAACAAACACAACACCCTCTGATGGTGATGGAATCAAACACAACACCCTCTGATGGTGATGGAATCAAACACAACACCCTCTGATGGTGATGGAATCAAACACAACACCCTCTGATGGTGATGGAAACAAACACAACACCCTCTGATGGTGATGGAATCAAACACAACACCCTCTGATGGTGATGGAAACAAACACAACACCCTCTGATGGTGATGGAAACAAACACAACACCCTCTGATGGTGATGGAAACAAACACAACACCCTCTGATGGTGATGGAATCAAACACAACACCCTCTGATGGTGATGGAATCAAACACAACACCCTCTGGTGGTGATGGAAACGAACACAACACCCTCTGATGGTGATGGAAACAAACACAACACCCTCTGATGGTGATGGAAACGAACACAACACCCTCTGATGGTGATGGAAACAAACACAACACCCTCTGATGGTGATGGAATCAAACACAACACCCTCTGGTGGTGATGGAAACAAACACACAACACCCTCTGGTGGTGATGGAAACAAACACAACACCCTCTGATGATGGAAACAAACACAACACCCTCTGGTGGTGATGGAATCAAACACAACACCCTCTGATGGTGATGGAAACGAACACAACACCCTCTGATGGTGATGGAATCAAACACAACACCCTCTGATGGTGATGGAATCAAACACAACACTCTCTGGTGGTGATGGAAACAAACACAACACCCTCTGATGGTGATGGAAACAAACACAACACCCTCTGATGGTGATGGAAACAAACACAACACCCTCTGGTGGTGATGGAAACAAACACAACACCCTCTGGTGGTGATGGAAACAAACAGGCTAGTTAAGACTTTAGAAATGTGAACAAAAAAATGGGTCTGTTTTTGAGAATATGGTACTACAGAAATGTAAAGATGATAATTTGAGAAATAAAGTAATTGAGATTCATTGAGTAGCTCTATGATTTCAAGTACAGTATTTTATCTCTCTTCTTGATGCCCAGCTAACAATTCTACGGAGGGAGAACGTTTTTGTAATGTTACCCGTAATGTTCCCCTAATGTTTGAGTGTCCAGTGTTCCTTTAGTTAGAGGAACATTCTGTCTATGTTTACAAAAACCTTCGGATAACTTTTTTAGAACGTTTTGGTGTTAAAGTTAGGAGAACATTCCCTTCATGTTAACTAGTAGAACTTATCTAGATCGTGTTTACAATGTTCTCAGAATATACAACATTAATGTTCTAGACGGGTTTCATGGAAAGTTGCAAGAACATTCATGTGTACGGTTTTCTGAATGTTAGGAGAATATTCCATCAATATTCCATCAACCGAACAGACAGTTCCAGTCAAAAGTTTGGACACACCTACTCATTCAAGGGTTTTTCTTTATTTTTACTATTTTCTACATTGTAGAATAATAGTGAAGACATCAAAACTATGAAATAACACATATGGAATCATATAGTAACCAAAAAAGTGTTAAATGAATCAAAATATATTTTAGATTTTAGATTGTTCAAAGTAGCCACCCTCTGCCTTGATGACAGCTTTGCATCTATTTTCCAAGAGAGGCCTGGTCCAATGGCACTAATGATGATCATGATCTTTTTGTCAAAGAAGTTCATGAATTTTCACTGCTGAAGTGAAAGCCATCCTCTCTTGGGTAATGCTGCTTTTTAGTTAGCTTTGCGACAGCATTAAAAATGCATGTTGGATTGTTCTTATTCCTCAATTAAGTTAGGAAAATAGGATGATCGAGCAGCGGTGAGGGCTCTTCGATACTGCACGGTACTGTCTTTCCAAGCTAGTTGGAAGACTTCCAGTTTGGTGTGGCGCCATTTCCATTCCAATTTTCTGGAAGCTTGCTTCAGGGCTCGGGTATTTTCTGTATCTTTGGGTTGTCCGAGAATTTATAGCACGGCTTTTGATGATCCTTGGTTGGGGTCTGAGCAGATTATTTGTTGCGATTGCAAACGTAATAAAATGGTGGTCCGATAGTCCAGGATTATGAGGAAAAACATTAAGATCTACAATATTTATTCCACTGGACAAAACTAGGTCCAGAGTATGACTGTGGCAGTGAGTAGGTCCGGAGACATGTTGGACAAAACCCACTGAGTCGATGATGTCTCCGAAAGCCTTTTGGAGTGGGTCGGTGGACTTTTTCATGTGAACATTAAAGTCATAAAAAATGTGAATATTATCTGCCATGACTACAAGGTCCGATAGGAATTCAGGGAATTCAGGGAACTCAGCGAGGAACGCTGTATACGGCCCAGGAGGCCTGTAAACAGTAGCTATAAAAATATGATTGAGTAGGCTGCATAGATTTCATGACTAGAAGCTCAAAATACGAAAATGCAGTATTATTGTTTTTATTGAAATTTGCTATTGTAAATGTTAGCAACACCTCCGCCTTTGAGGGATGCGCGGGGGATATGGCCACTAGTGTAACCAGGAGGTGAGGCCTCATTTAACACAGTAAATTCATCAGGCTTAAGCCATGTTTCAGTCAGGCCAATCACATCAAGATTATGATCAGTGATTAGTTCATTGACTATAACTGCCTTGGAAGTGAGGGATCTAAAATTAAGTAGCCCTATTTTGAGATGTGAGGTATCACGATCTCTTTCAATAATGGCAGGAATGGAGGAGGTCTTTATTCTAGTGAGATTGCTAAGGTGAACACCGCCATGTTTAGTTTTGCCCAACCTAGATCGAGGTACAGACACGGTCTCAATGGGGATAGCTGAGCTGACTACACTGACTGTGCTAGTGGCAGACTCTATTAAGCTGGCAAGCTGGCTAACAGCCTGATGCCTGGCCTGCACCCTATCTCATTGTGGAGCTAGAGGATTTAAATGTATGCTTGGTGGAACGTTGATGAAATATTCTCCTGACCCACAGAAAACTGGGCACATGAATGTTCTTGCACAGTTTTTATTTAATGTCTCTAGAAGATTAATATCTTCAGTTCTGACAACATTTTATTTATTAATTTTATTTCACCTCTATTTAACCAGGTAGGCTAGTTAAGAACAAGTTCTCATTTGCAACTGCGACCTGGCCAAGATAAAGCAAAGCAGTTCGACACATACAACAACACAGAGTTACACATGGAATAAACAAACATACATTCAATAATACAGTAGTAAAAGTCTATATACAGCATGTGCAAATGAGGTAGGATAAGGGAGGTAAGGCAATAAATAGGCCGTGGTGGCGAAGTAATTACAATATAGCAATTTAACACTGGAATGGTAGATGTGCAGAAAATATATATATATGTATATATGAATGTGCAAGTAGAGATACTGGGGTGCAAAGGAGCAAGATAAATAAATACAGTATGGGGGATGAGGTAGTTGGATGGGCTATTTACAGATGGGCTATGTACAGGTGCAGTGATCTGTGAGCTGCTCTGACAGCTGGTGTTTAAAGCTAGTGAGGGAGATCTGAGTCTCCAGCTTCAGTGATTTTTGCAGTTCGTTCCAGTCATTGGCAGCAGAGAACTGCCAATGAAAGGCGGCCAAAGGAAGAATTGGCTTTGGGGGTGACCAGTGAGATATACCTGCTGGAGCGCGTGCTACGGGTGGGTGCTGCTATGGTGACCAGTGAGCTTAGATAAGGCGGGGCTTTACCTAGCAGAGACTTGTAGATGACCTGGAGCCACATGGTAACCACATTCTGGGTAAGATCTATTTGACATTTAAGGGCATGGTCTCCTGGAAACATTCCTTGCAGATCCAGCAAACATTCCTATGAAAACGTTAATGAATTACCTAATTAGACTGAAGGGAATGTTCTCTAAAGTTGTGGGAACATTTGTTGTTAGCTGGGTGTCTGTCAGTATCCTGAGTGGTTGAGACAAGGCACCTCTCAGGTCTATAGTACAGTAAGTTATGCTCTTTTTCACACCACACCAAAAATCCCCCAAAAAACAGAAGTTCTTCTCTCAGTGCTCTCGTCTGTTAGTACACCACATGTTGTCTGGTCTCTGACCAGTCAGCCCACATCTTTCCTGTTATTGTCTATTTTCTACTCCAATCATGAATCACCATCTAACCTTCACTTTCTTTTCTCCTACAATCATGAATCACCATCTACCCTGCACTTTAAAGTCCTCCTCACAAACTGCTGTCTCGCTCAACATACCCTGTGAACATACAGTCTTGACTTACTTGAATGGACTTATTGTTTTATGGGCCTCTAGATTGAAGATACAGTAGAATTATACCCCCATTTTTCCATTGGAAAAAACCCACAACATTTTAACAGTTCAGTTTCCTTCTCAAAAAGTGGATAGAGATCTCTCTCTCTCTCTCTCTCTCTCTCTCTCTCTCTCTCGCTCTCTTCTCGCTCTCTTCTCTCTCTATCTCTCTCCCCTCTCTCTGCCCAGCTAATAACAAATGTTCCCAGAACTTTAGAGAATGTTCCCTTAAGAGTCTCATCAGGTCATTAACTAACGTTTTCATAGGAATGTTCCTGTGAATTGCCAGGAATGTTTTCCAGAGACCTTTCCCTTAATAATAATTAGAACTTACCTATAATGTCTTTACCATGTTCTCAGAACTTAATGTGTCTAGAACTTATTAATGTTCTAGACACATTTCATGAAAACGTTGCGAAAACATTAATGTGTCCAGTTTTCTGAGGGTTAGGAGAATATTCCATCAACGTCCCAGCAAACATAAACAGAAGATGGTTGCCATGTTCTCAGAACGTAAGATATTAATGTTCTAGGCTAGGGCTGTGGCGGTCACAACATTTTGTCAGCCGGTGATTGTCAAGCAAATAACTTGGTCTCACAGTAATTGACCATTAATTACCATAAACACATGAAACATCCCCTGGCTTCCACACATAAATCTCCACACTTGCACTGATGCAGACCTTGGAAACATCTGCATTTTAAAAAGTCTAATAAATCCATGTAATATAGCCTAAACCTTCACAATAAATTCATGATTTATTTTAGACAGCTCTAAAGAAGCATGATATGAAGAAAATATAGTTAATCTATAGCATTCTCACTGCACCACTTGGGGCTCCCAAGTGGCGCAGGGGTCTAAGACACTGCATCTCAGTGCAAGAGGCCTCACTGCAGTACCTGGTTTGAATCCAGGCTGCATCACATCCGGCCGTGATTGGGAGTCCCATAGGGCAGCGCACAATTGGCCCAAAGTCGCCCGGGTTTGGCCGGGGTAGGCCATCATTGTCAATAAGAATTTGTTCTTAAAACCTTTTCTCAATAGGGGGGCGCCATTTCGACTTTGTAAAAATTCGTTCCCAAATTAAACTGCCTCGTACTCAATTCTTGCTCGTACAATATGCATATTATTATTACTATTGGATAGAAAACACTCTCTAGTTTCTAAAACCGTTTGAATTATATCTGTGAGTAAAAGAGAACTCATTTTGCAGCAAACTTCCTCTCAGGAAGTGAGAAATCTGAAATCGGGCACTCTGTTCCAGGGTCAGTTTATTAATTTGCATGTAATCTATGGGTCGACATGCACTGCATACGCCTTCCCCTAGATGTCAGTAAGCAGTGAGAATTGGAATGGGGTGTCTAGGTAGATCTGAGGCCATACAAAAGCTCTTGGAACCGGGTGTGCAGTCTTTTCAACGTTCGTCATGGCGCAAGACAGACCTCAGGATTGCATTCTGAAAAGCTCTCGTTATAGGCGTTAGATATATCCGGCTCTGATTTTATTCGATATAGGTGTTAAAAACATCATAATGTAGTTATTTTAAACCGAGTTATATCAGTTTATATCAGTATATTGCGATTTTCGGTATTTTATTTGTGCTGCGTTATGGTGAGTGGGACACGTCTTCGCCACATGGCTAATGTTTGCTGCTAATTCCAAAGTTGAAGACGACAATCTACAACCGAGCAACGATTATTCTGGACAAAGGACAACTTGCACAAGATTCTGATGGAAGCTCATCAAATAGTAAGAACTATTTATGATGTTAATTCGTATTTCTGTTGAAAAATGTTAAACTATTATTCCGCCATTAATTTCGGTGCGGTCTCGCTTTAACGCACGCTGTATGTCGTAGTAACGTTAATTTTAAAAATCTAACACAGTGGTTGCATTAAGAACTAATGTATCTTTCATTTGCTGTCCAACCTGTATTTTTTAGTCAAGTTTATGATTAGTTATTGATTAGATTAGGTGCCTCTCCCAAGATTTCTCCCGACATTTTGTTTGCAGTTTGGCTACTATTCTCATTGTATAACCACGATTTGTGCCGCTAAATATGCACATTTTCGAACAAACCATATATGTATTGTGTAATATGATGTTATAGGACTGTCATCTGATGAAGTTTTGAGAAGGTTAGTGAAAAATTTAATATCTTTTGCTGGTTTATTCGCTATCGCTAACGTGCATGAATCAATGCTGCTGTGTGGTTGGCTATTGTAGTAAGCTAATATAATGCTATATTGTGTTTTTGCTGTAAAACACTTAAAAAATCTGAAATATTGGCTGGATTCACAAGATGTTTGTCTTTCATTTGCTGTACGCTGTGTATTTTTCATAAATGTTTTATGATGAGTATTTAGGTAATTCACGTTGGTCTCTGTAGTTATTCTAGCTGCTTTGGTGAGATTTTGTGATGGTGGCTGCAATGTAAAACTATGATTTATACCTGAAATATGCACATTTTTCGAACAAAACATATGCTATACAATAAATATGTTATCAGACTGTCATCTGATGAAGTTGTGTCACGTTCCTGACCTGTTTTCGTTTGTCTTGTATTTATTTAGTTGGTCAGGGCGTGAGTTGGGTGGGTTTGTCTATGTGTGATTTTCTGTTGGGATTTTGTGTTCGGCCTGGTATGATTCTCAATCAGAGGCAGCTGTCAATCGTTGTCCCTGACTGAGAATCATACTAAGGCAGCCGGGGTTTCACGTGTGTTTTGTGGGTGTTTGTATCTCGTGTCAGTGTTCATGCCACACGGGACTGTTTTCGGTTTTGTCACGTTTGTTGTTTTTTTGTATTTGTAAGTGTTCAGTTTTGTTTTGATTAAATCAATATGAGCACTAACCACTCTGCGTTTTGGTCCGACCCTTACTCCTTCTCCTCATCCGAGGAGGAGGAATTAGACAGCCGTTACAAGTTGTTTCTTGGTTAGTGACTATTTATATATTTATTTTGTCGAATTTGTGATAGCTACCTATGCAGTAAAAAAATGATGGAGAAAAAAAAGTTGGGTCTTTTGCTATCGTGGTTAGCTAATAGAAATACATATTGTGTCTTCCCTGTAAAACATTTAAAAAATCAGAAATGATGGCTGGATTCACAAGATGTGTATCTTTCATCTGGTGTCTTGGACTTGTGATTTCATAATATTTAGATGCTAGTATTTACTTGTGGCGCTATGCTAGGCTATGCTAGTCAGCTTTTTTACTGATGAGGGTGCTCCCGGATCCGGGATGAGTACCAAATAAAAGTTAACTGGCTTGCCTAGTTAAATAACGGTTAAATAAAAAATAAAATAAACAAAACATACATGTATTGTGTAACATGAAGTCTTATGAGTGTCTTCTGATGAAGATCATCAAAGGTTAGTGATTCATTTTATCTCTTTCTGCTTTTTGTGACTCCTCTTTTTGGCTGGAAAAATGCCTGTGTTTTTCTGTGACTTGGCGCTGACCTAACATAATCGCATGGTATGCTTTCGTCGTAAAGCCTTTTTGAAATCGGACACTGTGGTGGGATTAACAACAAGTTTATCTTTAAAATGGTGTATAATATTTGTATGTTTGAGGAATTGTAATTATGAGATTTCTGTTGTTTGAATTTGGCGCCCTGCACTTTCACTGGCTGTTGTCAAAACGATCCCGTTAACGGGATTTCAGCCGTAAGAAGTGTTTAAGGTACATTTTTATGGTGAAAACCTTGTCTTCCCCAAACTTGAAACTCATGCGTTGCGTATGTATGCCAGTTAGGCCCCACACCCCTTGTGAAGCAGATTAATGTGCATAAAGTGCCATGCAAAGGTATTCATCCCCTTTTGCGTTTTTCCTATTTTGTTGCATTAAAATCTGTAATTTAAATAGAATTTTTATTTGGATTTCATGTAATGGACATACACAAAATAGTCAAAATTGGTGAAGTGAAATGTAAAAAATAACTTGTTTCAAAAGATGAAAAAAAATCCATAACAGAAAAGTGGTGCTAAATAAGATCTGGTGCAACAAATTACCTTCAGAAGTCACATAATTATTTAAATAAAGTCCACATGTGTGCAATCTAAGTTACATGATCTGTCACATGATCTCAGTATTTATACACCTGTTCTGAAAGGCCCCAGAGTCTGCAACACCACTAAGCAAGGAGCACCACCAAGCAAGCGGCACCAAGACCAAGGAGCTCTCCAAACAGGTCAGGGACAAAGACGTGGAGAAGTACCGATCAGGATTGGGTTATAAAAAAAGATTGGAGTATCTATCCATAGGACCACTTTAAGACGTACACTCCACAGAGCTGGGCTTTATGGAAGAGTGGCCAGAAAAAAGCCATTGCTTAAAGGAAAAAAATAAGCAAACACGTTTGGTGTTCACCAAAAGGCATGTGGGAGACTCCCCAAACATATGGAAGAAGGTACTCTGGTTAGATGAGACTAAAATTGCACTTTTTGGCCATCAAGGAAAACGCTATGTCTGGCGCAAACCCAACACCTCTTATCACCCCGAGAACACCATCCCCACAGTGAAGCATGGTGGTGGCAGCATCATGCTGTGAGGATGTTTTTCATCGGCAAGGACTGGGAAACTGGTCAGAATTGAACGAATGATGGATGGCGCTAAATACAGGGAAATTCTATTTCAGTCTTCCAAAGATTTGAGACTGGGATTGAGGTTCACCTTCCAGCAGGACAATGACCCTAAGCATACTGCTAAAGCAACACTTGAGTGGTTTAAGGGGAAACATTTAAATGTCTTGGAATGGCCTAGTCAAAGCCCATACCAATCTGTGGTATGACTTAAAGATTGCTCTACATCAGCGGAACCCATCCAACTTGAAGGAGCTGGAGCACTTTTGCTTTGAAGAATGGGAAGAAAAAAAAACAAGAGACTTGCAGCTGTAATTGCTGCAAAAGGTGGCTCTACAACGCATTGAATTTGGGGGGGTGAATAGTTATGCACGCTTAAGTTCTGTTTTTTTGTCTTATTTCTTGTTTGTTTCACCAAAAAATATATTTTGCATCTTCAAAGTGATAGGCATGTTGTGTAAATTAAATGATACAAACCCCTCCAAAAAATATATTTTAATTCCAGTTTGTAAGGCTACAAAATAGGAAAAATGCCAAGGGGGTGAATACTTTTGCAAGCCACTGTAATTTTAAGTAATTTGGCCACTTTAGTTGTGATACAAACCTCATCAAAACATAAAGGCGCCTGGGCTAGGCTACATGAGGTGTGTGACTACGATTAGAAAACTTCGCGCAAAAAAAGCCATTGTTTCTTTTGCTGGGCATTATTCACAAGTGATAATATGTAATTCACAAGTGATAGGCTAATATTGTCACCTATCAGACTATTTTTATTTAATCTTGTCTTTACATATACTAAATAAGGTATGTGTGAAATTTGTTTTGATTTAGAATGGACCATTATCATGCACCTGTATCTAAACAGGGGCAGCAGGAAAAAATACATGTCATCTATACACTTGCCTAGCCTATAGAAAGCTGATGGGATCCTCCACATTTCAGTAGAGGCCATCACTGTTTTCTTACTCTAATTGCATAGCCTATAGAAATGTTACGCAACATGAGCTCATGGGCTCTCATGAAGTGTTTGATTAGATGTTCGATTACATTTACAATGATGTCAGAGTGATTCGAGGAACAATAGAGTACTGAGTACCAGGCAGTTAGCAAGTTTGGTAGGCCATTAATGACCAGCAGCAGCATCAGAGCCTGGAGAAGCCTAATTACCGTGACTAAACGGTCACATGGAATTTGACTGCCTTCATGCCGGTGTGGCGGTAATATGGTCACCACAACAGCTCTATTCTAGACACGTTTCATGGGAACGTTGCAAGAACATTTGTGTCCATAGAAAAATAATCACACCTTCTTATGGATGCCAAGCCAGTGAAGGCCCTGATTGGTGAACCACTGATCGATTCATAGCTCTTTGTCTGTTGGCAAGGGATACTCACAGACAGTGTTTTCAAGTTACATATTTGACAAACATGATTACATGGTGCATATTCATTTATATAGTAATTATTATTCAACATGTCCTAACTTGGAAATTGAACTCACAACCTCTTGATTCACATTACTCCATGTCCGTGTCAGGTATCAGTTAATTGGACTATTCTCGTCATTTCATTTATTTTCTTATTTCAGCAATTTAAGGGCTCTCTGTATAGTTGCTGGATATTGGTGGGAATATATGGTGATTTTTCAGTAGCATATTGTGAAATAATGATGTAATGAAACAGAATCATTTAAAGCTTTAAAGGAACCTGTAACCACACCCGTATAGCATAAGAAAAGCCAATATACAAAATAAATAGACACACATTGTAATCCAGATGCATTCCCTGATAAGAAGTGTCAGAATCAATAATGAATGTACTTATGACTATAGCCTGGTGGGTGCTGATATAATCTATATAATGAATGTACTTGTGACTGCAGCCTGGTAGGGGCCCTTATTATTTTTTTAACCAAACTGTCACAGTTGCGCCATCGATATAATCGGTTCAGTGATTTGTAGACTGTTAAATGATTTGCAGAGGGGGGAAAAAGCCCGCCTCAAAGAAAGAACTTAGAGTGGGAAGTAATAGTGGCGCGATGCCAAAATGAGATGATCATTTACGTAGAGAGGAGTGACTATGTATGTGATGTAAGGATGAAACTGTATAAAAGGAGTGTGCTGAGGCTGGGAAAGACAGTTGATCCATGGACCAGCTTGACTTGTTACTTTGTAATAAAGTCTATTTGAATTCACAAGTTCCGGTATCTGAGAAATATTATTGGACCAATATTTCTACGACAGGAACTGGAACACGTTGTCGTACACGCTGATCCAGAGCATCCCAAACATGCTCAATGGGTGACATGTCTGGTTAGTATGCAGGCAATGGAAGAACTGGGACATTTTCAGCTTCCAGGAATTGTGTAAAGATCCTTGTGACATGGGGCCATGCATTATCATGCTGAAACATGAGGTGTTGGTGGCGGATGAATGGCACGACAATGGGCCTCAGGCTCTCGTCACGGGATCTCTGAGCATTCAAATTGCCATCGATAAAATACAATTGTGTTTGTTGTCCGTAGCTTATGCCTGCCCATACCATAAACCCACCACCACCATGGGGCACTCTGTTCACAACGATGACATCAGCAAAGCGGTCTCCCACACAACACCATACACGTGGTATGCGGTTGTGAGTCCGGTTGGACGTACTGCCAAATTCTCTGAAACGACGTTGGAGGAGGCTTATGGTAGAGACATTAACGTTCTGGTCTGGCAACAGCTCTGATGGACATTCCTGAAGTCTGTATGCCAATTGCAGGTGCCCTCAAAACTTGAGACATCTGTGGCATTGCATTGTGTGACAAAACAGCACATTTTAGAGAGGCCTTTTATTGTCCCCGGCACAAGGTGCACCTGTATAATGATCAGGCTCTTTAATCAGCTTCTTGATTTGCCACACAGGTGGATGGATTATCTTGGCAAGGGAGAAATGCTCACTAACAGGGATGTAAACAAATTTCTGCACAGAATTTGAGAGAAATTAGCTTTTTGTGCGTATGGAACATGTCTGGGATCTTTTATTTCAGCTCAAGAAACAGGGAACCAACACTTTACATGTTGCGTTTATATTTTTTGTTTAGTGAATGTAATATGCCGGTAGAGATATGCTTCTGAAAGTAATATACGGGTTACTTGGAACAAGTAACTGCAGTAATATCACAATATTTGAAGACAGTAAATTGTTATATTTCTCCGTTACTCATATAATTTACATATCAACCCCAACACTGGTCCCAAGTGATGTGGTTGCAATTTGTCTATTTTTCCACATTAAAACTTGGAGATGGAACTCTTTATTGATATAACTGACATCAAACTTGCTTAAATGGCAAATACAACAAAGTATAGACAAGCTACTGCAAATATACACATTTCTCATATTCTGAAAATATGGCAACCATGTTCTGAATATGTGTCTATCAGAAGTAACACTACCACCTGGGCCATGTTTCTATCAGAAGCAACACTACCACCTGGGCCATTTTTCTATCAGAAGCAACACTACCACCTGGGCCATGTTTCTATCAGAAGCAACACTACCACCTGGGCCATGTTTCTATCAGAAGCAACACTACCACCTGGGCCATGTTTCTATCAGAAGTAACACTACCATCTGGGCCATGTTTCTAGAGAGTTCTCTTTGAGATGCTCGGCTATCTAGAATTCTACCTATTCTAAACTTTCAATGAGAAACACATTTGAATTAGATCACATACTGTAGGTGTGTTGTAACTGTTGCCACCAAACCGCTGTCGCAATAAGGAATATCCCTAGGGCATGTGCTTTCTGGACCAGTATAGTTAGGCCCTGTCCAGAAGTGAACCCTAACCCCTCCTCCCTAAGCACTTGTGTAGATCTGAAACATCTGGATAGGTGTAAACAATAAGGTGAATGTACTTTGAAGTAAATTCAGCTCTGTTAAAAGGTACCCTCAAGAACAACTATTACTGGTCATAGTGATTGAGGAGTAACATTAAAACAGGTTCATATGCCTCATCAACATTAGACAACTGTACAGAAAGCCCTTAAATCGTTGAAATAAGTCAAATCAATGATGACAGAATATTCAAATGAACTGCTAACTGGCACAGACATGGTGGTGTAGCAGAAGGATCAGAATGCTGTGGACTTTGAGGTTGTGAGTTCAAATCCCACGTGAGGAAATGTTGAATAGCAGTTACTGTATGAATAAACATGCACAATGTAATCATCGATGTCAAATATTTAGGTTGAAAACACTGTATGTTTAAAGTATTGTGTGTGAGTATCACTAACCTTGTCAGCAGACAAAAAGAGCTGTGAATGGATCAATAGTTCACCAATCAGAGCCTTGTAGGTAACTCTGCCTACATGTACATATTGCCTCAATTACCTCGACATCGGTACCCCCGAACATTGACTCTGTACCGGTACCCCCTGTATATAGCCTCGCTATTGTTATTTTACTGCTGCTCTTTATTCTTAACTCTTACTTTTTTTAGGTATTTTCTTAAAACTGTATTGTTGGATAAGGGCTTGTAAGTTAGCATTTCACTGTAAGGTCTACACCTGTTGTATTTGGAGAATATGACACATTTGATTTGATTTGATTTGATGGGCTTGGCAACAGTAACAATGTGTAATGAAATATTTTCTTTGGAGAACGTTTCTTCGGGACCATCAGGCGACGTACTGACAAAAGACACACAGAAATGTTCACGCAACATCACCATGAAACATGTCGAGAATATTAGTATCTTAAAATCTGAGAACATGGCAACCATGTTTTGTGTATGTTTGATTTGACGTTGATGGAATATTCTCCTAACCCTCAGAAAACTGGACACATGAATGTTCTTGCAACGTCCCTTAATTTAACCACCACGTTCTAGATAAAGTTCTGCTTGACATTAATTGAATGTTCTCCTAATTTTAACACCAAACATTCAAAGAAGGTTCTCAGAAGGTTTTTGCTCACATACGGTAGAGAAAATGTTCCCTTAACTAACGGAAAACTGGTCACGTTACGGGTAACAGTACAAAAATGTTCTCTCTCCTTAGAATTGTTAGCTGGGTGTCTGTCTCGGTTTGGTTTAAGTGACTTGTTCAGTTGGTTGTTCCCTCGATATTGTATGTTCAGTTGGCTGTTCACTGATTATTGCATTCTCTACCCTGAAGTGGCCTCTAGCCAGACAGGCTCTTGTGTTGTTAAACAATGGGGAGGAGGTCAATGCCTCTCCATTCTACCCACAGGGCAGCACTCTCTCTCTCTCTCTCTCTCTCTCTCTCTCTCTCTCTCTCTCTCGTTTTCACTCTCTTTCCCTCTGCTCTTTCTTTCTTTCTCTTTCTTTCTCTTTCCTTTCTTTCTTTCTCCCTCTCTCGCTCTCTTTCTCTCCCTCTCTCTCGCTCTCTCTCTATGTCTCTCTCCCTCCTGCCCCCCCTCCCCTCCCTTCTTCCCCTTTCTCCCCTTCCCCCCCCCCCCCCCCCCCCCCCTCTGTCTCTGGAGTGCGGGAGGTGACCTGTGGAATGTTTCAGGTTCCACCCCAGTGAGTTGTGACTTCCACAGTAACTGTTGCTGACACCATGTGGAGAGAATCCTCCTGGGGACCACAGAATTAGACGTTTAGAATGATATCTTTAGATGTTAAGAAATGTTACAAATATGTTTTGAATATATGAATATTTATATATTATATGCATATGAATGTATAAATATTGTAGAAACACAGTGAGATTAAAGCAATACAAAAATTACAGAATTAAAGCTGCATGGAAATCCTCATGTATCATAAATGTTGCATTACTTCTCGTACTGAGTGTCAGACGCAAAGAAGAGAACAAACCAGAAGCATTTACAACAGTAACCCCCATTGGTTTCTGTTGTTGCATCATCATGACATCATTAAGAGCCATAACCTGTCTCTCAAGTCAGCCAGTCACTATACAATTCCGGTCATACAGAGAAACTTTATTGAGTAGCTATCTCCAACCCTCCTTCCCCTTTCCCTTTCCTTGGTCTCTCTCTCTCTCTCTCTCTCTCTGTCTCTCTCTGTCTCTCTCTCTGTCTCTCTCTCTCATGTCTGTGTTGAGTATCTCACCCTTCCTGTTCTTCCTGCCTCCAAGCCATGTTCCTCAGACTGCCTCCTAGCCATGTTCCTCAGACTGCCTCCTAGCCATGTTCCTCAGACTGCCTCCTAGCCATGTTCCTCAGACTGCCTCCTAGCCATGTTCCTCAGACTCCCTCCTAGCCATGTTCCTCAGACTGCCTCCAAGCCATGCTCCTCAGACTGCCTCCTAGCCATGTTCCTCAGACTGCCTCCTAGCCATGTTCCTCAGACTGCCTCCAAGCCATGCTCCTCAGACTGCCTCCTAGCCATGCTCCTCAGACTGCCTCCTAGCCATGTTCCTCAGACTGCCTCCTAGCCATGTTCCTCAGACTCCCTCCTAGCCATGTTCCTCAGACTGCCTCCTAGCCATGTTCCTCAGACGGCCTCCTAGCCATGTTCCTCAGACTGCCTCCTAGCCATGTTCCTCAGACTCCCTCCTAGCCATGTTCCTCAGACTGCCTCCTAGCCATGCTCCTCAGACTGCCTCCTAGCCATGTTCCTCAGACTGCCTCCTAGCCATGTTCCTCAGACGGCCTCCTAGCCATGTTCCTCAGACTGCCTCCTAGCCATGTTCCTCAGACTCCCTCCTAGCCATGTTCCTCAGACTGCCTCCTAGCCATGCTCCTCAGACTGCCTCCTAGCCATGTTCCTCAGACTGCCTCCTAGCCATGTTCCTCAGACTGCCTCCTAGCCATGTTCCTCACACTCCCTCCTAGCCATGTTGCTCAGACTGCCTCCTAGCCATGTTCCTCAGACTCCCTCCTAGCCATGCTCCTCAGACTGCCTCCTAGCCATGTTCCTCACACTCCCTCCTAGCCATGTTGCTCAGACTGCCTCCTAGCCATGTTCCTCAGACTCCCTCCTAGCCATGCTCCTCAGACTGCCTCCTAGCCATGTTCCTCAGACTCCCTCCTAGCCATGTTCCTCAGACTGCCTCCTAGCCATGTTCCTCACACTCCCTCCTAGCCATGTTCCTCAGACTGCCTGCTAGCCATGTTCCTCATAGCCACAAGCTCCTTCACTCCACACCACCTATCAACAAGGCCCAGTCAAGCCATCTATTGGCTGTTGAGCTCCTCTTTTCACCCATACCCAGGCTGAGGACAGATAGCACCTAGCGACTGTGGAGCTCCCTCTGCCAGACGCAGGGTTAGCTAGTGGTTGTGGAGCTCCCTCTCCCAGACCCAGGGTTAGCTAGTGGCTGTGGAGCTCCCTCTCCCAGACCCAGGGTTAGCTAGTGATTGTGTAGCTCCCTCTCACAGACCCAGGGTTAGCTAGTGGCTGTGGAGCTCCCTCTCCCAGACCCAGGGTTAGCTAGTGGTTGTGGAGCTCCCTCTGCCAGACCCAGGGTTAGCTAGTGGCTGTGGAGCTCCCTCTCACAGACCCAGGGTTAGCTAGTGGCTGTGGAGCTCCCTCTCCCAGACCCAGGGTTAGCTAGTGGTTGTGGGCCTCCCTCTGCCAGACTCAGGGTTAGCTAGTGGCTGTGGAGCTCCATCTCCCAGACCCAGGGTTAGCTAGTGGCTGTGGAGCTCCATCTCCCAGACCCAGGGTTAGCTAGTGGCTGTGGAGCTCCCCCTCACAGACCCAGGGTTAGCTAGTGGTTGTGGAGATCCCTCTCACAGACCCAGGGTTAGCTACTGGCTGTGGAGCTCCCTCTGCCAGACCCAGGGTTAGCTAGTGGCTGTGGAGCTCCCTCTGCCAGACTCAGGGTTAACTAGTGGTTGTGGAACACCCTCTGCCAGTCCCAGGGTTAGCTAGTGGCTGTGGAGCTCCCTCTCACAGACCCAGGGTTAGCTAGTGGCTGTGGAGCTCCATCTCACAGACCCAGGGTTAGCTAGTGGTTGTGGAGCTCCCTCTCCCAGACCCAGGGTTAGCTAGTGGCTGTGTAGCTCCCTCTCACAGACCCAGGGTTAGCTAGTGGCTGTGGAACTCCCTCTCCCAGACCCAGGGTTAGCTAGTGGTTGTGGAGCTCCCTCTGCCAGACTCAGGATTAGCTAGTGGCTGTGGAGCTCCATCTCCCAGACCCAGGATTAGCTAGTGGCTGTGGAGCTCCCTCTCCCAGACCCAGGGTTAGCTAGTGGCTGTGGAGCTCCCTCTCACAGTCCCAGGGTTAGCTAGTGGCTGTGGAGCTCCCTCTGCCAGTCCCAGGGTTAGCTAGTGGCTGTGGAGCTCCCTCTCACAGACCCAGGGTTAGCTAGTGGTTGTGGAGCTCCCTCTGCCAGACCCAGGGTTAGCTAGTGGTTGTGGAGCTCCCTCCCACAGACCCAGGGTTAGCTAGTGGCTGTGGAGCTCCATCTCACAGACCCAGGGTTAGCTAGTGGCTGTGGAGCTCCATCTCACAGACCCAGGGTTAGCTAGTGGTTGTGGAGCTCCCTCTCCCAGACTCAGGGTTAGCTAGTGGTTGTGGAGCTCCATCTCAAAGACCCAGGGTTAGCTAGTGGTTGTGGAGCTCCATCTCCCAGACCCAGGGTTAGCTAGTGGTTGTGGAGCTCCCTCTGCCAGACTCAGGATTAGCTAGTGGCTGTGGAGCTCCATCTCCCAGACCCAGAGTTAGCTAGTGGCTTTGGAGCTCCCTCTCCCAGACCCAGGGTTAGCTAGTGGCTGTGGAGCTCCCTCTCACAGACCCAGGGTTAGCTAGTGGCTGTGGAGCTCCCTCTGCCAGTCCCAGGGTTAGCTAGTGGCTGTGGAGCTCCCTCTCACAGACCCAGGGTTAGCTAGTGGTTGTGGAGCTCCCTCTGCCAGACCCAGGGTTAGCTAGTGGTTGTGGAGCTCCCTCCCACAGACCCAGGGTTAGCTAGTGGCTGTGGAGCTCCATCTCCCAGACCCAGGGTTAGCTAGTGGCTGTGGCGCTCCCTCTCACAGACCCAGGGTTAGCTAGTGGTTGTGGAGCTCCCTCTGCCAGACTCAGGGTTAACTAGTGGTTGTGGAACACCCTCTGCCAGTCCCAGTGTTAGCTAGTGGCTGTGGAGCTCCCTCTCACAGACCCAGGGTTAGCTAGTGGCTGTGGAGCTCCCTCTCCCAGACCCAGGGTTAGCTACATTTACATTTACATTTAAGTCATTTAGCAGACGCTCTTATCCAGAGCGAATTACAAGTACATACATTCATACTTTTTTGTACTGGCCCCCCGTGGGAATCGAACCCACAACCCTGGCGTTGCAAGCGCCATGCTCTACCAACTGAGCCACACGGGACCACAGTGGTTGTGGAGCTCCCTCTGCCAGACTCAGGATTAGCTAGTGGCTGTGGAGCTCCATCTCCCAGACCCAGGGTTAGCTAGTGGCTGTGGTGCTCCCTCTCCCAGACCCAGGGTTAGCTAGTGGCTGGGGAGCTCCCTCTCACAGTCCCAGGGTTAGCTAGTGGCTGTGGAGCTCCCTCTGCCAGTCCCAGGGTTAGCTAGTGGCTGTGGAGCACAGTGGTTGTGGAGCTCCCTCTGCCAGACTCAGGATTAGCTAGTGGCTGTGGAGCTCCATCTCCCAGACCCAGGGTTAGCTAGTGGCTGTGGTGCTCCCTCTCCCAGACCCAGGGTTAGCTAGTGGCTGGGGAGCTCCCTCTCACAGTCCCAGGGTTAGCTAGTGGCTGTGGAGCTCCCTCTGCCAGTCCCAGGGTTAGCTAGTGGCTGTGGAGCTCCCTCTCACAGACTCAGGGTTAGCTAGTGGTTGTGGAGCTCCCTCTGCCAGACCCAGGGTTAGCTAGTGGTTGTGGAGCTCCCTCCCACAGACCCAGGGTTAGCTAGTGGCTGTGGAGCTCCATCTCACAGACCCAGGGTTAGCTAGTGGCTGTGGAGCTCCATCTCACAGACCCAGGGTTAGCTAGTGGTTGTGGAGCTTCCTCTCCCAGACTCAGGGTTAGCTAGTGGTTGTGGAGCTCCATCTCAAAGACCCAGGGTTAGCTAGTGGTTGTGGAGCTCCATCTCCCAGACCCAGGGTTAGCTAGTGGTTGTGGAGCTCCCTCTGCCAGACTCAGGATTAGCTAGTGGCTGTGGAGCTCCATCTCCCAGACCCAGAGTTAGCTAGTGGCTTTGGAGCTCCCTCTCCCAGACCCAGGGTTAGCTAGTGGCTGTGGAGCTCCCTCTCACAGACCCAGGGTTAGCTAGTGGCTGTGGAGCTCCATCTCACAGACCCAGGGTTAGCTAGTGGCTGTGGAGCTCCATCTCACAGACCCAGGGTTAGCTAGTGGCTGTGGAGCTCCATCTCACAGACCCAGGGTTAGCTAGTGGTTGTGGAGCTCCCTCTCCCAGACTCAGGGTTAGCTAGTGGTTGTGGAGCTCCATCTCACAGACCCAGGGTTAGCTAGTGGTTGTGGAGCTCCCTCTGCCAGACCCAGGGTTAGCTAGTGGCTGTGGAGCTCCCTCTGCCAGACTCAGGGTTAGCTAGTGGGTGTGGAAGTCCCTCTGCCAGACTCAGGGTTAGCTAGTGGTTGTGGAGCTCCCTCTCCCAGACCCAGGGTTAGCTAGTGGCTGTGGAGCTCCCTCTGCCAGACTCAGGGTTAGCTAGTGGGTGTGGAGGTCCCTCTCACAGACCCAGGGTTAGCTAGTGGCTGTGGAGCTCCCTCTCACAGACCCAGGGTTAGCTAGTGGTTGTGGAGCTCCCTCTGCCAGACCCAGGGTTAGCTAGTGGCTGTGGAGCTCCCTCTGCCAGACTCAGGGTTAGCTAGTGGGTGTGGAGGTCCCTCTGCCAGACTCAGGGTTAGCTAGTGGTTGTGGAGCTCCCTCTCACAGAACCAGGGTTAGCTAGTGGCTGTGGAGATCCCTCTCACAGACTCAGGGTTAGCTAGTGGTTGTGGAGCTCCCTATGCCAGACCCAGGGTTAGCTAGTGGCTGTGGAGCTCCCTCTCACAGACTCAGGGTTAGCTAGTGGTTGTGGAGCGCCCTCTCACAGA